>NW_022436977.1:10029810-10091341 GCF_009761245.1 Sapajus apella | reverse complement strand
TGGAGTCTCCCTCCGTTGCCCAGGCTGGAGTGCAATGGCACCATCTCTGTTCACTGCAACCACCACTTTCTGGGTTCAAGCGATTCTCCTCCAGAGTGGCTGAGATTACAGACGCCCGCCACCATGCCCAGCTAATTTTTGTATTTTTAGTAGAGACGGGGTTTCACCATCTTGGTCAGGCGGTCTAGAACTCCTGACCTCAGGTGATCTACCCACCTATGCCTCCCAAAGTGCTGGGATTACGGGCATGAGCCACCGCGCCTGGCGAATACTATTCTCTTCATACTTCTCTGTCACACTCTGCTTGCAATTATCTCTACCACTTGCATTATTTAGAACTGTAATCAAATAAACTACTTTAACTTCATGAAAACTGCTAGGAAGTGGCAACTGAGAACTATTTGTTATATATAACAAGCATTCAGTAGTCCAGAAACGCTCATAAATCACATAACGCAAGCTAATACATCCACAAACATCCCTTTCACACATTAAAGTGGAAAAATCAACACATTCATTAATAAGCCTCAAAGAACCACTCTATAACTTATAAAAATAATATCCAAAAGTATATGTATGAAATAACAACAAAGATTGGTCTGGGGATTCTATAGTATTTAGAAATTATCGAAGCATTCAAAGATTATTCATGACTTAATTGAATATAGCTAAAAATCTTAAAGTGAACATTTAAAATGATATACCATAGAGCCTAATGTACTCTTTTTTTCCCTTCTTTCCAACTTTTATTTTAGGTACAAGGGGTACAGGTGCAGGTTTGCTCCATTGGTAAACTGTGTCATGAGGGTTTGGTATATAGATAATTCTATCACCCAGGTAACCAGCATAACACCTGACAGGTAGTTTTTCAATCCTCACCCTTCTCCCACCCACTACCCTCAAGTAAGCCACAGTGTCTATTATTCCCTTCTTTATGTCCATGTGTACTCACTTATCAGTGAGAATATGTGGCATTTGGTTTTCTGTACCTATGTTAACTTGCTTAGTATAAAGGCTTGCAACCCCACCCATGTTGCTACATATATATCATGTGGTCCATGATATATATGGACCACATTTTCTTTATCTAGCCTACCACTGATGGACATTTAGGTTGATCCATGTCTTTGTTATTGTGAATAGTACTATAATGAACATATGCATGTGTCTTTATGGCAGAATGATTTATATTCCTCTGAGTATATAGCCAGTAATGGGATTGCTGGGTCAAATGGTAGTTCTATTTTAAGTTCCTTAAGAAATCTCCAGTCTGCTTTCCAAAGTGGCTGAACTAATTTACATTCCCACCAACAGCATGTAAGTATTTGCTTTTCTCCACAACCTCACCAGCATCTGTTATTTTTTTACTTTTAATAGCCATTCTGACCAGTGTGAGATGGTTATCTCATTGTGGTTTTGATTTGCATTTCTCTAATCATTAGTGATACTGAGCATCTATTCATATGCTCATTGGTATGTCTTCTTTCGAGAAGTATGTATTCGTGTCATTTGCCCATTTCTTAATGGGGTCATTTGAGTTTTGCTTGTTGATCTAAGTTACTTATAGATGCTGAATATTAGACTTTGTCAGATGCATAGTTTGCAAATATTTTCTTCCATTCTGTAGGTTTTCTGTTTACTCTGTTGATAGTTTCTTTTGCTGTGCAGATGCTCTTTAGTTTAATAAGGTCCCACTTGTTAGTTTTTGGGTTTTGTTGCAATTGCTTTTGGAATTCTCATCATGAAGTCTTTGTCAGGGCTGATGTCCAGAATGGTATTTCCCATGTTTTCTTCTAAGTTTGAGGTTTTGCACTTCAGTCTCTAATCCATCCCCTGTGGTGAAACATAGAGGTCCAGTTTCAACCTTCTGCCTATGGCTAGCCAGTTATCCTAGCACCATTTATCGACTAATGAGTTCTTTCCCCACTGCTTGTTAGCATCACCTTTAACGAAGATCATATGATTGTAGATGTGTGACTTTATTTCTGGGTCCTCTAACCTGTTCCATTGGTTTTTGAACCAGTACCATGCTATCTTAGTTATGGTAGCCTTGTAGTATAGTTTGAAGTCAGGTAGTGTGATGCCTTTGGCTTTGTTCTTTATTTTTATTTATTTATTTTTTTTTTGAGACGGAGTTTCGCTCTTGTTGCCCAGGCTGGACTGCAATGGCGCGATCTCGGCTCACTGCAACCTCCGCCTCCTGGGTTCAGGCAATTCTCCTGCCTCAGCCTCCTGAGTAGCTGGGATTACAGGCATGCGCCACCATGCCCAGCTAATTTTTTGTATTTTTAGTAGAGACGGGGTTTCACTATGTTGACCAGGATGGTCTCGATCTCTTGACCTCGTGATCCACCCGCCTCGGCCTCCCAAAGTGCTGGGATTACAGGTGTGAGCCACCGCGCCCGGCCGGCTTTGTTCTTTTTGCTTAGAATCGCTTTGACTATTCAGGCTCTTTTTTGATTCCAAATGAATCTTAAAATAGTTTTTTTCTAATTCTTTGGAAAATGTCAGTAGTTTGATAGGAATAGTATTAAATCTGTAAATTGCTATGGGCAGTATGGCATTTTAACAACATTGATTCTACCTATTTATGAGCATGGGATGTTTTTCCATTTGTTTTGTCTCTGATTTCTTTCAGCACTGTTTTGTAATTCTCATTGTAGAAATCTTTTGCTTCCCCGGTTAGATGTATTGATATGGTTTGGCTGTGTCCCCACCCAAATCTCATCTTGAATTCCCACGTGTCGTGGGAAAGACCCAGAGGGAGGTAATTGAATCATGGGGGCAGGTATTTCCTATGCTGTTCTCATGATAGTGACTAAGTTTCACAAGATCTGATGGTCCTTGGTTTCACAGGGTGTACTAACAAAGTATTTTAGATGTTAAAGTTTGGGCTGCCATCCAGTAGATGGTGCTTAACCATAGTAGCTGGTAGATAGGCTCTAACCACGTGGCTCCTCTTTCATTTCCTCACATTTGCAGCCATGCTCCCTCTTAGTACTTTGAGAATGTGGGCTCCTCTCCCACTTGAGTGCTGGCCACAGATCTCACCTTGGCACTCCTGGCCTGCACAACACAGCCTTGTGGCAAGCTTAGGCTTTTTGTTCTCTCCCCTTGAGGGCAGCAGGGGTGGGGACCTTGGCAGTGGCAATGGCAGAGGCCCTTTCACTTGTCTCTTGGGGCTCTACCCCAGAGAAACACAGGGCCACTGCCAATCAGAACAATCAGCCCAAGGTGGGGAGGCTGCACTGTGGGTTCAAGCCTGGGATCCCTGCTTGGTGAAGAGCAGCAAGGTGGAGGGCTCATGGAGAAGAGTCTGACCTTTTCTTTGTAGGGTGGCTATGGCATGCTGGAGGTGTGAGTAAAACACGCATGCTCTTCTTCCCTTCCCCAGCCTGACAGCAGCAAGGGAAGCTACTACTACAGTGACAGAGGGGCTCTCACTTGCCTGCAGAAGCTCCGTACTAGAGGAACACAAACCTACTGCAGGCTGTGCTACAGGCCCAAGCCACGGACCCTGCCTGGGGAAAAGCAGTGGGTTCAGGGCTTATAGGGAAGAGAGACTGGGCTCCTCCACATATGGAAGCTGCCAGCAAAGCAGTTAGGCTCTTTGTTCCTTCCCCAGCCAGAGGGCAGCAAAGGTGGGTACCACTGCAGTGGCAATGGCAGACAGCCTGTGGGTGGTCTCTGGGATTTTTTTCCTCGGAGAAATGCAGAGCTGCCAGCAACTGAAGTGATCAGGCAAAGTCAGGGAAGCTGTCCTGGGGGCCTGGGTCTGGAGTGCACTAATGTACTCTTGATATTAAAAAGTTTGTCAGAGGCTATGAGCAGTGGCTTATGCCTACAATTCCAGCATTCTGGGAGAATAAGGCCAGATAATTGCTTGAGGCCAGGAGTTTAAGACCAGCCTGAGCATCAAAGTGAGTCTCTCATCTTTACAAAAAAATAAAATAGCCGACACGGTGGCACAGACATATAGTCCTAGCTGCTCAGGAGGCTGAGGTGGGAGGATCACTTACACCCAGGAGTCTGAGGTTACAGTGAGCTATGACAGCACTACTGTGCTCTAGCCTGGGCAGCAGAGCGAGACCTGTCTCTAAAAAGAAAATAAACCAAAACAAACAAATAACAACAACAACAAAAAGTTTGTCAGAATTATAAATCAATTCACTTAAACAAAATGATTCACTATTTCTTATCCTAAATATTATATTGGAATTATATTAGCTTATCAGATTAAATCTACATTAGAAATATCAGAAATTCAGAGTAACAATTCTCTTCAAAATGCAAACCAAATCCACAATGAAATAACATCTCACACCAGTCAGAATGGCTACTATTAAAAAGTCAAAAAATAATAGATGCTGGCAAGGTTGCAGAGCAAAGGGAAACCTTATACACTGCTGGTAGGAATGTAACTTAGTTCAGCCATTGTGGAAAGCAGTTTGGCAATTTCTCAAAGAACACAAAGCAGAATTACCATCCAACCCAACAATACCATTATTGTGTATATACCCAAAGGAATAGAAATTATTCTACCATACAGACACATGCACATGTATGTTCATCACAGCACTATTCACAATACCAAAGACATGGAATCAACCTAGATGCTCATCAATGGTGAACTGGATAAAGAAAAGGTAGTACAGGCCGGGCATGGTGGCTCACGCCTGTAATTCCAACATTTGGGGAGGCAAAGGTGGGTGGATCACGAGGTCAGGAAATTGAGACCATCCTGGCCAACATGGTGAAGCTCCGTCTCTACTAAAATATAAAAATTTAGCCGGGCTTGGTGGCATGCACCTGTAGTCCCAGCTACTCAAGGACTGACGCAGGAGAATTGCTTGAACCCAGGAGGCAGAAGTTATAGTGAGCTGAGATTGAGCCACTGCACTTCAGCCTGGCAACAGAGTAAGATTCTGTCTCAAAAAAAAGAAAAAGAAAATGTAGTACAAATACACCATGGATTATTATGCAGCCATAAAAAAGAACAAGATCATCTTTTTTGCAGCAACATAGATGGAGGTGAAGGCCATTATTCTAAGTGAACTAACACAAGAACAGAAAACCAAACATTGCATGTTCTCACTTATAAGTGGAAGCTAAACAGAGTACATACGGACACAATGAAGAAAACAACAGACACCAGGGCCTGCTTAAGAGTGGAGGGTGGCAGGAGGGTGAGGATTAACAAACTACCTACTTGGGGCTATGCTTATTGCCTGAGTGATAAGATAATTTGTATACCAAACCTCTATGACACACAATTTACCTATATAGCAAACCTGCACATATATCCCGAACCTGAATTAAAAGTTAAAAGAAACAAAAACAAAATTCTCTTAATAAACATCTGTATTTTTAAAAAGAGTAAAACTTGTATACTTGTATTTTTCTTCACACCGATATGATCAGAATAAGATATGACTTTTTACTGTTGTTGCTGAGATGGAGTCTCTCTTTGTTTACTAGGTTGGAGTGCAGTGGCACAATCCTGGCTCACTGCAACCTTTGTCTCCTGGGTTCAAGCGTTTCTCGTGCTTCAGCCTCCCGAGTAGTAGCTGGGATTACAGGCATGTGCCACCACACCCAGAAAATTTATTTTATTTTATTTTATTTTTAGTAGAGATGGGGTTTCACCATGTTGGCCAGGCTGGTCTCGAACTCCTGACCTCAGGGGATCCGCACACTTCAGCCTCCCAAAGTGCTGAGATTACAGGCATGAGCCACTGCATGTGGACTGATATAGTTATTTTTTAAACCATAATTATCAAACAAGTCTGATTTAATTGCATGAACTTGATTTCTTTCTTTTTTTTTTTTAGTGGTTTTGAGCTCGCAGCTTCTGTAAGAACAACTTTTTTTTTTTTTTAAGCAGGCTATCACGTTTAAAGCATTAGACATTCAATTTCATTATGCTGAGGGAATGTTGAGAATATTAGATTTATCTAAGTGCTTTTTAGTTTCTGTAAAACAATAGTCATTTTAGACCAGATAATTGTTTTGTCATGCAGGGCAGTCCTGAGCCTTTTAAGATGTCTGGCAGCATACCAAACCTCTACCCATTAGATGCCAGAAGCACCCCCAAATTGTGACGGCCAAAGATGTCTGCAGACATTGCCAAACATCCCAGAGGGGAGAACGGTGACACTGCTCCAAAACAATCATAATGGTACTCTTTTAAGTGTCTTCTAATTTATGTTACTTATACCCCTCACGAAGTAGGAATAGATCTCAAATTCACACAACCAGAGGTGAAGACTTTTCGCACTAGATGCTCAAAATCACAAGGCATTGCAGCTTCAGCTTAGCAAATTAGCAATGGGTGCTAAGCAATCGAAGGACACAAACTCACCTCTCTGTTAACCTTTTCAGTGGACCCAAGACAGGTTTGTGCACAGAGTTAAACATGTGGAACTGTAAGTCCAATTAAACCTCTTTTTCTTCCCAGTCTTGGGTATGTCTTTATCAGTAGCATGAAAATGGACTAACACAGTTATCAAGTCTCTTCAGTCTTCTCTAATCTCAGAAAGTCCCTTAGTCTTTGAAAGATACAGACCTTACCTTTTGTAGGATGATCCTTGAGCTGGATGTTTCCTTATATCAGACTCAGGTCACATATTCATGGCAGGAATATCACGGAAAGAAGACTATGCCCTTCTAAGAGTATCAGTCATAATATGGAGCATATGCTGTTGACTGTTCTCACCTCTGGTGACGGTAACATTTATCACCACCTGTCACGTTGGTGTCTGCCAAGCTTCTCCACTGTAAAGTCATAATTTTCTTCTTTGTAACTGATTAGTGTTTTGTGGGAAAAAGATAATCTGTGATCACACCAATATCCTATTCTTTAATCTTCCTGCAACTATTCTTAGCCTCCATTGACGTAAAGCTACTTATAGCATTTTCTACCTTATCTAAGATAATCATGTTTTTATTCCTAATATTGCTCGTTTGTATAATCTCTTTCTGTCCCATCTCTCTTATTACATGTTTATTTATTAGTCTTCTGAAAGACTGGTAAAACCAACCTTCATTTGTATTGATCTTCTCCTATTTTTCTTTTATTTCATTAATTTCTACTCTTACATTTGTTTCCATTCTTCTACTTGTTATTCTTCAATCTCTTGAGTTAAATATATAATGCATTTTTTAAAAATCTCCTTGGTTTTTATAGGTGCATTTAAGACTGTAAATTTACCTCCTAAATATTGCTGTAGCTGTATCCTAGAATTTTTAAGTTAGGCTTACTGGGGTATAATTCACATGCAATAAAATCCACTCATTTCAGATATATTGTTCTATGAGTTTTGATCAACATATACAGCTATGTAACCTCAACCACAAGTAAGATACAAAATATTTCCATCTCACCAAACTTTCCTCATATTTCTTTGCAGTCAATTTCCTCTTCCTGTAACTGACTCAATTTCAACTGTTCACCCTGAGAAGTCAAAGCATGAGAAATGATGTGTGACAAAAGGGAAACAGCCTTTATTCAAACGCTGGCAGATGGGAAATGTCTGATGCCCTTAACAGACTATTTGGAACTTTAGGCTGGGGACAGGCATTTAAAGAGAGGAACTTGGAATGGGAGCATGCAGGAGTGGTGCTGGGTGTGAGGTCTGCGTGTCTCGTTCCACTGGTTATCCTGAGTCATGGTCCACTTGGAGTGCAGGCTGGCATCACCTCCACAATGGTGGGGCTGTCGACTAACTGCCCTGAGGTAATCTCTGCAATTTTACACCTGGGTTTCCGTGCCTGGTGTGTCTCAAGATTAGCTCCTGCAATTTATTGGCACATTAGATAAACTAGCAGTGCACAAGACTGCCCGGTGGGAAGGCAGGGAAACAAATAGTATTAAGGTATGTTTCAAGGCTAAAAGGAAGAAAAGAAAAACAAAGCCTCAAAATGCATTTTGAATCTAAGCTACTCAGTGACATTCCCACTCCCTCCCAGCCCCCAGCCCTGGCAACCACTGAACTGAATTCTTTTCCTATTCTTTTGTCTTTTTCAGAATGTATAAGGAAATCATATAGTATGAACCCTTCTGTTTTCTTCTTACTTAGCACAATGCTTTTGAGCTCCATCTGTGCTGTTGTGCTTCAATCATTCTTTTGGTTGCTGAGAAGTATTATATAACATACGTGTATAAAAATTGATTTGTCCATTCTACAGTCGGTAGACATTTTGGTTCTTTCTAGTTTTTGGTAATCATGAGTAAAACTGCTATAAACATTCAGGAGTAAATCCTTAGGAAAATAATTGCTGGGCCATATAATAGGTATAAGTTTACTAATTTTATAAGAATCTCCTAAACTACTTCAAAAGTACAAAATTTACATTTCTACCTGCAATGTATGAAAGTTTCCATTACTCTGCATATTCACCAGGACTTGGTATCAATAGTTTTGTGGGTTTTGAAAACATTTTATCAAATCAAATAGTTTTAATTTGCATTTGTCTGGTGACTAACGATGTTAAGCATATTATCACGTACTTGTTTCACTCTTCAGGGGTATGTCTGTTAAATGTGTTTTATGTATTCTGGATACAAGATCTTTATGAGATATATGCTTTTCAAACATTTTATTTCATTGTATGGCTTGCCTTTTCATTCTTCACAATGCCTTTTAAATAATAGAAGATTTAATTGTGATAAAGCTTAATTTAACAGCTTTTAAAATATTTGTTCTTTTTCAGTCTTAACTGAGAAATAGATTCATAACCTAACAATATAAAGTTTTTCTGTTTCTTCTAGAAATGTTATAGTTTTAGGTCTTAAATGTAGATCTGTGCAAAATTTTTATATGATACCATGAAGAGGTCCAGGCTCATTTTTCCACGTTGTTGTCCAATTGTCTCATCATTATGTGTTTAAAAAGAGTACAATTTCTCCATTGAATTATCTTGCCAATGTTTTCAGAAATCAATAGACTGTATATGTATGTACGGGTCAAAGAAATTAAAAACAAGAAGAGGCCGGGCACGGTGGCTCGCGCCTGTAATCCCAGCACTTTGGGAGGCTGAGGTGGTGGATCACGAGGTGAAAAGATCGAGACCATCCTGGCCAACATGATGAAACGCCGTCTCTACTAAAAATACAAAAATTAGCTGGGCATGGTGGCATGCGCCTGTAGTCCCAGCCACATGGGAGGCTGAGGGAGGAGAATTGCTTGAACCTGGGAGGTAGAAGTTGCAATGAGCTGAGATTGTGCCACTGCACTCCAGCCTGGTGACAGAGCAAGACTCCGTTTCAAAAAAAACCAAACAAACAAGAAGAAATACCTTTTATATTTACCTTCATTTTTACTACTTCCAACACTATTCATTTTTTGGTATGGATGCAAGTTTCTCTGCAATATAATCTTTCTACCTGAGGAACATCCTTTTTTTTCAGACTTCTCAAAAGAAGATTTATTATTTCTTTTCCTGTGTGTGTGTGTTTATTTTTTATTTCCATAGGTTTTTGGGGAACAGGTGGTATTCGGTTACATGAGTAAGTTCTTTAGTGGTAATTTGTGAGATGTTGGTGTACCTATCACCCGAGCAGTATACGCTGAACTCAATTTGTAGTCTTTTATGCCTTCCCCACTTCCCACAGTTTCCCCCAGGTCCCCAAAGTCCACTGTGTCATTATTATGCTTTTTGCATCCTCATAGCTTAACTCCCACTTATGAGTGAGAACAGACGATGTGAAAACATCCTTTAATCTTTCTGGTACCACTGGTCTGCTGCCAACAAATTCTCAGCTTTTGTTTGCTTTGGTTGAGCTGGGTTTAAGTTTGTTGTTGGTATAGTTGTCTTTAGTGCTGCACAAACTTCACATTCCTCTAGGGGTGTGGTACTAATGTTTTGTGCTTAGGGGAGAGGCACAGGACCTGTCTCTCAGTAGTGGGACTTTCTCATTATTCTTTCCCTTCCTCTTGTGGCCACCAAGCTCTGCCTTATCTTTATAATTGGTCTTGAGACAGTTTCCTGCCTCTTTCCAGTACTTCCTCTTGTGATCTGCTTGATACTAACGAGTCATCCTTGACCCAAGAAATTCCCTGTACTTCCTACAGGTGGCAGAGTTTTTTCTTTTACCTTCCTCCAGCAGCAATGGATCTTCGCTTTTGTTTTGGTATTGGGATAGTTTCCTATCTGTTACCAAGAAGCAAAAAAGCTTTTCTTCTGGCCCTCCCCTAAAAACACTAATTCTTTGCCTGTGTCCAGGGACAACAACAGAGTTTCATGATTCTCCCCAGTGTTTTAAGGCTTTTGATTTGTAGGAGACAAGGGGTTAGAAAACTGTACCTTATGCCTGTCCCCAAGAACCTACTAATAACATTAACACTTGAACCACTGGTGTGGATGGTGGGTGAGGGAGACTTCTTCAGTCTTTTCTCCTGCCCTCAATCATTTTCTTGAGCATCCAGCAAAGGCCTGCAAGTAAGTGCAAATTCACCTTATGTCTGAGGCCCCCGCCTATGACAAACTGACACACGAACCCGTATATGGCCTTTTACAAAATTTAGTTGATTTCTTCTTTTCCATTGAAATGATGGCCACCTCTTTCTCTTCCACTTTGCTAAATGTGAAGTAATTAATGTGCTTTCTCTCTTTGGAGAACCTAGTTTCTCTTTGCTATTCAGATTACTTGATTGCCTTTGAAATTAGCTCTATGACGGTTTTAGAAAATGTTATGGTTTTGTGGATTATCTAGCTTTTTCTCATGGTTAGAGTAGAAATAAGGCTTTTTGCAGTTTTCTATATCCTAAACCTTCCCCTTTAGTTTTGCTGTGTAGTATTTAAGTTGTCTTTAAGGCATAAATGTTACATAACTTTCCTTCTGATGGATTAATTACTTAAGAGTTGACTTTTATTTTATAAACACACAGGGTTTTTTTCATTATCTTCTGGTCAGACAACATAGTCTGCATACTACCCAGTCTATAGTATTCTGGTATAGCAGCCTAAGTGGACTAAAATATATATTAAAAATCATTTTTTAAAAAATTTGATACTTAGACTGTCATCTTCTGAAACAAATTTGTTTTAAATGCTTAAGCAATTGGGGCTTATTTCTCCCTATAATTCTCTGTGATTGTATCTTCTGCTTTATATATGTTGAGACTTTGTTGCAATCATACATGTCTATGATTATTTTATCATTTTGGTGGGTTTTTAAAATATTTATAAAATATTCTCTTGGGTGAAAATGGGGGCAAGATGGCCAACTAGATGCAACAGATGAAACAGCTGCCGCAGAGGAACTGGGATGACTGGTATACTCCTAACAGATCTTCAGAGGGAAGGCACCAGAGTGAACAAAGACACAGAAGCTAGGCTGAAGGGGGAGGAAGCTGGGAGCCCTGCATGGGGCTAATATGCACCAGAACTCATTCCTGGCCTTCAGTGACTCTGAGGGAACAGGTAAGTTGAGCTGGTAATGAGCAACCCACTCATGCTGCCTGCCTCTGGAATCCTGGCAGGAGACCCCTTGACCACCAAGAATTGGCAGGGATAGCTACTCAGAGAAGCGGTAGGGGCAGCACACCTGCTGAAGAGGAACCCAGAAGGTTTGGTGTGGGATCATCTGTAGTGAAGCATGGCCAGAAGAGCCCATCTCTCTAGGCTCAACTTGCTCCCAAAGGAGACTTTAGCCCTAGGTGAAGTGTTGGACCTGAACTCTGCTAGGTGGTTTTGCCCATGAGATAGCCAGTCTGACATGAGCATCCCTTGGTCTGCTGGCCCCTCCTGGGGCCCAGGCCTGGTTGAGCCTGCTTGCAGGACAGCCTTGGGTGTCCTGGGGGCCCACATCTTAGTTCCTGTGCTGGTGGACCACACCTGACCATCAGAAAACTAAACAGCAGGGCGGCCCCTGCAGCCACATACCAGCCTGCCCACTCCATCCCCACATTGCTGCTTTGCCTGGCCCACAGCAACCCCCACATTGCTTTGCTGGCATGCCCTTGCACCAACACTGCCACGGGAATGAAACCAGGCACAGAGAACAGCAGACCCTCCCCTGACTTGAGTGACCACCCCTGCCTGTGGTGCACAGAGAACACATACAGACTTGCGCCTGCTGGCACCCTATACTAATACTATCTCCAGCCAACCACACACACAGTCATGAGCAGGGGCCACTGGAAGCTGTCCTGCCTCCACCACTGTGATGAGCACCTGCTACACTCTGCTGCAGCTGACGCATGTGCCCCCACCATGCTGCCACTATGCCACTACTGCTGCTGCTGCCACATGTGAACAAAGACAAGTCCCAGTGCTGCTGCACTATGAAATGCTTTGGTTGACATCACTCATTGGAGTGACCAATGATCTGGCAGCACCTTTGGCTCCCCTCAGTGTAGTAGATTCCTAACCTCAAGGAGCAAGAGGACAAAGTCAGGGCCTGATACAAGTCCCCCAGATTTAGAGCACACAGTCCAGAAGTTGGGAGCCCAGTGTTGACTCCCTAAAATCTTCCAGAAATGAAGCCAGTTGGCTGAATTTACTTTGTACTACACTTAAACCCTCAAGGTCATCATATGGATAAAATTTGGGGGGTGGGGGGAACCCATCCAAAGGTCAGCAACTTCAAAGACTGAAGAAACATCAGCACACAAAGATGAGAAAGAAGCAATGCAAGAACTCTGACAACTTGAAAAACCAACATGTCTTCCTTTCTCCAAATGACCACACCACCTCTCCAGCAAGGGTTCTGAACTGGACTGAGATGGCTGAAAAGACAAATAAAATTCAGAAAATGGATAGGAACAAAGATTACTGAGATGCAGGAATACATTGAAACCCAGCACCTAGCAATCCAAGAATGCTAAGACACAATAAAATGATACTGGAGCTGACAGACATGATAGCCAATATATAGAAAAGCATGTAACCTGATAGAGCTGAAAAACACACCACAATAATTTCATAATGCAATCACAAGTATTAACAGCAGCAAAGACCAAGCTGAAGAAAGAATCTCAGAGATTGAACACTGGCTTTCTGAAATAAGATAGCCAGACAAGAATAGAAAAAAAAAGAATGAAAAGAAATATGGGATTATTTAAAAAGAACAAATCTACAACTAACTCACTGGCATCCCTGAAAGAGACAGGGAGGATGTAAGCAATTTGGAAAACATATGTCAGGATATCCATAAAATCTAGATTCCCCAACCTAGCTAGAGTAGCCAACATTCAATTCAGGAAATGCAGAGAACCCCAGTGTAAGGTCTGACCATGCCGTGGACGGCATGGTGACCCCCAAGACCCACACGTACACCTTGGGAGGGCCTTCGGGGATTAGAAAACCTGAAGTAGTTGGAAGGAAGAATAATCAACCCCTGCAGTGCCTAACTAACCTGAGACATTCTTCTATTGTTTCTTTTTTTTTTTTTATTTCCATTTATTTTATTGCATTTTAGGTTTTGGGGTACATGTGAAGAACATGCAAGATTGTTGCATAGGTACACACGTGGCAGTGTGATTTGCTGCCTTCCTCCCCATCACCTACATCTGGCATCTCTCCCCTTGCTATCTCTTTGTAGGGACATGGGTGAACCTGGAAACCATCATTCTCAGCAAACTGACAGAAGAGCAGAAGATCTTCTATTGTTTCTTATTCTGGCCTCAATTGACAAGGACTTTGTAACTGACCTTGCTCAACCTTGTGACTCCACACCCTACAACCCCCTCCCAGCTTGCAAAAAACCACCCTAAAGTTACTTCCGTAACTTTCCACTGTTTTACCCCAAACCTATAAAACCAACTCCTATCCCTCCACCCTTCACTGATGCCCTTTTCAGACTCAGTGCACCTGCACCCCGGTGAATAAAAAGCCATGTTGCTCACACAAAGCATGTTTGGGGGTCTGTTCATTCAGAGCATGCATTTTAACATTTGTTGCTAAAACCTGGGACGGGGGAACTCCTATGGGCGGCCAAATCCCCGTCCCTGTTCACCTTGTCATCCCTCTGTGAAGAGACCTACCTACAACCTAGGCTCATCAGACCAGCCCACGAGTCCACTCACCATCCTCAGACGAACTAAGTGGTTTGCTTCAGCTCTCTTCTTTAGTCCTCTCGCTACCTGTCAACCTCCTTCAGTTTCATTTTCCTCTCCCTTTCACAGGTGACAAGAAAGACAGCACTTTCCATGAGGTTCATGACAGGAAAAAAATCCTACATAGGTCACAGAACCGGGAAGACAGGCTTCCCTCGGTGACTGACCATTGTGGAGACATCTGCTCTGGTCACTCGCTCGCACTCATAAGTGACGGATCCACGCAGGGGACGGTCTCTTTGATCAATTCACCCCAGGTTCAGACCAAGGTTTAGTCTGAGACGCATGCTAAACTGATTCCTCACGGATTCACTTTCCTTGTCTCTGCCGCTCTTAAACTATGGGCAACCTCCCACCCTCCATTCCTCCTTCCTCTCCCTTGGCCTGCATTCTGAAAAATCTCAAACCCCTCCAGCTATCACCTGACCTAAGCATCTTTTTTCCTTCTGCAATACCACTCGGCCACAGTATAAATTGGACAATGGCTCTAAGTGGCCAGAAAACAGTACCTTCAATTTCTCTATCCTGCGGGATCTAGACAACTTTTGTCATAAAATGGGCAAAAGGTCTGAAATTCCATATGTCCAGGCATTTTTTTACATTCAAATCCGTCCCTAATCTCTGTTCCTTCTCTCCCTTCCATCTGCCCCCTCCTGCCTCTGCTGGTAACCCAGAATCCTCCTTGTCCATCAGCCCTTCTGACCTCTCTCCTCCCCTCCTGTCCGAAGCAGGCGCTAATCCAGGACCTAACCAACCCCCAAGAGCATTCCTCTTCTTCCCCTACTCACAGCTCACCTCCTTAGGCCCCTCTTGTCACCTCCCCACCTCATACCGGGTCCTGCTTACAGTTTAGTTCTGCAGCTAACTCCGCTGCTCCTGCCCAACAACCCCCCCTTCAAGAGGTGGCTGGAGCCTAAGGCACAGTTAGGGTGGACATTTCTTTCTCTTTATCCGACCTTTCCCAAATTGGCCAATGGTTAGGCTCCTTTTAATCAGATCCTACTAAATATATACGAGAGTTTCAATGCTTAACCCAGTCCTATAATCTCACCTGGAGTAACTTCAATGTCATCCTTCTACTCTCACCCCCGAAGAACATTTATCACCCAATCAGCCCCTGACATTAAAAAAACTACAGAAATTAAAATCTGGCCCTCAACCCCCCACAACAGAAATTAACCAATCTCACCTTCAAAGTGTTCAGTACCAGGCCGGGCGCGGTGGCTCACGCCTGTAATCCCAGCACTTTGGGAGGCCGAGGCGGGTGGATCACGAGGTCAAGAGATCGAGACCATCCTGGTCAACATGGTGAAACCCCGTCTCTACTAAAACTACAAATAATCAGCTGGGCATGGTGGCGCGTGCCTGTAATCCCAGCTACTCAGGAGGCTGAGGCAGGAGAATTGCCTGAACCCAGGAGGCGGAGGTTGCAGTGAGCCAAGATCGCGCCATTGCACTCCAGCCTGGGTAACAAGAGCGAAACTCCGTCTCCAAAAAAAAAAAAAAAAAGTGTTCAGTACCAACGGCAGGGCATCTCAGAACTACAGATGCTTGCCTCTACCGTGAGACAAACCCCAGCCACACCACCGGCTCGGGAAGACTTCAAAGCGCCCAGGCTGCAGCGTCCAGCCGCCCTTCCCGGACCGTGCTTCAAGTGTCCGAAACCTGGCCACTGGGCCAAGGAATTCCCACAGCCCGGGATGCCTTCTAAGCCCTGTCCCGTCTGTATGGGGCCCCCAAGGAAAGTCGGACTGTCTGACTCACGTCGCTGCTCCGAGTTCCTGGAGCTCCTGGATGGAATGCTTCCCAGATTCCCTCGGCTGGGCGCCTGAAGACTGACGCTGCCTGAACGCCTCGGAGGCACCCTGGACCATCACAGACGCCGAACTTTGGGTAACTCTTATGGTGGAGGGTAAGTCCATCCCCTTCTTAATCAACACGGGGACCTCCCACTCCACGCTTCCTTCTTTTCAAGGACCTGTCTCCTTGGCCTCCTTAACTGCTGAGGAAATTGACGGCAAGGCCTCCAGGCCGCTCAAAACTCACCAAGTCTGATGTCAATTAGGCCGGCACTCCTTTCCACATTCTTTCCTAATTATCCCCACTTGTCCAGTTCCTCTGTTAGGAGGAACCATCCTAGCAAGATTGTCTGCCTCCTTAACTGTTGCTGGGTCACAGGCACACCTCATTGCTACCCTCCTCCCCGAACCTGTACCTCCCTCAGTGGCTCCCCTTTATGTCCCCCTACCTTAACCCTAGGGTGCGGGACACCACCTCCCCACCTGTGACTACAAGTCACTCACCCCTCATCACCCCTTAAAACCTAACCATGCCTACCCTGCCCGGCACCAGTACCCCATCCCACAACAGGCTTTTAAAGGCCTAAAGCCTGTTATCACCGTCTATTGCAACATGGCCTTTTAATTCCTACAAGCTCCCCTTACAATTCCCCTATCCTAGCTGTCCAAACACCAGACAAATTCTGCAGACTACATCAAGACCTGCGCCTCATCAGTCAGATTTTACTTCCCATCCACCTGGTTGTACCAAACCCCTATGCCCTACCTTCACCCTCTTCCCTAGCCCCTTCCGCAACTCACTATTCCTTCCTTGACTTCAAAAACACGTTTTTCTAAAGTCCAAATTTCTTCCCCATCTGTTATAATCCTTCGCCAGCATACACTTGCTCTCCATGCCAGCCGTATCCAGTTGATTTCCCAAACCCCAACCCCATCCACTGAACAACAGCTTCTCTCCTTCCTAGGCGTTGTAGGATACTTTCGCCTCTGGATACCAGGTTTTGCCCTCCTAACCAAACCACTTTACAAACTTACAAAAGGAAACTTAGCTGAACCCACAAACTCTAAATCCTTCCCCCATTCTTCCTTTCATTTGCTGAAGAAGGCCCTAGAAACAGCCCCTACACTAGCACACTCCAGCTCCCCTCAATCCTTCTCTTTCTACGCAGCAGAAAAAAAAGACTGCCCTCGGAATTCTTACACAGGAGCCAGGCCCATGGCCTGTAGCCTTTTTATCCAAACAACTTAACTTCACAGTCCTGGGCTGGCACTCTTGCCTGTGCGTGCCAGCAGCTGCCGTCCTGATACTCTTAGAATCCCTCAAAATCACAGACCGCCCCACTTACCCTATCTCTCACGACCTCCAAAGTTTAGTTTCCTCTTCACACCTCACACACTTTCAGCCCCTCACTTTCTCCAGCGTTATGTACTCTATTGAAATCCCCAAAGTAACCATTGCTCTTGGACTGACTTCAACCCAGCCTCTCAATACCTGACACAAACCCTGAACCCCATGACTCTATCTCCCACCTTCTTTGTGTTCCTTTACACTTCACCTCAAGTGCCCTGCTACTCACGGTAACCAAAAAATAGAAGTATATGAACTGTGCTTTGCAAAAAAGCCCTCCCTTATCTTAGCAGCCTTCAAAACATCAATGGCAGGTTTTGTCTAGGTTGGCATTTACCCTGTCTCTCACTTTACCCTGGGCCACCCTCCTCCTGCTCTTCAGACCCTCCTGCAGACCCCTCTTCCTGTCTGCTCATGCCCAATCTTGTTAGTGAAAGTGAGTGGTTACTTATAGATATCACATGCTTCCTCACACACCATGAAAACAAGCGCTCTCCCTCCACACAGTTACCCTACCAAACCCTGCTGCAACCTTTAACAGCCACAGCCCTTGGTGGTTCCCTTGGCATTTGGGTCAAAGCCCCAGCCCCCTCAGAACACTTTCTCACCTTTTCAATTTACACTTCCAGTTCCATCTAAGCCAAGGACTTTTTTTCCTCTGTGGTTCTTCTTCTTACATCTGCCTTCCTACTACTGGACAGGCACTTGTACCCTAGTTTTTCTTACACCCAAAATTCAGTTGGCCAACAGAGATGAAAGCCTCTCTGTTCTCCTTCAGGTCCTGGCATGACACAAACAGGTCATTCCATTGATCTCCTTACTTGTAGGGTTAGGAATTACTACTGTACTCGGCACAGGGGTAGCAGGTCTTACCACTTCAATCAGCACCTTCTGTAGCCTCTCTAACAATTTCTCTACTAGCACTGCAGAATTAACTCAATCACTATCCCTTCTGCAAGCGCAAGTAAATTCCCTAGCTGCAGTTGTCCTCCAAAACCACAGAGGTCTTGATTTACTGACTGCTGAAAAAGGAGGTCTTTGCCTATTCCCAAACGAAGAATGTTGTTTTTATGTAAACCAGTCTGGCCTCATATATGATGCCACCAATAAATTAAAAGACAGAGCCCAAAAGCTTGCTAATCAAGCAAATGGCTATTCTGGACCCTGCTGGGTCGGCTGGACACTCTCTAACTGGGAGCCATGGTTTCTTCCAATCCTTAGTCCTCTGATACTATCTCCTTCTCTTATTTGACCCCTTGCTTTTCAATTAATCTCTCAATTCCTACAAAATGTATACAAGCAATAACCAATCAGTCAATAGAACAAATGCTCCTTCTAACAACCCCACAATATCACCCCTTGTCCTGCAATCTCCCAGCACTCTAAATTCTTTCCCATTTTTAGGTTTCCACGCCACCCCCAATCCCACTTAAAGAAGCCCTGGGAAACATTGCCCCATCACCCCTCTGTGCCAGCCTTCCTAATATTCCACTGCCCTCCACTCTTAATTTCTTTTTCCTTTATCTTACTAATATAAAAAGACAGGAATGTATGGTCTGACTGTGCCATGGTTGGGCATGGCGACCCCCGTGACCTGCACGTACACCTCGGGAGGGCCTTCTGGAATAGCTGGAAGGAAGAACGATCAACCCCTGCGGCACCTAACTAACCTGAGATCTTCTTCTATTGTTTCTTATTCCAGTCTCAATTGACAAGGCCATTGGACTTTGTAACTGACCTTGGTCAACCTTGTGACTCCACACCCTACGACCCCCTTCCCAGCTCCCAAACCTATGACCCTCTCCCAGCTTACAAAAAACCATGCTAAAGTTACTTCTGTAACTTTCCACTGTTTACTCCAAACCTCTAAAACCAACTCCTATCCCTATGCCCTTGCTGACTCCCTTTTTGGACTCAGCCCAACCATACCCAGGTTAAAAAACAGCCATGTTGCTCACACAAAGTTTGTTTGGGGGGGTCTCTTCATTAACAGCATGCGTTTTAACAGCCAGTAAGATGCTTCACAAGAAGATCATACCCAAGACATATAATCCTCAGATTCTCCAATGTCAAAATGAAAGAAAAAATGTTAAGGACAGCTAGAGAGAAAGATCAGGTTACCCTCAAAGGGAAGCAGACCTCTCAGCAGAAATCCTACAAGCAAGAAAAGACTGGGGGCCGATATTCAACATTATTAAAGAAAAGAAATTGCAACCCAGAATTTCATATCAGCCAAACTAAGCTACATAAGTGAAGGAGAAATAAAAACCTTTTCAGGGAAGCAAATGCTCAGGGAATTTATTACCACCAGAACTGCCTTACAAGGTGGCATGGTTTGGTTCTGTGTCCCCATCCAAATCTCACCATGAATTGTAATAATCCCCACATGTCAAAGGCAGGACCAGGTGGAGATAATTGAATCATGAGGCAGTTTCCCCATGATGATCTTATGATAGTGAGTTCTCATGAGATCTGATAGTTTTATAAAGAGATTTTCTCCCTTTGCTTGGCATTTCTCCTTCCTGCCACCATGTGAAGGAGGACGTGTTTCTTCTGCGTCCATCATGATTGTGTTTCCTGAGGTCTCCCCAGCCATGTGGAACTGTGAGTTAATTAAATCTCTTTATTTTATTTATTTATTTTGAGATGGAGTCTTGCTCTGTTGCAGAGGCTGGAGGGCAGTGGTGCAATCTTGGCTCACCACAACCTCTGCCTCCCAGGTTCAAGTGATTCTCCTGCCTCAGCTTCCAAGTAGCTGGGATTACAGGCACCTGCCACCACACCCAGCTAACTTTTTTTTTTGTATTTTTAGTAGAGATGGGGTTTCACAATGTTGGTCAGGCTGCCTTCGAACTCCTGACCTCAAGTAATCCACCCATCTCGACCTCCCAAAGTGCTGCGATTATAGGCATGAGCCACCACACCTGGCAAAACGTCTTTCGTTTATAAATTGCCCAGTCTCAGGCAGTTCTTTATAGCAGCATGACAGTGGACTAATACAGAAAGGCTCCTGAAGGAAGCACTAAATATAGAAAGGAAAGACCATTACTAGCTACTAGAAAAACTCACTTAGATATATAGACCAATGACACCATAAAGCAACCACACAAACTGGTCTGTAAAATAACTGGTTAATATCATGAAGAGGGGGTCAAATCCACACGTATCAATACCCAACCTTGAATGTAAATGGGCTAAATGCCCCAATTAAAAGACACAGAATGGCAAGCTGGATAAAGAACCAAGACCCATTGGTATGCTATTTTCAAGAGAACCAGCTCACATGTAATGACACCCATAGGCCCAAAATAAAGGGGTGGAGGAAAATCTAATACAAGCAAATGAAAAACAGAAAAAAGCAGAAGTTGCAGTCCGAATTTCAGACAAAACAGTCTTGGTTTAAACTCTGTTTTGTCTGAAATTAGGACTATAAAAACCAAAAAGAACAAAGAAGGACATTACATTATGGTAAAGGGTTCAATTCAACAAGATCTATTTTAAATATATATGCACCCAACATAGGAGCACCCAGATTCATAAAGAAAGTTCTTAGAGACCTGCAAAGAGACTTAGACTCCCACACAATAATAGTGGGAGACTTAAACACCCATTAACAGTATTAGGTCATCAGGGCAGAAAATTAACAAAGATGTTCAGGACCTGAACTCAGTGCTAGATCATATGGACCTGATAGACACCCACAGAGCTCCCCACCCAAAAGCAAAAGAATAATACATTCTTTTCACCCCTACATGGCACATACTCTGAAACTGATCACATAATCAGACACAGAACACTCCTCAGCAAATGCAAAAGAACTGAAATCATAACAACCACTCTCTAGGATCACAGCAGAATCAAATTAGCAATCAAGACTAAGAAATTTGCTCAAAGTCATACTTTTATATGGAAATTGAACAACCTGCTCCTGAATGACTTTTGAGTAAATAATGAAATTAAGGCAGAAATCAAGAAGTTCTTTGAAACCATTGAGAACAAAGATACAATATACCAGAATCTCTAGGACTCAATCAAGGAAATTGAGACATGAAAATCATTCAAAAGATGAACAAATTCAGAAGTTGGTTTTTTGAGAAAAGTAATTAAATATGAGGCCCACTAGCTAGACTAATAAAGAAGAAAAGAGAGAAGATCCAAATAAACACGATAAAAAACAACAAAGGAGATATTACCACTGATTTCACAGAAATACAAACAACCATAACAGAATATTATGAACACTTCTACGCACATAAACTGAAAAATCTAGAAGAAATGGATAAATTCCTGGACACATATACCTGCCCAAGACTGATCCAGGAAGAAACTGAATTCCTGAACACACCAATAACAAGCTACAAAATTGAATTAGTAATATATAGCCTACCAACCAAAAAAAGTTCAGAACTAGATGATTCACAGCTGCATTCTACCAGATGCATAAAGAAAAGCTGATGCCATTTCTGCTGAAACAATTCCAAACAATTGAAAAGCAGGAGCTCCTCTCTAGCTCATTCTATGAGGCCAGCCGCATCATGATACCAAAATTTAGCAGAGACACAACAAAAAATGTAAACTGCAGGACAATATCCTTGATAGCCATTGATGCAAAAGTCCTCAACAAAATAGTGGTAAACCAAATCCAGCAGCACATCCAAAAGTAGGCTTTATCCCTGGAATGCAAGTTTGGATCAACATGCACAAATCAATAAATGTGATTCATCACATAAAAGAGAACTAAAGACAAAAAACACATGATCATCATAATAGACGCAGAAAAGTTTTCAATAAAATTCCACATTCCTTTATGTTCAAAACTCTTCACTAAACTAGATATTGAAAGAATATACTTCAAAATATTAAGAGCTATGTATGACAAACCCACAACTAATATCATACCAAATGAGCAAAATTGGAAGCATTCCCCTTGAAAACCAGTACAAGACAAAGATGCTTGTCTAACCATTCCTATCAACATAGTACCGGATGTCCTGGCCAGAGCAATCAGTCAGGAGAAAGAAATAAACGGCATCCAAATAGGAAGAGAGGAAGTCAAACTATCCCTGTTTGCAGATGACATGATTCTATATCTAGAAAACCCCATATTCTCAACCAAAAGCTCCTTCAGCTGATAACTTCAGCAAAGCCTCAGGATACAAAATCAATGTACAAAAATTACTAGCATTTCTAATCAACAACAACAGTCAAGCTGAGACCCAAATCAGGAACGCAATCCCATTCACAGTTGTCACAAAAAGAATAAAATATCTAGGAATACAGATAACCAGGGAGGTGAAGGATCTCTACAAGGAGAACTACAAAACACTGCTCAGAGAAATTGCAGATGACACAAACAAATGAAAATCCATTCCACGCTCAATGATAGGAAGAATCAATATCATTAAAATGGCCATACCACCCAAAGCAATTTATAGATTCAATGCTATTCTAATCAAACTACTGAAGACATTCTTCACAGAACTAGAAAAAACTATTTTAAAACTCACATGGGACCAAGAAAGAACCTGGATAGCCAAGGCAATTCTAAGCAAAAAGAACAATGCTGGATAAATCATGCTACTAATTCAAAATATATTACAGGGCTGCAGTAACCAAAACAGCATGGTACTGGTACAAAAATAGACATAAAGACCAATGGAATGGAATAGAGACCAGAAATAATGCCACACATTTACAACTATCTGATCTTCTACAAAGTCAACAAAAATAAGCAATGGGGAAAGGACTCCCTATTCAATAGGAAGTGCTTTAATAAATGATGCTGGGATAACTGGCTGGTCCTATGCAGAAGACTGAAACTGGGGCCCTTCCTTAGACCACATTATAAAATCAACTGAGATGGATTAAAGACTTAAATGTAAATCCCAAAATAATAAAAACCCTGGAAGACAACCTAGGGAATGTCATTCTGGAAATAGGAATGGGTAAAGATTTCAGGACAAAGATGCCAAAAGCAATTGCAACAAAAGCAAAAATTGACAAATGGGATATAATTAAAGAGCTTCTACACAGCAAAAAGAACTATCAATAAAATAAACAAACAACCTATAAAATGGGAGAAAAGTTTTGCAAACTATACATCTGACAAAGGTCTAATACCCAGCATCTATAAAAGGAACCTGAACAAAGTTGCAAGGAAAAAAAAAAAAAACAACCCCATTAAAAACCAGGCAAAGGACATGAACAGACACTTTTTAAAACAAGATGTATGTGCAGCCAACAAACATATGAAATAAAGCTTAATATCACTGATCTTTGAGGAATGCAACTCAAAACCACGATGAGATGCCATCTCACTTCAGTCAGGATAGCTATCATTAAGAAGTCAAAAAATAACAGCTGTTGGCAAGGTTGCAGAGAAAAAGGAATGCTTATACACACCATTGGTGAAAGTGTAAATAAGTTCAATCATTATGGAAAACAATGTGCTGATTCCTCAGATACCTAAAAAGAGAACTACTATTCAACCCAGCAATCCTTTTACTGTGTATATACCCAAAGGAATATAAATTATTCTATCATATAGACACATGCACACGTTCACAATAGTAAAGACATGGAATCAATCTAAATGCCCATTAATGCCATCAACGATAGACTGGATAAAGAAAATGTGGTACATATACACCATGGAATACTATGCAGTCATCAAAAAGAATGAGATTGTGTCATTTGCAGGAACATGTTAGGAGCTAGAGGTCATTATCCTTAGCAAACTAACATAGGAACAGAAAACCAAATACTGCATGTTCTCACAGGAGATAAATGATAAGAATACATGAACATATAGAGGGGAACAACAGACCCTGAGGCCTATTGGAAGGTGGAAGGTGGGAGGAGGGAGAGGATTAGAAAGAATAACTAACGGCTACTAGACTTAATAGCTGGTGATGAAATAATCTGTACACAAACTCCTATGACATGAGTTTACCTATATAAAAAACCTGCACATGTATCCCTGCACTTAAAAGTTAAAAAATTTAATTAGTTGAACAAAATAAAT
Source organism: Sapajus apella (assembly GCF_009761245.1). Taxonomy (NCBI): domain Eukaryota; kingdom Metazoa; phylum Chordata; class Mammalia; order Primates; family Cebidae; genus Sapajus; species Sapajus apella. The sequence continues at coordinate 10,067,110 of NW_022436977.1, read as the reverse complement.
AAATGGTATATATAACTATGTACTTCTATTTCATGTAAGTTATAAAATATATACTGATATCTTGATACTGACAATGCTTTAAAAGAACACTACTAAATGTATAACAAAATTTAAAAATATTTATAAAAATAACATAAAATAATTATAAAATTCCCTTCTATCATATTATTTCTGCAAAATACAGGCTTTACTGCAATTCAGTTTAAAAACTAAACTACATTACATTATAAAAAAATTATCCTTATTAATTGCTTTTGCCTTAAATTCTATTTTTTCTGATATTAACATTGCTATATTTCTTTGATTAGTACTTTTCTGGTATACCTTTTCCTGTCTCTTTACTTTAAAAAAATATATGTTTTCTGGTGACTAAAGGAATATATGTTTATTGTTGATAATACAAGGAAAATAATTATCCATATTTCCACTTCCCAAGGATAACCACAGTTAACATTTTGGCAGACAATTACTCCAGACTTTTATTTCTACATAGATGTATATAAATATATATTTTTTAATTGTGATAATTCTGCATATAACCTAGTTTTTATAATTTTTTACTTAATATTGCGATCAATTTAGCATTTCCATTTAATGAATATCATTGAATGCTTGATCTGACATTATCAGGTGAATTTAATCAATTTCCACTTATTGAAACCACTGGATAGATTTGGTTTTGTGTGTTTTTTGTTTATTGTCCTCATTACTTTCTTTTTCATCTCCTTTTCTGTCTTCTTTTCCGAAAAGGAGATGAAAAAGAAAGTGAATAGGGCAAAGCTTGATAAAGTTTCCCATATTCTGTTTTTCCTCTGCTGGTTTACAAACTGTATTTTATGTATATTCTTTGAGTTGTGACTTAAATAGCACAGTTATGATGAATATTTTTTAAATTGTGACTTTTTTACTATATAAATCACTAAAATTTTTTCTAACAAAATCTGGAATTATTCAGTATTTCTACATACTTCTTGAGACAAGGAACTAGCATGTTTCAGCTACCTTTGAACATGCTATATATGATCATTAGATCATTTTTGAAAATGTTTAAATCTTAAACATTCTTAAGGATTTTCTTTTTTGGTTCTTGTTTTCTTTTCCAACAATATTTTAAAGAAAATGCAGAATTATAAATAGATGCAGTCTGTATCTATTAAAATGGTAGGCAGTTTCTTGCATAAACACATCATTATACATAAAGCAAAACTAAAACAATTCCCCATGTCATATAACTACAGCTCACAGTCAGATTTCCCCAGTTACGTTTTTACAGTTGTTTGAATCAAGACAAAACAAGATCCGCTTTTCACTCCCCTTACTGCTATAGAGTTTTCAAATCTCATCCTCTCTAATCTGGATTTCTAGATCGCTTCCCAACTAGTTCTTTCCTAACAGAAAGTGGTTCAAGTCACATCACCTCTCAACTGGATTTCTAGACAGCTTCCCAACTAGTTATTTTCTCAAGATGATGGGATCAGAATAAAAGCCAAGAACCTTACAATGACCTACAAAGTTATACATGACTTGGTTTCCTGCTAATTTTCTGATTCCATCTCATTTTATTCCTCCTCTTGTTCACTTTAGTCCAGCCACACTGGCTGGAATATTTGAAATATGCTAATCATGCTCCTGCCACAGGATCGTTGTACCTACTGTTACCTTTGTTTGGAATTCTCTTCCCCAGTTACCTCCATGACTTCTCTCTTACTCCGTTAAGCCATTACTTAAACGTCTTTTCATTGAGCTATTAAAAAGTATAAACTTCTTTGTACCTCCTGTCCCATCAGCCCAGCACTTCTTATTCCCATTCCCTTTATTTCTTAACTACACTTACACTTTTACTGTCCGTATCATTAGAATAAAAACTTCATGAGTATGATTTTTGTCTATTTACTGCTATAGTTCTAGCATCTAGAAGAGTGCCTGAACATAGAAGATGGTAAATATTGAATGGATTAATGTCTACTTATTTGGGTTTCATCATTTCTGTTTTATTGTTTAGCGTACCTTTCAGAATCCTAAGCGAACTTATCTTAAAGTTTCAGGTTATTCCATTATTTTCACCTTGAGTGGATTGAAATTTCGAAAGGAGTTGGTTAGCTGGTTTTCCTACATCAGATCTCATGTGTTCAGAAATTTTGATTTAGAGTGTCTTTTTTGTTCCCTTCTTTTATCTTTATTTCCTCTGTGTTCATCCTTCTCTTTCTAGCGATTTTGGGTTGCCTCAAATTTATGTCTTAGGGACCCCAATTCAGCGAGGTATTATATGCTAATTCACTGCTTCAATTCTTTCTTCATATTGTAAACCAGTTACCAACTCTGTAAATTTTAAAAACTGTGTATTTCTATCCCTTAGGCCTGCATCTTCCTATAAATTAGAGCCCCAGTTATCATTTGAAGGTAGATTTTTTAGCTTCTTTTCACAAGTGGTACAGCAGTAGAGAGAAATCCCAGCTCAGCCCTAGCTTAAAACAGTGCTATGCTAGCCTCCATTTTCATTCCTGATATTTCTGCCTACCATTAAAAAAATGAATTTCATCCAGGCACGGTGCTCATGCCTGTAATCCCAGCACTCTGGGAGGCTGAGGCGGGAAGATCACTTGAGTTCAGGAGTTCAAGACCATCAAGACCAGCCTAGCCAACGTAGTGAAACCCCATCTTTACTAAAAATACAAAAATTAGTCGGGCATGGCGGCATGCACCTGTAATCCTGGCTACTCGGGAGGCTGAGGCATAAGAATTATTTGACCTCATGAGATCACATCACTGCACTCCAGCCTGAGTGACAGAGTCTGTCTCAAAAAAAAAAAAAAATTGGTCTGATCACAGGCTCTAATTTTTTTTTTTTTTTGGAGACAGTGTCTTGTTCTGTTGCCCAGACTGGAGTGTAGCAGCATGATCAAGGCCCAGTGCAACCTCAACCTCCTGGCCTCAAGCAATACTCCCACCTCAGGCTCCTGAGTAATTGAGATCACAGGTGTGCAACACCATGCTTAGCTAATTAAAACAATTTTTTGTAGAGACAGGGTCTCCCTATGTTGCCCAGGTTGGTCTTGAACTCCTGGGCTCAAGCAATCCTTCCACTTCTGTCTCCCAAAGTGCTGGGATTACAGGCGTGAGCCACCACTCCTGGCCTCATCTTTATTGTTTAAATAACTCATTTATGGTCTTACTATTCCTCTCCGGTGTTTTCCTATTTTATTTCCTATTATTTCCTTCCTTCTACTTTCTAGTTTGTTGTTTTCTTATTCTCTTGAGATCAGTACTTAGCTCATTATATTTTGGGCTTAAAAATAATCTAAAGCTATAATTTCCCATTCAGCCCTGTTACTGCATCTCGTTTAAAAATGTTTAGCCCTCATTACCTTGTCAGATCAGAATTTCTGACTCCAAGTTTCTGCTTGTGAACTCAAGAGGCAGGCTGCTGCTTCACCATGGCTTATGCTTTTTTCTGTACAATATTACTCGTCCCTGGATATATTTAGCATGGCTTTGTTTTGTTTTGTTTTCTTGCTCTATCACCAGGCTGGAGTGCAGTGATCTCAACTCACTGCAACCTCTGCCTCCTGGGTTCAAACAATTCTCCTGCCTCAGCCTCCTGAGTAGCTGGGATTACAGGCACCTGCCACCACGCCCAGTTAATTTTTGTATTTTTAGTAGAGACAGGGTTTCACAATGTTGGCCATGATGGTCTATCTATTGACCTTGTCATTTGCCTGCCTTAGCCTCCCAAAGTGCTGGGATTACAGGCTTGAGCCACCACGCCCAGCCTAGCACCTAGCATGGTTTTGAGCTCAATTTTATCTTTTCATATTTATCACTGCTACATGTTTAAAATACAGGAAATAACTTAAGAGCATCAATTAATAATGCCATTTGATAAGAATTCCATATGTATATTCTCGCTACTTCAGGAAGATACACGTATTTTTATTTTTCCTATTAGTTTAATTTGAAATTTCATGCATTCAAATTTTACCTTGAGATAATTTCATCTTATTATCACCTCTTACGTATAATGCCAAGCTTGCATCAATTGACACATTATTTCATTTAGCCTCTTTTTATGTAACAGACTCAAGGCAACTGATGGTTGTTTCAAACAAACTTTGGAGGTCTTAACATTCAAGCAAGTTTGTTTTCTCTCTCTCCCCCTCCTCTCTCCCTTCCTTCCTTCCTTTCTCTTTCTTTTACTTCCTTCCTTTTCTTTCTTTTTCTGTCTTAGCTCACTATATCATTGCAACCTCCGCCTCCTGGATTCAAGCGATTCTCGAGCCTCAGCCTCCTAAACAGCTGGAATTACAGGCAGGTACCACCATGCCTGGCTGATTTTTGTATTTTTAGTAGAGACAGGGTTTCACCATATTGGCTAGGCTGGTCTCAAACTTCTGACCTCAGGTGATCCACCACTTTGGCCTCCCAAAGTGCAATGCTTACAGGCATGAGCCACCTCGTCCAGCCGCAAGTTTGTTCTTAATATTTGCTACGGGCCGGGCGCGGTGGCTCAAGCCTGTAATCCCAGCACTTTGGGAGGCCGAGGCGGGTGGATCACGAGGTCAAGAGATCGAGACCATCCTGGTCAACATGGTGAAACCCCGTCTCTACTAAAAATACAAAAAATCAGCTGGGCATGGTGGCGCATGCCTGTAATCCCAGCTACTCAGAAGGCTGAGGCAGGAGAATTGCCTGAACCCAGGAGGCGGAGGTTGCGGTGAGCCGAGATCGCGCCATTGCACTCCAGCCTGGGCAACAAGAGCGAAACTCCGTCTCAAAAAAAAAAAAAAAAATATTTGCTACAATAGTGTCTCTGCCCCAGGGATCATTAAGCTGCTGAAGTTGTAAAATTCTTTTGCAAATAATTTTTATTAACACAACTGAAGTCCCAAATTGTTAAAATCAAAGTAGGTATATAATACAATTTTTTAAGGAAATCCAGGACTCAGTTTTGTGAATAAACTTCACAGGAAAAATATGTATACAGCAAGTCCTGACTAAAAATTCTGATTCGCTCTTCAGTATAAAATTACACTGGTAAATTGTAGGCTATTCCCTGCTTGATGTTACACTGGGCATCTCTCACCCATAGCCAAGATTCTCACACTTACTTGTATCCTGACGAAAGTCAAACACTTAAAAAAGTTATTTTTCTCTTTAAAAACTAGCTTTATTTAAAAGAATCTGACGCATAATAACACTATAGGAAACAAACTTACAATACATATTATTCAAGAAAGCCTGCCATACATCACTTCTACTAATGGTAGGTCTATATACTGATAAACAACATTCCTTATACAACGCACAAATGACATTAAGCATTATCCCTGAAAAGAATGGCCAACAATAACATGGACTGTCTTGACAGCAGAACATCTACTTGTCTTATTACTTATCTATAGAATAAAAAAACTAAAATGTAGATGACAAATGAAACACTTCCAATTTTAAATTCTAGCATGGTTTTTAGGGAAGAAAGGAATGGGATCAGAAGAGGCAAATTGTGTTAAATATCTCAAAAAGGAGAATTGGCTTACCATTATTTAAGTAGTCACTATGACGTAATTCAGAATCGAGAATGCATTTGTTTAACACTTGGAAGCCCTTAACGAGTCAAACTATCCATTATCTACTATATTCAAATCAGTTATTAAGCCAATTTTATTTGTCTGAAAATTGTAACCTGGTCATTAACCACATTTAAAAAGAAAACAATTTGGGGTAATCTAGTCATTTCATACTTTAAATTTTTCCACAATACAATTCATGAATTAATACTTCTTTAAACTTCTATGATCTAAATTGAAACAGACCTAGTTCTAAAAAATTGTATGTGAAAACAGAAGACAAAAATAAATCCCTAACATGTAATACTAAATTTTTAACATCTAGACCTATGAAAATTTTGGGCATTCAAGTCAAATATAATAGGATGATGATACAGTATGTTATCTGCATTTTAAAAAATATTGAGTCAGATTTATTGCTATATGAATCCTATCAACAGTCAACAATCCAAAGTACAAAATATACCATAACCATGCCGAAATGGTGAAGTACAGAGATATCATTAACATAACATATGTAGACATTTTGTAATATACATCATTGATATAGTAAAACCTTATTAATTCAGGATAATTTAAACTGATATGTCTAAAATTTGAATTTTTAAAAAGATACGCAGTTTAAGCACTCACAAGCATTCATTTTTTTCTTTCAAGCATAGAATTTCAAATATACAAATTTGCATTGGCCAAGTATTACTTATTACAATTCTTTTGAGTATTTGTCTTAATGACAAGATAATAATGTTTTAAAATTACTATTCTTAAGTAAACACCTCTAAAATAAAGTTTAAAAATTTGTCTTCAAGATTAAACATTTTTCTTTAAAATCCTGATGATAACCTTTATTACCAAATCCTTTCATCATTTAGTACAAAGTAAACAGCATTTAAGTCTCTGAACTAATGGTTAAAAATTCCAGGTAAATTAGAGGAGTCTTATGGTATCTTAATCAAGTCTTAATAAATGAAGATAAATATCACAGTACGACTTATTTTGGTTACGAAGAAGTGAATGATGTCTTTTTTGGTTGGGAGATATCAGCATAAGTTCAAAGTTTACTATATAATTTTAGTAGTATGGGCTAAAAAATCGTAATACATACTGCCATTTAAGATAATTATTTAGTAAATTATACCTGTAAGTCGAAGATAAAAATTTTAAGATTTATTGTATTACACATGTCATGAGCTGATAACACCATAATTTACCCCTCTCCCATTTGAAAGGCCATCTATTAATGCATAAATATTGATGTTTCACATACTTCATAGAGTAGCTTAAAACATACCAGCATAAGAAGTAATTAGTATTACATAGTAATTTCCTTTGCCATAGGAATAAATGTTGGACAAAGTCTGGAAACATTTTTTTTTCCAATTTGAATTACAGTAATTTTGCCACAGACCACAGCACTAGTGCATGTGTTACTTTAGACATGCTCTAAGAACAAAACAAAAAATTACTGCAAAAATACATGTCACCAATGTGGAACACACTCAGATTTGTATAAAAGTACTGAACTAATATCCCAAAAAGAGGTATATGTAAACAGTACATAAGGAAGAAATAGTTTTAATATGAAACAATCATTTAAGTCACATACATCATGATAAGAAGCAGGACTTTCTTTTATAAAAGATAATATTTTGACAAACAAGCAACATCATCTACACATCTACAGAACAATAAAGGTACAGGTATTTAAGTTTTAATATAATTGCAAGTTAAGTATTATTGATAAAATATGACAAAGATGATGCTTATCCATTGAGTTTCATTAAAAGTTTTAAATTAAATATAGGCAACCTCTGGTGTATTAATGCCTGGCATATACCTGGCCACGGTCTTTCCTTTATTTCCCCTACAGCACTTGTCTTGGGATATGTTAATGCTATCCCTAGCCTCTTTGCTCCAGACGTGCTTCCAAATTCCCATCACTGTCCCACAGGTAGGAAGATGCAGATGTGACTTTTGTAATGCTCTATTGAATAGAACGAGTTACTAAAAGTTAGAAATGAGAAGAAAATCTCCAAGTTCAGAATTAGAGGAGAGGAAGTGGTGAAAAGTCACAAGAACCTAAAGGAAACGGAAAGTACCCTCAGACAGTACCATCTAATTCACTAAAAGTACTGCTTTCCACAGTATCTGAAATGTGGTCATATTGTCTGAAATGTTAGAAAGTAATGATGCATTCTTAATAAATATCCTTTTTTAAAAAAGAAATTTAGTGACACTTTTCTCACTATCTTCATTCATACCTTAGTAGAAAATGCTTTTCTCTTAAAGTCTAGCCTATCACTGTCACACAAAGACACAGGATTTCTGAGGGGAGGAAAAATATAAAACGTTGAAGCACAGAGCATTCAGGAGGGGAAAAGACAAGCCTGCTTATAAATTTCACCAGAGTTTAGCATGGTAAGAGGGCAAATGCAAAGAAACCCATAACAAATAACTTCCTAATCACATCAGGAAAAAGACAAGACCTCTGTTTCTTTCTCCCTCCTACATTGATTGATAGGTTTCCTAAAGAAAACTGAGAGCTCAGCATGATACTATTTAACTAGATTATGGTTTAAATGAGCCTTTAGGAGCTTCCCTATTGTGTAGAGTTCCAAGCCACTATTTACAAATGAACTTTGGGATCCTGGATACTTTTAAACATTTTTTAATTGAAAAAAATATAAAACAGCACAAATGTTCATGCATATGAAACCTCTATATACTGCAGAAAGAAATGCAAAACTCTTGAGAACTCCCTTTTAAAAAATCATTGCTTATATATTTTCTATTAAATACTATTACTATAGTACATTGAACAGTAAGTGCTAAAACTCTAATTTGTTCAAGACAAGTTTGAAAGAATATTGAATGAAGACTCTTGATACTTATTTGGATTAAAGTTGGCAGATTTCATGATGACCCATACTATTAAGAGGTTTTTTTTTCTGCAACTAGGCAGAGTTAGGACTCTAAAACAAACCACCAAAAAAACGAGATTTCTTTACATTGTGTTTATCTATGAAGAATAAGCACTAGTACAAGAAAATCTTCAGTTTTATGTATATAACCTTCTAATCTGGGTAACAAGAATGATAATAGAAGTACTCTAAAGTATTTCACACAAAAGGAAAACACTGATCACAAATCTAATTCTAAGCACTCTATCTGAAGAATAATTTATCTTTCACAAGCTAAGCTGTTTCAGTATTAGTGAGTCAAGTAACACCTAGAAGCCTGTGGACCAGAAATTGTCTAGTGCACGAGTAAATCAAGTTCTGAGAAAGAAACTGATTTTTTTTTAAATTTTCTGTCTGGCTGGGTGTGATGGCTTACGCCTGTAATCCCAGCACTTGGGGAGGCTGAGGCGGGCAGATCACTTGAGGTTAGGAGTTTGAGACCAGCCTGGCCAAAGTGGTGATCTCTGTCTTTACTAAAAATACAAAAATTAGCTGGGTGTGGTGGTGGGCACCTGTAATCCCAGCTACTCGGGAGGCTGAGGCAGGAGAATTGCTTGAACCAGGAGGTGGAGGCTGCACTGAGCTGAGATGACGCCACTGTGCTCCAGCCCAGGCAACAGTGCAAGACTCTGTCTCAAGCAAAACAAAACAAAACAAAACAAAACCCACCTTTCTGTCAATAACCTGGCTTTGGTGATACTGATAGTTACCTGGGTCGAACTTCAGCAAAACTCAAGGATGTAGGAGAAACTGGTGTGTGTGTGTGTGTGTGTGTGTGTGTTGAGGACTTTCAGTGAAGGAAAAGGATTACACCAAAAAACGTACAATTCCACCTGTGTTTTTTTCCATCACTGCATATTTTTAAAGTTGAAGGCAGTTTATCATTTGTCCTAAGAAGTCATTTCAGTTTGTATAATAGCCTTCCTTCAGACAAATTATCATCTGGCTATTCTTATAGTTCATCACTTTTTCCATCTAAAAGCATCTATATAACTTTTGACTTAGCGTTATGTAGACACAGATGTAGAACTTGTCAGAAAATGAACTCAAACACATGAACACTTTTTATCAACTATGGTTGTAGTTTGGCTATGATTCACTGTCAGAATGAATCATGAGTTTTTCTGTTGAATATTTCCAGATTCTTATTTAAAGTTAGGTGCTTTGAAGACCTAAACACCTGAATAAAAATTGACCTGTTTGCAGGTCTTTAAAAACAACTATGTGGAAACGGAAAATGAATCACATTACATAACAAATACCTTTAGACTAGCTTGGGAGAGGCTATTTCATTTTCACAAAAACAGCTAACTACTGAAACTTAAAGAGATAAAGAGTTTAAGAAACTGCATAATCAGTTTTAGTAATGATCACAACTCAGATACTACCATGTAAAGTGTTAACTCCTGAGAACATTGGAAAGTTCTACTGTAAATATCTGTCTAGCCCTATTCAGAGTAATAATAAATCATGATCTGATGCTATGACTAGGCATACAGCATGCAGTGCATCATTTATTAAGAATCAGCACTCATTAACTTTCAGGAAAAACAAAACTAGGTCCTTAAACATTTAGAGATGTATGTCTAACAAAAATTCCAAGTAAAAGGGGATCTTCAAGTATGCTACTGAACACCATCAAATGTCTGTCAGCCCAAAATACTGCATTTTAACCTGCTTCAACTGGTAAAGTTTTCACACATGGAGTACCTAGAAGTATAGTTTATATCATTTTGTTTCCTAAAATTGTAAAGATAAATATTTTACAACTATGGAAAATATTTTGTATTCACCTCTAACTAGTCAAGGGTAAATGGAGAAAACCTTATATTATTACCTTGTACCATATGAAATTGCTGTTTTCGTAGGTCAAAATTAAAACACTGTAGTTAAAAAAATAAGTTTTATTCAATCAAAATATGCATCAGGAGCACAGTTTTCTTCCAACAGAATATTAAAGGTTTAAGTTTTATAAAATTCATCATTTGTTAGACCATAAAAATTGTTCACATCTTCTAGTTACTGCATCTCAATTGGGGAATGCGTTGTTTCTTAGCAAAAGCTCCAAACGATAAAGATAGTAGTCTATTGGATAAAGGTCCAGTGGATAAAGGATATGACAAAATTTCATAGCCCAAGTCACTTAACTTTGCTTTAGTGGCTTGTGACATGTGAGGTCGAGACCTTGTCTGTAAAACTGTAGCTTCTTGTGCTAACCAAAGGACATTGTTTTTAAATCACATTTTTCATGCATAATTTAAATTTCTTGATAATACACTGCTGCCATCATTGTTTCACTTGGGTTTAAATAATAATAATTATCTCCTTTGTAGATCATCAAACACCCTTCAGAATTTTTTTGGTTGCAATGATAATGGTGGCAATACATTAGGGATACCAGCCTCCAGCGATTGTATAAATGACTATTAGTTGTCAAACAGTACACTGTTTTTTGGCCACAGGTTATGATCTGCTCCAAAAATGGATTTCCGCTGTTTTGAATCTTAATAAGCACACTTCCAACTGTCTCCATGCTTGATCATCCCTCAAGAGGGTACTCAGGTCCATTTTTATACTTTTCCCCAGTCACAGCGGAAACTCCTTAAGTCTGCTGCAAGCCTTCAATTTGTTGTTTTTGAGTTCGATTTCACTTTGGCTCTTAATTGATCTTTGTTTAAAATGGATTTTGATCTCCCCTAAAGTTCATTTTTGAAATTCGGATCCCCAGAACAAGATTTTTCAAACGAACACTAAGTAGTTCTTTTGCTAGCAGAGCCCTCTGAGGCCAAATTGATATTTCTTCCTTCCTCATTTGCATTATGTCCCAGTTCAAAATTATACAAAAAGTATTCACAATTCTTCTGTGGATACTATAGTATTTATTTCTCTGGTAAACAATAAACAATAATAAAACAACTCAATATCAAAGAAAATTAGGAGCATAATACTATAATTCTATATAGCACAACTGGAAACATACGTTATGCCAATTTTACTAATTGCAGTCAATTTTCAACTGATCTAATATTAGCAGTTTCATGTGGTAGCATCCACAAGTTAATCAACAAATACTTACTGAGAATTTACTATATGCTAAGACCTGTCTCGTATCTGTACAAACAAATATCCTGAAAACTCACTTGAAAATATGAAATTCATTACTTCCAAAGACCCTAGTGAAGGAAAAATCTGGTGTCATACTATTATTTTTTTAATCCATAAAAATGTATACTTTCCCCCATGTTACAGTTACATATATTATGTTGTGAAGACATGTTAAGTGGATCCTAGATAAACTTTCTGAACTAAATCTTTAATATGGTACAACCAAAGTTCAGCACTACATATCCATTTTTCAATGATTTTAACTTTTAAAAGTTAAAACTTGCCTACATTTGTTATATACTACTTTGAAGCTTCAAGAGGCTTTTGTTTGTGATAAGTAACAACTAACATATATTTATAAATGTTTCTAAAGCACCCCCATATACATGATTCTCATTTAGGATAGCAGGCAAAGACAATACAAAATTTGCTCTAGTAATGAAATGAATTATTAGTAAAAACTTACATGTAAATAATATTTTTGTGTGTGCATTTAAAAAAATAATGTAAAACATTAAAATCTTGTGTCACTGAACTTCTGTAATGCACAGGAAAATAAACCCACTTTAGTTAATGCCTGTGATTAAGCATCACTGCCCACTGCAGATGGACCAAAAGTTTCTCTAGTACGCATTAACTGGACATCTTTGTCAGCCATACAGGTATCACAGCCCCATACTGCGGATGCTTCTGCAGTTAAGAGGCCATAGGCTGTTTCAGTCATTCCAGTACAGATCCGATGAAACCATTTCTGACAAGAGGCCTCACATAAGATGGCATCCTGATCATCGTTCACCTCATTTGTACAAATTCCACAAGGATACACTGGGTCAGAAGATGAATGGCCATGACGGCTTGGGTGAAGAGAAGATTTATTGCTTTTCTCAGTGGTGCAGGCATCGGCTGCACCTCTTGGTTGTCGTGACTTATTCTGCGTCCCATTTGCATGATTATTGTTTGTGGCTTCAGTGCTACTTGAACGGCTGTTCTCTTGATTTACTGCATTGTTTCGATTAACATTTTTTAATTCAATATTACTCTGATTCACTGTGTCATCCATATTCAAGTGAGGTGGATGAGCAGAGGAATTTTGATTAGCATTTTTGGTTGCTCCTTGAGTAAAGTCTTGTTTTGGGGCTGGTGCTTTTGCTTGACCCCCAAAAGTGTTTGGGGGAGGAATAAAAGAATGATTAGATTCTAATGGAGAAGTAAAATTTGAATTGTTTCCGGGAACAAAGTTAGATGCCAAATCGGGGTTAGAAACTTGGCTAATATTCTGTGGAGGAATCTGATTGAAATTTTCAGCAGGATTTTGTCTAAAATGTTGATTAGGCATGTTGACATTCTGACTTAGTGCATTATTATAAGATGGATTACTGAAACTTGAATTATCATGTGGCCCAAAGTTAAAAGCATGAGGTCGATTAAAACCCATGCCCAGAGGATTCTGAGGAAATGGGTGTGGCTGGTTCCTGAGTGAGTAAGGACCACAGTATGGGGAAGACATTCTTGGGGGAACGTGAGGTGGCATTCTGAATGTGCTATAACCTCCAAAGCCAGGATAACCAGGGCCAAGATATGGATTTGACGACGGTAGTGGTTTATAGGAAATAGTATTATAGTTGTCATCAAACGGATTAGCAGCCACTAGATGGTCAGAGTTTGGATTCGGTGGTGGAGCATACTCAGACAATGGAGGAAAAGAAGGTCCCTGAAATGAGAATGTAAAGTAAAATACATGTTTTTGATCAAATACATTATTAAAATTGTCCTGTTACCTTAATACCTATGAACCTAGTTTTAGTCAAATTTCTCCTGCAGTGTTACAAACATTTATTATCTTCACTTGACCTTTCAATTATGACTAATGTTTGTATTTAATTATACTTGCTGATAAAAATATTGAGGTTTATTTCATTTACAAAAGAAAATAAGGTATGATTTTCTGAGCTCAAATCCATTGTAACTTCAAACTCCAAAAGTATTTAACTTTCAAAAGAAGCTTCATTATCCTAATTTTCATTTAATATGCTTACCTGTAACTAGAATCTTTCACTTAAATACTAAAGCAGTCTAACCTAAAATATCTTTTATATACCAAATAGTCATAAAATTAAATAACAACAATCAGAATCTAAAGTATTCCCCTAGCTTAACTTCAGGGAGATACAATTAAAGTATTCCCAAAACATTAAGCTCTGGGCCTCAGACTGAAAAAATGAACTGCCGGTTTTAGCCATACTCCAAGTTTAACAGATGGTGGTCAAAGTGATAAAAAGATCAATAATCTGTACACACATATCTACCAGTAGCCTTTACCATAAAAAATTTTTCAAATTTATAAAGAATAAAACCGTGAATGCCTATATGTATAATTGCTTGTTATAACCACAAGTTATAGCAAAAAGAGGCCTCCATCATGACTGCTTCATGATATGCACATAATACTGAATTACCATTATAGTTGAACAGTTACTTCATGTTAGAATTGTTACTATATATTTTTAAATCTTTAATAGAACTACAGGCTTCATGCCCTTTAAAAACTTTTAAATTAGATTTAAGAACAAGCATTTTAATTTGTTTGAGACAGTCTCATGCTGTCACCCAGGCTGGATGCAGTGGTGCGATCTCAGCTCACTGCAACCTCCACTTTCCGGGTTCAAGCAATTATCATGTCGCAGCCTACCGAATAGCTTTAAGAGTGTGCCACCACACCCAGCTATTTAATGTATTTTTAGTAGAGACAGGGTTTCCCCATGTTGGCCAGTCTGGTCTCAAACTCCAGGCCTCAAGTGATCCACCCACCTTGGCCTCCCAAAGTGCTGGGATTACAGGCGTTAGCCCCCACACCCAGTCTAAGAACAAGCATTTTATTTATTTATTAATTAATGAGATTAAGTTTTACTCTTGTTGCCCAGGCTGGAGTGCAATGGCACAACCTCAGCTCACTGCAACCTCTGCCTCCTAGATTAAAGTGATTATCCTGCCTCAGCCTCCCGAGTAGCTGGGATTACAGATGTCCACCATCACACCTAGCTAATTTTGTGTGTGTGTGTGTATTTTTAGTAGAGACACGGTTTCTCCATCTTGATCAAGCAGGTCTCGAACTCCTGACCTCAGGCGATCCGCCCATCTCAGCCTCCCAAAGTGCTGGGATGCCTTACAGGCACGAGCCACTGTGCCTGGACAAGCATTTAATTTGTCCGCTCACACTTCCTTTTTGTTATATCTATTGTATGTCTACCGTGTGACAATAGCTACTAGTTACAGACTTAAAAAAAAGTATAATCACTGCAGAGTTCGCTATTGGATCTGAATGCAGATACGAAACAAAACTTATGACCAAGTTTAAATTTACCTCAACAGACTAATCATACAAGCAAAGAAAAATGGTTATTAAAGAAAATGTCAATTTACCTGTGTATTTGCCTTGCGTTTTTTCTTATCTGGGCTTCCTAGTTGTACACCTGGTCCTCCTAACCCATCCAGTCCACTATCACCACCTAAAAAACAAATTCAGATATTTTCCACTTATAAGTGAAGTTATTTTTTGTATCTCAAAGTAATATCTATTATATTTACCTGATAATGTTTTCTATTTTTTTAGACAAGAGCAATACTAAGCTTTCATTACCTTTATTTTCCAAAAAGTCTTTCCCATAGTTTCAGCCAAAAATAGCCATTCATCACTACTCCCATATTTATTATTCTTTCAGAGAAAAAGAAAGTCTCTCTCTCACTCTCAAACCTTTAGTAATCTGGTTTCCTGTTTCAGAGGCCACCACTATTACTAGTTGCTGGTCTACGTTTCCAAAGATAACCTAGATATATTCAAGTATAATTTTTTTTTTGGCAGGAAGGTCACAAATGATAGACATACACTGGTGTGTATCTTGCTTTCTTAGCTGAAGATCATTCCATATCACTACATTTAGAACTGTTTCATTTTCTAATAACTGAGTAGTATTCTATAGTGTGACTACACCATGATTCATTAAACTAGTGCCTTCTGTATTGATGAATGTGTGTTTCCAAACCTCTGCTGTAGCTGCAATAAAAATCCATGTATAAATGCCTTTAGAGAGATTTACAAGGAGTTCCTATAATTAAGACATCAAAAGTATGTGCCTTTTAATTCTTAAAGATACTGTTTAAATGCAACAATGTTTCTAATTATTGTTTTCTCAACAGTATAAGATCAAGGAAAGCAAAAGGTTGACTATCAATCTAAGACGTTAAAAAAGTTTACGAGAGGAATTTTTACAGTTTTAAAAAAACATTTTATGATGGAGAATTCTGAACATATACAACATGGATAGAGGAATAAAATTAACCCCATATACCTATCACCCAGCCCTAATAACCATCTAGTCACGTTCAATCTTGTGTTCTCTATTTATTTATTTTAAGTTCTGGGGTACATGTGCAGATCAATTCCTCAAGGAACAATCTTTTGTTTTCAACACCACCTTTACCTCTCTCCATCCAGTATGACTTTGAAAAAAATTCAGACATCATTTTATTTGGAAATATTTCAGATGTATTTCTAAAAACTAAGAACTTAAAAAAAAAAACCCAAAATACAATGCCACTCTCACCACTATAGAAATTAACAATAATCCTTCATATAATTTCATACCCAATCTCAATATCTCATAGCATCTGTATAGTTTGTTTAGATGGGGATCGAAATATGGTCCATAGATTACAACTGGTTGACATGTCTTTTAAGTGATGGATTTCCCTCCATTACTCTTTTTTTTTTTCTTGCAGTGTATTAATTGAAAGAACCAGGTTGATTATTATTCCAATTATTATGCTACCATCTTTTAGCTCCAACCCCTTTTAGTGACACTGGGACTGGGACTTTGCAAATTACATTTTTCTTTTGCTAGGCTCTTTTCACAGCTCTAGAGGGACACTTGAAGGCCAGGGGAGGTGATAGAGAATTTCTGCTCCTCCTGTCTGCTTGCTCTTCCTATCTCTATCATCCCAAAAGGACTTCTCTCTGGCACTGGTAGTTCATCCCACTTCCCAAACCAGCTTAAACATGTCTTCTCAGACGTATTAGTACCAGCTGGGCAGCACCTCAATCTCCAAGTCTGACTCCAAGCTCTACAGAATCTATACTCCAAGCTTCTAGTTTCTCATAACGCCAACTTCATTTCTTTGTTTACCAAGTCCTACATGCGGAAGTTACTTCCTGCAGTTACTTTCCATACTACCTCACTTTGCTTTTTTTGATTCTTCAACACCTGCTTAATTCCTTATATAAAATTATATTACAAATTTATATTACATTAAATTGTGAGTGTGATTTATGTTTTCTAGCCTAGAATGATATATCTGGATTTTGCTGATTGTATGCCCTTGATATAGTTTAACATGTTCCTTAATTCCTATAAATTGATATTGGGTCTAGACCAGCGGTCCCCAACCTTCTTGACACCATGGGCCAGTGGTTGGGGGTGGGAGGTGGGGATGGTTTTGGGATGAAACTGTTTCACCTCAGATCATCAAATATTAGATTCTCATAAGGAGCACACAACCTAGATCAGTTCACAATAGGGTTTACCCTCCTATGATAATCTAATGCTGCCACTGATCTGACAGGAGGCAGAGCTCAGGCAGGAATGCTCACTCACCAGCCACTCACTTCCTGTTGTGTGGTCTGGCTCCTAACAGGCCATGGACTGGTACCAATCCATGGCCCAGGGGTTGGGGAACCCTGGTCTAGACTACAGGCTTGATCAGATTCAGATTTCTGTTTTTTGCAAGGCTGCTCCATAGGTGATGATCTGTTTTTCCATTAGAAGGCACAAAATTTCTGGTTGATTTTCTTTAGCAGTTATGTTAGTTTTCTATTGTTGTATAACAAATTACCACATATTTGATCACTTAAACCGCTGTCCATTTAAATAGAAGTAGAATGAACACTTCCTAAATCATTCTATTATGACAATATTACCTTGATATCAAAGCTAGACAAAGAGATAACAAAGAAAAAACAAACAAAAAAAAAACTACAGACTAACATCTCTTAAGAATACAGATGCGGCCAAGTGTGGTGGCTCATGCCTTTAATCCCAACACTAAAAGTGGCTGAGGCGGGGGACTGCTTGAGCCCAAGAGTTTGAGACCAGACCAGAAAACACAGTGATATCCCATCTCTACGTTAACATTTAAAAATTTAAACTTAAAAAAAATAGCCAGGTATGGTGGCACATGCCTGTAGTCAGTCCCAGCTACTCAGAAGGCTGAGGTGGGAGGATATCTTCAGCTCAGAAGTTGGAGGCTGCAGTGAGCTGTGAACATGCCACTGCAATCCAGCCTGGGCAGCAGAGCAAGACTCTATCCAAGAAAAGGAACAAAGATGCAAAAATTCTCAACAAAATACTAACAAAACAAATTCAGCAGAATATTAAAAAAATAATACATCATGACAAAGTGGGATTTTCCCCAGAAATGGAAGGTTGACTCAACATATTAAATCAACTTAATATGCTATATTAATAAAGAGAAATACACATGATCATTTCAATAGATGCAGAAAAGCATTTGACAAACTCTATTACCAAGGTAGGACCTAAGTGGCTGATTAGAACCAGCTGCAGGCCAGGCACAGTGGATCACACCAGTAATCCCAGCACTTTAGGAGGCCGAGATGGGCAAATCACTTGAGGTCAAGAGTTTGAGACCAGCCTGGCCAACATGGCAAAACCCTGTCTCTGCTAAAACAACAAAAATTAACCAGGTATAATGCCGGGCACCTGTAATCCCAGCTACTTGGGAAGCTGAAGCAGGGAGAATTGCTTGAACCTAGGAGACAGAGGTTAGGGTGAGCTGAAATCATGCCACTGCACTGCAGCCTGGGGGAAAGAGAGAGACTCTGTCTCGAAAAAAAAAAAAAAAAAAAAAGAGGAAGCTGTGGTCCGTGGCTCTCAGGGAGAACAATGAAAATGGCGAGTGAATTAAGCACCTTCAACTGAAATATCCAGCTTCTTACATTGCGACTGACCAGGTGAACAACTTGACCCACAGATAATGAAGAAAAATGAGGTAGGGCAACTGCCCACCCAGGAGCAGCACAAAGCCAAAAAAAACCCCACCTCCAGCCAAGGGAATTAGTCAGTGATTGCATGACCCCATCCAGGAAACCACGCTTTTCCCATGGATCTTCGGAACCCATGGATCAGGAGATTCCCTCATGAGCCCATGCCACCAGGGCCTTAGGTCCGATATACACAGCTGTGTATGCAGAGTCTTAACAGAGCAGCCACTCAGGCACACACACACAGACCCAGGAGTTTTACATCCTCTGGCCCCAGAAATCCCTGTAAAGATGATTTAAAAAAGAATCCTGCAAGGCAGGAAGTCCACCCATACATTCCCTAGGAAGGTGGCTGAATCCATGGAGCCAAGCAGCATTGTTCTGCAGACCCCACTTCTATGGTACCTCCCAGGTTATGATCCACTGACTTGGAATTCCAGACGCCCAGCACCAACAGACTGGAGACTGGCTGAGACAGAGCAAGTTCCCGGGGGAGGTGTGGCCACCATCTCTGCAGTTCGGTTGACTCAACTGTTCTAGCCTGCTGGGTCTAGGGAGTTCAGGCAGTCTGGACGAGTCCTCTACAATGTAGCACAGCTGCTATGCCAGATCATGGCCAGACTAATTCTTTAAGTGGGACCCCGATCCATCCCTTTTCACAGGGCTGGACCTCCCTGTGGGAATTTCAGCAACTCCAGGCAGGGTTATACAGGCAGAATTTTGATCTCTCCCCAGGACGGAGCCCCTGGGGAAATGGGCAGCTGCTGTCTCTGCAGTTCAGTCAACTCAGTCTTTCCTGTCTGCTGGCTCTGAAGAGTCTAGGTAGTCTGGAAAAATAAGGTTTCCCCCAGTGCAGCACACCTGCTCTACCAAAAAGCAGGCAGACTTTTTTTTTTTTTTTTTTAATTTTTTGAGACGGAGTCTCTTTCTGCTGCCCAGGCTGGAGTGCAGTGGTGTGCTCTCGGCTCACTGCAACCTCTGCCTCCTGGGCTCAAGCTATCCTCATGCCTTAGCCTCCCGAGTGGCTGGGATTACAGGCACTTGCCACCATGCCAGCTAATTTTTTTTTTTTTTTTTTTTTTGTATTTTTAGTACAGACAGGGTTTCACCATGTTGGCCAGATTGGTCTCAAACTCCTGACCACAAGTGATCCACTCACCTCGGCCTCCAAAAGTGCTGGGGTTACAGGCATGAGCCACTGCACCCAGCCCCCAGAATGTGGTAAAACCTCTGAACAGGGGCCTCCCGACACCTCCTACAGAAGAATTCAAGCCAGCGACAGGTCTGTACCGTCCTGGGGTGGAGCTCCCAGAGGAAGGAGCAGGCTGCCACCTTTGTTGTTACACGCCTTCACTGGTGATACCTCCAGGTACAGGAAAAACTGAGGCAGCTAGGATCTGGAGCAATCCCCCAGAAAACTGCCACAGCCCTACAGAAGAGTGGCCTGAATGTTAAAAGAAAAACAAAAAAAACAGAAAGCAAAGACAACAACATCAACAAAAAAGACCCCACAAAAACCCCTTCCAAAGGTCAGCAACCTCAAATATCAAAGAAAGATAAGCCCAAAAAGATGAGAAAGACTCAATGCAAAAATGCTGAAAACTCAAAAGCAAACAGAGTGCCTTTATCCTCCTAATGATCACAACACTTCTCCAGCAAGGGCACAGAACTGGGCTGAGGCTGAGATGGCTGAATTGGCAGAAGTAGGTGTCAGAGGATCAGTAATAAGGAACTTCACTGAGCTAAAGGAGCATGCTGTAACCCATGGCAAAGAAGCTAAGAATCATGATAAAACAATACAGGTGCTGATAAGTAGAATAGCCAGTTTAAAGAGGAATATAACTGACATGAAGCTGAATAACACAACATGAGAACCTCACAATGCAATCACAAGTAGCAACAGCAGAACAGACCCACTGAAGGAAAGAATCTCAGAGCTTGAAGATAATCATTCTGAAGTAAGAGAGGTAGGCAAGAATAGAGAGGAAATAATGAAAAGGAATGAACTAAACCTCCAAGGAATATGGGATTATGTAAGGAGAATAAATCTACAACTCATTGGTGTCCCTGAAAAAGAGGGGGAGAATGGAACCAAGTTGGAAAACATACTTCAGGATAATATCCAGGAGGACATCCCCAACCTAGCAAGACAGGTCAACATTCAAATTCAGGAAATCCAGAGAACCCCAATAAGATACTGCACAAGAGATCAACCCCAAAACACATAATCATCAGATTGTCTGAGGTCAAAATGAAAAAAAATAAGTTTAGGGTGGACAGAGAGAAAGGCCAGGTCACCTACAAAGGAAAATCAATCAGACTATCAGTAGATCTCTCAGTAGAAGCCCTACAAGCCACAAGGGATTGGGGGCCAATGTTTAACATTCTCAAAAAAAAAAACATTCTCACCAAGAATTTCATATCCAGCCAAACTAAGCTTTAAAGGCAAAGGAGAAATAGTATCATTTTCAGATAAGCAAATGCTGAGGGAATTCATCACCATTGGGCCTGCCTTGAAAGAATTCCTTAAGGAGGCACTAAATATGGAAAGGAAAAACTGTTACCAGTCAATACAAAAACACACTAAGGTACACAAACCAATGATACTATGAAGTAATCACATGAACAAGCCTGCAAAATAACGAGCTAGCATCATGATGACAGGATCAAATTCACATACAATATTAACCTTAAATGTAAATGGCATAAATGCCCCAATTAAAAGACATAGAATGGCAAGCTGGATTAAGAGTTAAGACCCATCACTAGGCTGTCTTCAAGAGACCCCTATCTTATGTGCAAAACCACACAGAGGCTCAAAATAAAAGGATGGAGGAAAATTTTAACAAGCAAATGAAAAACAGGAAAAAGCAGGGGTTGCAATCCTTGTTCCTGACAAAACAGACTTCAAACCAACAGAGATCAAAAAAGACAAGAGCATTACATAATGGTAAAAGGTTCAATTCAACAAGAATAGCTAACTATCCTAAATATATATGCACCCAACACAGGAACACCTAGATTCATAAAGCAAGTCCTTAGAGACCTATAAAGACACTCAGACTCCCACACAATAATACTGGGAGACGTTAACACCCCAATGAAAATATTAGAGAGATCACTGAGACAGAAAATTAACTCACAGGACCTGAACTCAGCTCTGGATCAAGACAACCTGAAAGATATATACAGAATATTCCACCCAAAAACAAAAGAATATACATTATTTTCATCGTCACATGGCACTTATTCTAAAATTGATCACAATCAGAAGTAAAATACCCAGCAAATGCAAAAGAACTGAAATCATAATAGTCTCTTAGACCACAGCACAAATTAGAACCTAAGACTAAGAAATTCACTGAAAACCCACAACTACATGAAAATTGAACAACTTGCTCCCGAATGACTCCTGGGTAAATAATAAAATTAAGGCAGAAATCAAGAGGTTCTTTGAAACTAATGAGAACAAACATACCAGAATCTCTGGGACACAATTAAAGCAGAGTTAAGAGGGACATTTGTAGCACTAAATGCCCACATCAAAAAGCTAAAAAATCTTTTTAGCTAACACACATCACAACTAAATGAACTAGAGAACCATGAGCAAACAAACCTTTTTTAGCCAACTTAGCAAACAAAGTCTTTTTAGCCAACACACATCACAACCTAACATTACAACTAAATGCTAGAGAACCAAGAGCAAACAAACTCCAAAGCCAGCCGGAGAAAAGAAATAAGCAAAATCAGAGCAGAACTGAAAGAGC
The DNA here is from genome assembly GCF_009761245.1 of Sapajus apella. Classification (NCBI taxonomy): domain Eukaryota; kingdom Metazoa; phylum Chordata; class Mammalia; order Primates; family Cebidae; genus Sapajus; species Sapajus apella. Next base: position 10,044,660 of record NW_022436977.1, on the reverse strand, counting down.
TAGAGACACACACAAAAAAACCCTTCAAAAAAAATCAAGAAATCAATTTGTATTTTAAAAAATTTAATAAAATAGACGGCTAGCTAGACTAATAAAGTAGAAAAAATAATCAAATAGACAAATAGACACAATCAGAAATGAAAAGAGGGATATCACCACTGACCCCGCAGAAATACTACCATCAAGGATTATTATAAGCACCTCTATGCACATATACTGAAAAATCTAGAATAAATATATAAATTCCTGGGCACATGCACCCTCCCAAGACTGAACCAAGAAAAAATTGAATCCCTGAACAGAACAGCAATGAGTTCTGAAATTGAGGCAGTAATAAATAGCCTACCAACCCAAAGAAGCCCAGGACCAGACGGATTTATTTTCTACTGAAACTATTACAAACAAGTGAAAAGGAGGGACTCCTCCCTAACTCATTTTATGAGGCTAGCATCATCCTGATAACAAAACCTGTCAGAGGTACAACAAAAAGGGAAAACTTGAGGCTAATATCCCTGATAAACGTCGATGCAAAAACGCTCAATAAAATACTGGCAAACCAAATCCAGCAGCACATCAAAATGCTTACCCACCACGATCAATTTGGATTACTCTCTGAGAATGCAATTTGGTTCAACAGATGTACATCAATAAGTGTAATTCATAAACAGAACTAAGACAAAAACCACACGATTATCTCAGTAGATGCAGAAAAGGCCTTTGATAAAATTTAATACCCCTTCATGTCAAAAACTCTCAGTAAGCTAGGTATCGAAGAAACATGCCTCAAAACAATAATAGCCATATATGACAAACCCACAGCCAATATAATACTGAATAGGCAAAAGCTGAAATTATTCCCCTTGAAAGCTGGCAAGAGATAAGGATGCCCTCTCTAACCACTTCTCTAAAACATAGTATTGAAAGTTCTGGTCAGGTCAATCAGGCAAGAGAAAAAAATTAAGTGTATTCAAATAGGAAAAGAATAAGTCAAATTATCTTTGTTTGCAGATGACATGATCCTACATCTAGAAAACCCATCGTCTCAGTCCAAAAGCTTCTTAAGCTGATAAACAACTTCAGCAAAGTCTCAGGATATAAAATCAATGTAAAAAACTTGCTATCATTACTATACACCACCAATAAGCAAGCAGAGAATGCAATCATGAATGAACTCCCATTCACAATTGTTACGAAGAGAATAAAATACCTAGGAATACAGCTAACGAGTGACGTGAAGGACCCCTTCAAGGAGAACTACAAACCACTGCTCAAGGAAATAAGATAGGACACCAACAAACGGAAAAACATTTCATCCTCATAGATAGGAAGAATCAATATTGTGAAAATGGCCATATTGTCCAAAGCAATTTATAGATTCAATTCTATTCCCATCAAACTACCACTGCCATTCTTCACTGAATTAGAAAACACTACTGGCTAGGCGTGGTGGCTCATGACTGCAATCTCAGCATTTTGGGAAGCAGAGGCAGGTGGAGTTCAAGACAAGCCTGGCCAACATAGTGAAACCCCATCTCTACTAAAAAATACAAAAATTAGCCAGGCGTGGTGGTACGTGCCTGTAGTCCCAGCTACTCAGAAGGCTGAGGCAGGAGAACTGTCTGAACCCAGGAGGTGGAAGTTGCAGTGAGCTGAGATCATGCCACAGCACTCTGGCCTGGGTGACAGAACAAGACTCTGTCTCAAAAAAGAACCCCACAAAAACAAAAGAAACCCACTATTTAAACATTCATATGGAACCAGAAAAGAGCCCGAATAACCAAGACAATCCCAAGCAAAAAGAAATATATGGAGGCGTCACATTACCTAGCTTCAAACTATACTACAAGGCTATAGTAACCAAAATAGCATGGTACTGGTATAAAAACAGACACACAGAACAGTGGAACAGAATAGAGAACTCAGAAATAACACTGCACACCTACAACCATCTGTTCTTTGATTAACCTGACTAAAACATGCAATGGTGAAAGGATTCGCTATTTAATAAATGGTGCTGGTAAAACTGGCTAGCCATATGCAGAAAATTGAAACTGGACCCCTTCTGTATTAATCCATTCTCACATTGCTATAAACAACTTCCCTGAGACTGGGTAATTTACAGAGGAAAGAGATTTAATTGACTCATATTTCCAAATGGCCATGGAGGCCTCAGGAAACTTACAATTATGGCTGAAGGGGAAGCAGGCACCTTCTTCACAAGGTGGCAGGGGAGAGAAGGGTGAGTGAAGGAGAACTTGCCAAACAGTTATAAAACCATCAGATTTCCCGAGAACTGACTCGTATTACAGAAATAGCATGGGTGAAACCACCCCATAATCCAGTCACTTCCCACTAGGTTCCTCCCTTAACACCTGGGGATTACAATTCAAGATGAGATTTGTGTGGGGACACAAAGCTAAACCACATCACCTTCCTTACACCTTGTACAGAAATTAACTCAGGATGGATTAAAAATTTAAATGTAAAACCCAAAATGATAAAAACCCTAAAAGAAAATCTAGGCAATACCATTCAGGACATAGGCATGGGCAAAGATTTCATGAGGAAAACTCCAAAAGCAATTGCAACAAATGCAAAAATTGACAAATAGGATCTAATTAAACTAAAGCACAGCAAAATAAACTATCATCAGAGTGAACAGACAAACTACAGAATGGAAAAAATTTTTGCTTTCTGACAAAGGTCTAATATCCAGAGTCTACAATGAACTTAAATTTACAAGAAAAAAAACACCACCATTAAAAAATGGGCGAAGGACAGGACAGACACTTCTCAAAAGAAGACATTTAGGCAGCCAATAAACACACAAAAAAGTTCAACGTCACTGATCATTAGAGAAATGCAAATCAAAACCACAATGAGATACCATCTCACATCAGTCAGAATGCCAATTATTAAAAAGTCAAGAAACAACAGGTGCTGGCGAGGCTGCAGAGAAAAAGGAATGCTTTTACACTGTTGGTGGAAGTATAAATTACTTCAAGCATTGTGGAAGACAATTGTGGTGATTCCTCAAAGAACTAGAAGCAGAAATACCATTGGACCCAGCAATCTCTTTCCTGGGTATATACCCAAAGGAATATAAATCATTCTACCATAAAAATACATCCACATTGGCCGGGCACGGTGGCTCATGCCTGTAATCCCAGCACTCTGGGAGGCTGAGGCAAGCAGATCACCAGAGGTCAGGAGTTCAAGACCAGCCTGACCAACATGGAGAAACCCTGTCTTTATGAAAATACAAAAATTAACTGGGCATGGTGGCAGGTGCCTGTAATCCCAGCTACTCAGGAGGCTGAGGTGGAAGAATCACTTGAACCTGGGAGGTGAAGGTTGCAGTGAGCTGAGGTGGAAGAATCATTTGAACCTGGGAGGTAGAGACTGTACCATTGCCCTCCAGCCTGGGTGACAGAGCAAGCCTCCATCGCAAAAAAAAAAAAAAAAAAAAAAAAAAAAAAAACCACGTGTATGTTCACTGGAGCACTATTCACAACAGCAAAGACATGGAATCAATCCAAATGCCCCTCAATCGTAGACTGGAGAAAGAAAATGTGGTACATATATACCATGTAATACTGTGCAGCCAAAAAAAGAAATGAGAACATGTCCTTTGCAGAGACATGGATGAGGCTGGAAGCCATTATCCTCAGCAAACTAATTCAAGATAACCAAGAACAAATCACCACATGTTCTCACTTATAAGTGGGTGCTGAACAATGAGAACACATGGACATATTGAGGGGAACAACACACACTGGGGCCTGTCAGAGGGGGAGAGAAAGAATAGAAAGAAAAGCATAAGAAAGAATAGCTAATGAATGCTGGGCTTACTACCTAGGTGATGGGTTGATCTGTGCAGCAAACCACCATGACACACATTTACCTCAGTAACAAACCTGCACATCCTGCACATGTAACCCAGAACTTAAAATAAATGTCAAAGAAAAAAAAGGAAGAAATAGCTCAGAGTTGAGGATAAACAAGATTAAGTAGAAAGGGCAGTATGGGTCACCTTCTAACTCAGAAGATGAGAGTTTCCACTTTCCATATATTAAAAATATATCTATATCTGATATTTTAAACAAATCCAATACCTTTTCATGATTTTTTTAAAAACACTCAATGAATTACAAAAAGATGGGAAGTTCTTCATCCTGATAAAGGACATCTAGGAAAATCCCACAGCTAATAGCATGCTGCAAAGTAAAAGACTAAAGCTTTATCCCCAAGATCAGGAATAAGGTAAGGTTATCTAATATTCAACATTGTACTAGAAGTTCTAGCCAGAACAATTAGGCAAGAGAAAGAAATATAAGGCATCTGGATTGGAAAGGAAGAAAGAAAATTATATCTGTTCGCAGATGTTATGATTTTGCATTTCATAGATAAAAAATCTATTAGGACAAATAAATGAATTCTGCAAAGTTACATGATCAGATCAATATAAAAAAATAATTGTGGCTGGGCAGGGTGGTTCATGCCTATAATCCAGCACTTTGGGAAGCCAAGGCAGGTGGATCACAAGGTCAGGAGTTCGAGACTAGCTTGACCAAACGGTGAAACCCCGTCTCTACTAAAAATATAAAAATTAGCTGGGCATGGTGGCATGCGCCTGTAGTCCCAGCTATTTGGGAGGTTGAGGTGGGAGAACTGCTTGAACCTAGGAGGCAGAGGCTGCAGTGAGCCAAGACTGCACCACTGCACTCCGGCCTGGGTGACAGGGAGAGACTCCGTCTCAAAAAAAAAAAAAAATTAATTGTATTTCTATAAACTAACAATGAGTAATGAGCAAATGGGATTAAGAAAATAATTTTATTTACAATAACATCAAAAAGATTAAAATACTTAGGAATAAATGTAACTATAGAGGTGAAAGACTTCTACATTGCAAAGTGCAAACCTTTGTTGAAAAAAATTACAGGCGGAACTAAATGGAATGACTGTGTTCATGAACTGTAAGATTTAAGATGGCAATACTCTTCAAATTCACTGCAATCCTTATCAAAGTTCTATTGTCTTTTTTGTAAAAATGGACAGGGAAATCACAAGGGATCCAGAATATATAAGCAACCTTGAAAAAGAAGAACAAATGTGGAAGACTCACACTTCCTAATTTCAGAACTTACTATAAAGCTCCAGTAATCAAAACAGTGTGGTGCTGGCATAAGGAACAATATATAGATCAATATACTATAATGGAATTGAGAGTAGAGAAATAAACTCATACAATTATGGTAAATTGATTTTGACAAACAACCCAAGACAATTCAGTGGGGAAAATAATAATTTCCACAACAAATGATGCTGAGACAAGTAGATATTCAACATATATAAAAATTAACTTCAAATGGATTGAAGACCTAAATGTAAAAACTACAATTATCTTTAAACACCTAGAATGAAAAAGGGAATAAATATTCATGACTTTGGATTAGCCAAGTTTCTTAATTAGAATACCAAGCACAAGAAACAGAAGAAAAAAAATATATAATTGCCCTTCATCAAAATTAAAAACTTTGATACATCAAAGAACACTACCACAAAAGTGAAAAGATGACCCACACAATGTGAGAAAATATTTCCAAACAATAAGACTCTGGTAAGAGTCTAGCATCCAGAAAATATAACTAGTTCTTACAACTCAAAGAAAACAACCTAACTGAAAAATGGCTAAAGGTTTTGTTTTTGTTTTGTTTTGGTCTTTTTTTTTTCTAAATGTATTTTTTTATTTCAATATGTTTTTATAGAGCAGATGGTATTTGGTTACATGAATAAATTCTTCAGTGGAGACTTCTGAGATTTTGGTGCACCTATCAACCAAGCAGTGTACACTGTACCTGATGTGTAGTCTTTTATCCCTCACCCAGCCAAAAGTTTTTGAACAGGTATTTCTCCAAATGAAATACACAAATGGCCAAGAAACACATGAAAAGATGATCAGCAACAATGGTCATTATAAAAATGCAAACTAAAACCACAATGAGATAACACTGGGATGGCTGTAATCAAAAAGACAAATAATAACAATCATTGGCAAAAATATGGAGAAAATAGAACCCTCATACTTTGCAGGTGGGAATGTAAAATGGTACGGCCACCCTGGAAAGCAGTTTGGCAGTCCCTCAAAAAGCAAAACATAAAGTTATATGATCCAGTAATTCCTCTCCTAGGTATATATCCAAGACAACAGAAAATTTCTTTGCACAAAAACTTGTATAACATTTATCACAGTATTATTTGTAATAGCCAAAAAAGTAGAAACAAACAAAATATCCAACAAGTGAATGGATAAACAAAATGTGGTATACCTATACAATGAAACATTACTAAGCCATAAAAAGGAATGAAGTATTGACACATGCTATAACATAGATGAACCTTGAAAATGTTATGCTAGTAAAACAAGCCAGACACAAAAAGCCAAATGTTGCATGATTCCATTTATAGGAAATGTCCAGAATGAGAAAATCTTTAGAGACAAAAAACAGATTAGTAGTTGCCAAATCACTGGGAAAGGGAGGAAATTGGGAGTGACAAGGTATATTTTTGAGGCAATGGAAAGTAATATAGAATTGGAAAGTAATGATTAAGTCCTCTAAAGCTTTGCCTGGTCAGAGCTTCTCTGCTCCTAGTGGCCAGAACAGAGGTGGAGTAGCTCTGCAGCCCAGAGGTTCTGGGGGCCATGTCTGTCCTGGGCCATGCAAGGCACAGGTGTCGCAGAAGAGAAAAACAAATAAAGTAGTGACTTTTTAGCACAGTACTAAAAACCACTGAAATGTACACCCTAAAATAGTTTAAATAGTAAATTTTATATTATGTAAATTTTATCTGAATTAAAAATAAACTGTAAAACCATTTATATATAGTCTCTCAGTCTGCAGTTCAAAAATCAGAAATTGGGCTAGGTTCTCTGATATCCAGGTATCAGTCGGGTGAGTTCTTGTCTTGAGGCTCTGAGGGAAATTTACTTCCAAGTTCATCATTCTTGTTTGTAGCCAAATTCCGTTCCCTGTGGTTGTAGGAATAACGTCCTATGTTCCTTGCCGGCTCTTGGCTCTAATCTCCTAGAAACCACCCACATTTCTTGATTCATGACTGTCTCAACTTTCAATGTGTATTAAATCCTTGTGCTTCACGTCTCTGATTTCCTCTTGAACAAGCCATAGAGAACTCTTTGCTCTTAGAAGGTTCATGTAATTAGATCAGGTCCACCCAGTTAATCTCCCTATCTCCAGGTGAACTGTGCCATATGATACAACCTAATCAAGGGATTAAAATCCATCTAATTCACAGTACTGAGCATTACACAGGGAGGTACACAGCAGGATGGGACATCTTGGTGGTCACCTTGGAATTCTGCCCCTACATAAACCACCACTGATAATCAAAGCCTAGATCCACTGATTCACCAGAGGATGCAAAATGGTCACATTTTCATCCACTTTCTTTTTACCTTATAATGTATATTTAAATTTTCAGTTCTCTATAATGTATATTTAAAAATTATGTCTTTCTGCTGGCTGCGGTGGCTCACACCTGTAATCCTAGCACTTTGGGAGGCGGAGGCAGGTGGATTACCTGAAGTCAGGAGTTCAAGACCAGCCTGACCAACATGGTGACACCACATCTCTACTAAAAATACAAAACAGAAAAAAAATTAGCTGGGCTGGTGGTGGGCACCTGCAGTCCCAGGTAATTGGGAGGCTGAGGCACAAAAATCACTTGAACCAGGGAGGTGGAGCTTGCAGTAAGCCAAGATTGAGCCACCACACTGCAGTCTGGACAACAGAGCAAGTCTCAAAAAAAAAAAAATTTCCTTTTCTATTTATGTCCTTTGTCATTTATTTCTTCATTTTGCTTTCAACTTTTTTTCACATTCAGGGAGTACATGTTACCTTGGTATATTGTATGATGTATACTGATGATTATATATTTTATGATGCTGAGGTTTGGGGTCTGAAATGATCTTCTGACTCAGGTACTGAGCACAGTTTTTCAACCCCTGCCCTGCACTGCACTTCCCCTCAGTAGTCCCCAGGGTCTATTGTTGCCATCTGTATGTCCATGAGTAACCAATGTTTTGCTTTCATTTATAAGTAAGAACATGTGGTATTTGGTTTTCTATTTCTATGTTAATTTGCTTAGGATTATGGCCTCCAGTTACATTCATATTGCTACAAAAAACCATGATTTCATTCTTTTATTCCATAGTATATATGTACCACATGTTCTTTGTATGTGGTACATATACACTATGGAATAAAAAAAGGAATATATATTACATAGTGTATATGTACCACATAGTCTTTATCCAATCCACCACTGATGGACATCTGGGTTGATTCCATATTGTTGTGATTGTGAATAGGGGTGCTATGTAGGCAAAATTATATGTCTTTTTAGTAGAACAATTTGTTTTCTTTGGGGTATATATCCAGTAACGGGGTAGCTGGGTTGAACAGTAGTTCTGTTTTAAGTTATTTGAGAAATCTCCAAACTGCTTTCCACGGTGGCCAAACTAATTAATAATCTCACTAACAGTCTATGTGCACTCCCTTTTCTCCACAAGCCTTATCGACACCTGGTTTTGACGGAGTTTTTTGTCCGTTTGTTTTTTGAGACAAGGTCTCACTCTACTGCCCAGGCTGGAGTGCAGTGGCCTGATAACAGCTCACTGCAGCCTTGCCCTCCTGGGGTAAGGTGATCCTCTCACCTCAGCCTACCAGGTTGCTGAAACTACAGTTGTGGGCCACCAAGTCCAGCTAATATTTTGTATTTTGAATAGAGACAGGGCTTTTCCATGTTGCTAAGGCTGATCTTGAACTCCTGGGCTAAAGCAATCCACCCACCTTAGCCTCCCAAGTGCTGGGATTACACGTATGAGCCACCATGCCTGGCAGTTTTTTGACTTTATGAAAATAGCCACTCTAACTGATGTGAGATGGTATTTTATTGTGGTTTTGATGTGCATTTCTCTGATAATTAGTGATAATGAGCATTGCTTCGTGTTTGTTGGCCACCTGTATGGCTTCTTTTGAGAAATATTGTTCACGTATTCTGCCCACTTTTTCTCTTGAGACAGGGTCTGGCTCTGTCACCCAGGCTGGGTGCAGTGGTGTGAAGACAGCTAGCTGCAGCCTCAAACTCCTGGACTCAAGAGATTCTCCTGCCTCAGCTGCCCACATATCTGGGCAGCTTGTGCCACCACACCTGCCTAATTTTTTTTTTTATTTTTTGTAGAGACAGGGTGTCTTTCTGTTGCCCAAGCTGGTCTCAAACTCTTTTTGCCAATTTTTAATGGCTTGTTCAGTGGTTTAAGTTACTTATAGATTCTGGATATTAGACCTTTGTCAGATGTACAGTTTGTGAATATATTTTCCCATTCTGTAAGTAGGTTGTTTACTCTGCTATTTCTTTTGCTATGCAGAAGCTCTCTAGTTTAATTAGGTTGTACTTGTCAATTTTTGTTTTTTGTTACAATTGCTTTCAAGACTTAGTCATAAATTCTTTCCCAAGACTGATGTCCAGAATGGTGTTTCATAGGTGTTCTAGGATTCTTACAGTTTGAGGTCTTAGATTTAAATATATAATCCATCTTGAGTTAATTTTTGTATATGGAGATAGGCAGAGGTCCAGTTTCATTTTCTACATATGACTAGCCAGCTATCCCAGCACCATTTACTGGGCCTTTCAGTATTGCTTGCTTTTCTCAATTCTGTTGAAAATCAGATGGTCATAGGTATGTGGCTTTATTTCTAGGTTCCTATGTTCTATTGGCCTGTCTGTTTTTGTACCAGTACCATGTTGTTTTGGATTCTGCAATCTTATATTTGAAGTAATGTGATGCCTCCAACTTTGTTCTTTTTGCCTAGGATTGATTTGGCTATTTGGACCCTTTTGCTGTTCCATATGAATTTTAACACAGTTTTTTCCAATTCTGTGAAAAATTCCATTATAGCTTGACAGAAATAGTGTTGAATGTGTAGACTGCTTTGAGCAGTGTGACTACTTTAATGATACCGATTCCTTCAATTCATGAGCATGGAATGTCTTTCCATTTGTTTGTGTCATCTATGATTTATTTTAGCAGTGTTTCTTAGTCCTTCTTGTAGAGATATTTCACCTCAATGGTTACACATATTTGCTAGGTATTGTGTGTATGTGTGTTTGTGTGTGTAAATGGGATTGCATTCTTGATGTGGCTCTCAGCTTGTATGTTACTGGTATATCAAACTCCTACTGGTTTTGAATGTTGATTTTGTATCCTGAAACCTTGCTAAAATTGTTTATAAGTTCTAATAGCCTTTTGGTGGCATCCTTAGGGTGCTGTAAGTATAGAATCATACTGTCAGCAAAGAGAAATAGTTTAGCTTATTTTTCTATTTGGATGCCTTTTCTTTCTTTCTCTTGCCTGAATGCTCTGGCTAACACTTACAAGTACTATGTTGAATAGGAATGGTGAGAGTGGGTATGCTTCCCTTGTTCCAGTTCTCAAGGGGAATGCTTCCAGTTTCTGCCTATTCAGTATGATGTTGGCTGTGGGTTTGTCATAGATGGCTCTTATTATTTGGAGGTATGTTCTTTATGCCTAGTTTGCTGAGGGTTTTTATCATGAAATGATGCTGGATTTTATCAAAAGCTTTTTTCATGTCTATTAAGATGATTATATGATTTTTATGTTTAATTCTGTTTATGTGGTGAATCACACTTACTGATTTGCTTATGCTGAACCAACCTTGCATCCCAGTACTGAAACCTACTTAATCATGGTGAATTAACTTTTTGATGTGCTATTGAATTTGGTTTGCTAATATTTTGTAGAGTATGTTTACATATATGTTCATCAGGCCTGTAGGTTTTTTTCGTTGTGTCCTTGCCAGGTTTTGGTATTGTGATGATGCTGACTTCACAGAATGAATAAGGAAGGAGTTTCTCCTCCTCAGTTTTTTTAGACGAGTTTCAGTAGAATTGGTAACAGCTGTACTCTTTTTGAATTTCTGGTAGAATTCGGCTATAAATTCACCTGATCCTGAGCTTTTTGTTGTTGTTGTTATTTCACTGATTCTTTGTATGAATTTTGGTGTCTCAATTTGTTCAGTTCAGCTCTGATTATAGTTATTTCATTTCTTCTGCTAGCTTTCAGGTTAGTTTGTTCTTGTTTTTCTAGTTCTTCCAGGTGTGATGTTAGACCATTAATTTGAGATCTTTCTAACTTTTTGAGGTAGTGTTTAGTGCTATAAACGTTCCTTTTAATACTGTTTTCGCTGCATCCCAGGTATTTTGGTATATTGTGTCTGTTTTCATTTATTTCAAAGAATTTAAAATATTTCTGCCTTGATTTCATTACCCAAATTGTCATTTCATTACCCAAAAGTCATTCAAGAGCAAGTTGTTTAATTTCCATGCAAATGTGTGGTTTTGGGAGATCTTCCTGATACTTCTTTCTAGGTTTATTCCACCGTGGTCCAAGAGTATGCTTGGTATGATTTCGATTTTTATTTTTTTTTAATTTATTAAGACTTGCTTTACAGCCAAGCAGGTGGTCAATCTTGGAGTATGTTCATGTGCAGATGAGAAGAAAGAATGCATATTCTGTGGTTGATGGATAGTGGTTGTGCCTGCTATCGGGGTCCTGTAGACATACCTACCACTCCACAGTGGGCACTCCAATCTCTAGCCCGAGACTAAAATACGTAGCCACAATGCCAGGTCACCAAGGAATTCCTGATTTTTTACGAACCCACATTTAAAATGGCATCCTTCTCTCAGGATCTGGGAAAATGCCTGCAGCTTTTCCCAGTGTTTTTCCCTCACAGTGTCTCCAAGATATTCCCCAAATTAGCTCCAGGGATTGGGAGAAACAAGGTGCTTTCCCTCCACCTGGGCTGCACAGATCCCCAGTGGAAATGTGAGTCACAGAGAGGGGCCTTCTACCTCTCTCACATACTTAGGCTTCACTTACTTTCATCAACTGGATGCCATCATGGGGGCTGACGGTCAGCATTCTCTCTGGGATCGAGGGTGTCCTTCACAATTCCAGTGGATATTCATTTTTCTTTTTGAATTACAGCTCACAGATTTGATCTTCATGTATTATCTTGCTATTTCCAGGTGGCTGAGGCACACCAAAAGCCTCTCTAATCTGCCATCTTGAGCAAAAAGAAACCTGCTTTTGTTTCTAATAAATTTTTTTTTCAAATTTTACTCTGATTTATCAAAAATATCTAAACCAGTCATTTTTAATCTTGGCTGCATGTTAGAATCCCCTGGGAGCTAATATTCCTTGGCATTTTTCTACTGAGTGTTTGATCCTTTGCTTAGTGATTTGTAGAAGCTCTTCATACACTAAAAAAAACTGAACATATTTAAACTGTAAATACTTTCATCAGATTATGTTTTGATATCTTGTTACAAAATTTTTAATACATTTAAAATTTTAGATTTTCACATATATAAAAATGTGAAGATAGGAAAGAGAATTTGCACATACCCCATACCCAGTTTTCTCCAGAATGCTATCCAAAATTTCAAAAAATAATTTTATATAATAAAATGCATTAATATTTTATTTTTTTAATTCTGGGTTTTGTCTTGTGCTTAAAAGGGAGATCCCTATTTTTGGAGAATAAAAATAATTCTCTCAGGTTTTTTTCTTAATGTTTTTATGGCTTAATTTTTTTAATTTTAATTTTTAGTTGTAGTAAAATACATAAAATTTACCATCTTAATCATTTTAGGTATACAATTCAGTAGTATTAAGTATACGCACATTGCTGCACAACCAACCTCCAGAATGCTTTTATCTTGTAAAACTGAAACTATATCCATTGAACAACAACTCCCCATTTTCTCCTTCTCCATCCTCTATGATCCCCATCAACTTCCCCATCCCCTGGGATCCCGATCTACTTTCAGCTTTTATGAATTTGACTACTCTAGATATCCTATACAAGTAGAATCATCCAGTATTTGTCTTTCTGTGACTGGCTTACTTCATTAAGCATAATGTCTTCAAGGTTCTGTAGCATGTGTCAGAATTTTCTTCCTTTTTGTGGCTGAATGATATTCCACATATAGTATATATATACTACATTTTGTTTATCCATTTATCTGTAGATGGATACCTCGGCTGTTTCTACCTTTTAGCTGTCGTGAATAATGCTGCTAAGAACGTACATGTTATAATGTCTCTTTGAGATTCTATTCTCAACTCTTTTGGATATATAAACAGAAGTGAAATTGTTGGCTAGTATATCCTATGATATGGTTTGACTGTGTCCCCACCCAAATCTCATCTTGAATTCTCACATGTTGTGGGAGAGATCTGGTGGGAGGTAACTGAATCATGGGGGAAGCTCTTTCCTAGGCGGTTTTTATGATAGTAAGTAAATCTCACGAGATCTGATGGTTTTAAAAACAGGAGTTTCCCTACACAAGCTCTCTTTTTGCCTGCTGCCCTCCAGGTAAGATGTGACTTGTTTCTCCTTGCTTTCCACTATGATTATGACACCTCTCCAGCCATGTGGAACTTTAAGTCCATTAAACCTCTTTTTATTTATAAAGCATCCAGTCTCAGGTATGTCTTCACGAGCAGCATGAAAATGAACTAATACAACCTGTTTTCAATTTTAAGAGGAACTATCAAGCTATTTTTCATAATATACCATATTTTTATATCTTTGCTCCATTTGGAATTTATTTTGGGATAATATGTGAGGTAAAAAAAAATGTTATTTTGTTCCAGATGGCTAGCCGCAACAGGGAATACTATTCCATTTATTAGAAGTCTTTCTCTGTGTCCCTTAATAGGATTTTTAACGAGTTTTTCTCTATAGATTCAATACAATCTCCATCAAAATTACAATGGCATTTTCCACAGAAAAAGAAAAAAAATCCTAAAATTTATACAGAACCAAAAAAGATCATGAATAGCCAAAGCAATCTTGAGAAACAAGTAAACAAAAAAATCACCTTCTGATTTTATGCTATAGTACAAAGCTACAGTAATACCAGCATAAAAACACACATACCATAGAACACAATCAAGAACCCAGAGATAAACCAACAAATATATGGCTAATATTTGGCAAGAGAACAAAATAGAGAAAGGATAGTCTAGTCCCTCCAATAAATGGTGCTAAAAAAACTGAATATCCACATGTAGATGAATGAAACTGGACCCCTATTTTAAACTACTCACAAAAATTAACTGGAAGTCAACTAAAGATTTACATGTAAGACCTAAAATTGTAAAACTCCTGTAAGAAAACAGACAAAAAAACTTCCTTGACACTGGTCTTGGCCATGATTTTTGGAATACGACCAAAAGCATAAGCAACAAAAGCAAAAATAAACAAGTGGGAATACCTCAAACTAAAAAGCTTCTGCACAGAAAAGGAAACAAAATGAAAAGGCAGCCTACAAAAATAGGAGAAAATATTTGCAAATTATATATCTCATAAGGTGTTAATACCCAAAATACACAGGTACTCATCTAAAAACAAAAACAATGCTTAATCAATGGAGAAAGGGCCTAAATATGTATTTTTCCAAAGAATACATAAAAATGGCCAACAGGTACATGAAAAGGTGCTCAACATTACTACTCATCAGGGAAATCAAATCAAAACCACAATGAGAAATAACCTCACATTTGTCAGGATGTATTATCAAAAAGGAAAAAAAAAAAAAAAAACAAGCTAGGTGTGGTGGCTCATGTCTGTAATCCCAGCATATTGGGAGGCCAAGGTGGGAGGGTCACTTGAGGTCAGGAGTTCCAAGACCAGCCAGGTCAACATAGTGAGACCCTGTCTTTAAAAAAAAAAAAAA
>NW_022436977.1:9725214-10029710 GCF_009761245.1 Sapajus apella | reverse complement strand
GCAACAGAGCAAGACTCCATCTCAAAAAAAAAAAAAAAAAAAAAGGACAAGAGATATTTAAGTGTTAGCAAGGATGTGGAGGAAAAAGAAGCCTCATGCACTGCTGGTGAGAATGTAAATTAGTACATCCATTAAAGAAAAGCTTGGAGGTTCCTCAAGAAATTAAAAATAGAACTAGTTTACAATCCAGTAAATCAACTTCTGGATATACATCCCAAGGAAATAAAATCAGTACCTCAGAGAGTTATGTGTTCTCCCATGTTTGTTGCAACAGCATTCACAAGAGCCAAGACATGGAAACAACATAAGCATCTGTCAACAATGAATGGATATAGTTGATCCTTGAACTACATACACTGTGATATAGTTGATTCTTGAACAATGCAGGTGTTAAAAGCTCTGATCCCCTGTGCAGTCAAAAGTCCATATATAACTTTTGATTCCCCCAAAACTAAATTACTAAAATAGCCTACTGTTGGCTGGAAGCCTTAATGGATAACATAAATAGTTGATTAACATTTATATTGTATGTTATATGTTATATTACATACTGTGCTCTTATAACAAAGTAGGCTAGAGAAAAGTAATTTAAAAACGTAAGAATGAGAAAATACATTTATAATACTGTATTTATCATACTATATGTTTTCATTATTTAAAAGATGAATCTGGGGAGAGATATCATGGGGAGAAATGCCAGATATAGGTGATGGGGAGGAAGGCAGCAAATCACACTGCCACATGTGTACCTATGCAACAATCTTGCATGTTCTTCACATGTACCCCAAAACCTAAAATGCAATAAAATAAACAAATAAAAAGATGAATCATCTGTCTGAAATGGCAGGCAACCAAATTTGAAGACCTCAGTCTACGGTACATATCAAGCAATTCAGCTTTTTCTGGTAATGTCCTGACTTTTCTCTGTTTCTTGGGAGCACTTTCAGCATCACTAGTAGCTTTCTGTATGGGTCCCATAGTGTTATTTAAGGTTTATGGTACAGCACTAAAGATAATGAAAAATACGTGAGAACCAAAAGATACTACTTTTTACTGTGATGTGCAACTTATTGGAGCGACGAACTGCTTTCATAGAGATGATTAGCACCATGTGGTATTTTAAGCAGTTACCTGCAACATTGGACCTCACCATAATAGCAATAGGAGGTGGCTGTGAAATTATTACAGTAGTACAGTAAGTATAATTTTATACAGTTATGATTTCATACTCCAATGTTTACATTTCTCTCAACTGCAAATGGTGCCATGTAGGGTCTGTAAATGCTTGTGTAAGTTTTGATAAATTTTAACTTTTTATAATAGATGTGTATAGTTTTATGGTAGTAAACAATAAATTAGACTAGTATCTACATATATTTTATGCAGTCATGACATACTTAACTTTTTCTTAATTTGTTGATATTTCTAGGCTACATGGTTCATTTGTGAGTTTTTTCAATTTGTTTCAATTCTTCAAAAAATTTCCCAATATATTATTCACTGAAAAAAAATCCACATATACTGTTTGAACCCATGTTGTTCAAAGGTATACTGTATATGTGTGTTTATATATATGATATATAACAATATCTTTATAAGGACAGCTAATGTCATTTATTTCTTATCTACCCACAGTATATGGCCTTATCCATAGGCAATAAATGTTGAATTAAATTGAGTCCAAGTGTCTTTATTTTTGTTCCTTCATTTGCTATAGTATATTTTAAGTTAATTGATATGACAAAAGATAAAAACGAAGACAATTTCTGCAACACCAGATTGTTACAAAATTGAAGGGAAGAGGATTACCATTAAATAATATTAATTTAGTGAATGTTTACTGTATGTCAGATACTGGGATAAGCACTTTATATACATTATTTCATCTGATCCTCAAAGAATTCTATGGCTATACCAATTTTATAGATGAGAAAACAGAGGCTCAGATTTAACTAACTTGCCCACGGTCACAGAGTTCTGTCTTTCTGACTCAAAAGCCTATGTAGGAAGTTTTAAACTATGTATTAGTGGTTCTCAAACTTTAGCATGCATAAAGATCACTCTAAAAGTCTGTTAAAATAGAGATTTCTGAGTCCCACTCCCGAAGATTCTGATTGAGCAGTTCTGGGATAAAGCCCATGAACTTGAATTTCTAACAATCCCGGGGTAATATAGATGCTGATGGTCCGTCAACAACTACACATTGAGTAGCAATGTACAATTCTCCCCCCACTAGGCTACACTACTTTTCTTTTTAACCTTATGACAAATACTGTAGTCAGCACTTTAAAAAAAAAATCACTGTTTTTGTAAGAAACAGACATGCTCATTACAAAGATGTATAAGCAATGCATATAAATACAAAGAAAAAAATCAATCACCCTGTGCCTGTTCATACACATCATTCTATCCTCTCTGCTTGATCTCTATTAGGCTGTGCCAATAGGGGGTGCTACAGGGAGACTGGAAGGCTGGAGGAGAAAAATGAATATGCTCCTTCTGTTCCTCTCCATGGCACCCCTGGCCTGATGTCTACTCCCCTGCATTGGCAGTTTGTTTCAGTCACAGCAGTTGTGGTAAATTCAGTTCGTAGTATTTCCAACACTTGCAGAAACAGCCTTGTACATTCCTCAGAGACTCCTATACCAGGAGTATAGGTCCCAGGCCCACAGAGCTGTTCTTCCAAGCCCAGAGGCATTACGACCAGCTTAAACAGTATTCCTTCTCAAAGATCTGAGTTTATGCTCCACAGGGCTCCCCCTCTGAGTTTGTATAATTTAATAACTCCAACCTCATTCCTTTGTTCCATAGACTTAGGAAAGGCAGCTAGTTCCCACAGTTACTATCTCTGTGAAAACTTTAGTATCTTACTTTTGCTACTTAAATTTCTGTTAACAATACTTTATATTAAATTAAATTCTTTCTTAAAAATTATTGGTGTGGTTTCTGTTTCCTGACCAAATTCTGGCTGTAGGAAATAAATTATAAAGAAGTACAAGCACTGCATATACATACAAAGAAAAAAAATCAATCACCCTGTGCCTGCTCATACACATCATTCTATCCTCTCTGTCTACCTAAAATGTATAAAAGCAACATTTCAAGTTCTTACACATCACTCTATCCTCTGTCTACCTAAAATGTATAAAAGCAACATTTCAAGTCCCACCAGCCAGAAAAAATCATTACTTTTAACATCAATAAAGCTGTTAAGGTTTTTTAATTTAAAAAAGAGAGAGGCCACGCATGGTGGCTCATGCCTGTAATCCAAGCACTTTGGGAGACTAAGGTGAGCGGATCACCTGATGTCAGGAGTTCGAGACCAGCCTGGCCAACATGGTAAAACCCTGTCTCTACTAAAAATACAAAAATCAGCCGGGCATGGTGGCAGGTGCCCGTAATCTCAGCTACTCGGGAAGCTGAGACAGGAGAATCGCTTGAACCTGGGAGGCAGAGGTTGCCTTGAGCTGAGATGGCACCACTGCACTCCAGCCTGGGGGAAAAAAGAGAGAGAGAAAGAAGTGGGAAAAAGATTTTGTAAAGCAGGCTTGTTCCATCACCTTCACTTAGAAGTCTGCTAGATACCACATCCATGTTCTTTTCCTTAACTTTCATAAACCTATGAGATAGGTGTGAAAGTAAAATAAATCTCGGGACCCCAAAATCACTAAGCCAAGGGAAAAGTCAAGCTGACAACTACACAGCTAGGCAAACCTGCGTCCCATTCTATTCCTAAATAAGATAGCAACAAAGATAAAAAAGCTGCATACCTCCCTCACAATTTGCCCATAAGGAATAGTTCTGTTGAATTTCACCCTGGCAATGTAAACTGACAGCTTATCTTGGTGGTGTGGGACAGAAATTCAGCCCTCTGCTCACCTGAGACAAAGGCCTATCTGATCAACTGATCTGCCCTGTTGTTTATGTAAAAATGGAGATTCACTGAGCCAGACTAAACTGTGTATTCAGTGAAAGGCTCACGAACGACTCAAAGGAATGCAACCTTTTGTCTCTTATCTGCCTATGACTTGGATGCTGCTTCTTTTGGACCAAAGCAATGTGTCAACACTGATTGATATCTCATGTCTACCTAAAACCTATAAAAGCAAGCTGTATCCCCACCACCTTGGGCACATGTCAGGAACCCCTAAGGCTGTCATGGATGCATCCTAAACCTTGGCAAAATAAACTTTCTAAACTGACTGAGATCTGTCTCAGATACTTTTGAGTTCACATAGCAAGTCATCCCCAATTTTTTAAAAGTTAAGAAAAATAAATGTAAAGCAGTCACACCATTGGTCAAAAGAAGCAATGAAATCTAAAACTAGGTTTTTGTTTTAAGTGTACAGTCACTGATTTTTACTCAACTGGATATATAACCACCATCACCATCTAATACATCTGTCCAAAGAAGCAATGAAATCTAAAATTAGGCTGTTTTGAGTGTACAGTCGGTGATTTTTACTCACCTCATTATGTAACCACCATCACCATCTAATTCCAGAACACTATCATCTCCAAAAGAAACGCTATCCCATTAACAGTAACTCTTCATTTCTCTACCCCCTGATAATAACTATCTTATTTTTTATTATTATTAAGACAGAGTCTTGCTCTGTCACCCAGGCTGGAGTGCAGTGGCACAATCTTGCCTCACTGCAACCTCCGCTGCCTCCCAGGTTCAGGTTCAAGCAATTCCTCTGCCTCAGTCTCCCAAGCAGCTGGGAATACAGGTGGCTGCCACCACGCCTGGTGACTTTTTCTATTTGTAGTGGAAATAGCGTTTCACCATGTTGGCCAGGCTGGTCTTGAACTCCTGACTTCAAGTGATCCATTCGCTTGAGACAATCTACTTTCTATGTATGAATATGCCGATTCTGGACATTTCATATAAATGGAATCATACAATATGTAGCTTTTTGTATATGGGCTCTTTGATTTAGCATAACATTTTCAAGGTTCATCCATGTTGTAGCATGTATCAGTATTTCATTCCATTTTATGGCTGATTCACATTCCAATATATAAATATACCACATTTTGTTTATGTATTCACTAGTTGATGACATTTGGGTTATTTCGACTTTTTGGGCTATTATGGATAATGCCTCTATAAACATTCTTGTACAAGTATTTGTGTGGGCATGTTTTCAATCCTCTTGGTTATCTATCTAGAGGTGGAATCACTGGGTCATATAGCAATTTTATGTTCAAGACTGAGAAACTACCAAATTGTTTTCCACAGTGGCTGTACCATTTTATATTTTCATCTGCAAGGTATAAGGGTCATAATTTCTCCACATCCTCACCAACATTTTTCTGTTTTTGTTTTAATACAGCCTGCTAGTGAATGAATATAAAGTGATATCTCATTGTGGTTTTGATTTGCATTTCCATAAAGACTAATGATGCCAAACATCTTTTTTATGTACTTATGGACAATTTATATCTTTTCTTTGGAGAAATTTCTATTCAAATCCTTGGCCATTCATTTCTTAGATTCTATTTTCTTATTAAGCTGTAAAAATCTTAATGTATTCTAGATACTAAACTCATAGCTACAAGGTTTGCAAACATGTCCTTACATTGCATGGGTTGTCTTTTTACTGATAGTACCTTTAGATACTCATAATTTAAAAATTTTGATGAAGTCCAATTTATCTATTTCTTCTTTGGTTAATTGGGTAAAACTAGGCTTATCTACCTCTAAGACACTAGTTGCCTCCCTAAAATCTTATACATACACTAAATCTTCCTCAGTGACTCATAGAAGGCAAAAATGGATACTTCTGGTTCAAATTAAAAGAACTTCTATATTTTAATTTGATGTGGTAATCCCATTGGGGAAGATGGTAAATAAAAAATTGACAGTAAGAGCCAGTGCATCTCTTAAGGTCACTTTTATTCAAATCTGATGGTTCGAATAAATATTCACCAATTTAAAATTATTCAGTAGTCCAAATAAAATGAACTGATGATTCCAGATTAGTAATTTGCAGGCAGCTTTCATTTTTTCTTTTCTTTTTTTTTTGAGACAGACTTTCACTCTTTTTGCCCAGGCTGGAATGCAATGGCACAATCTCAGCTCACTGCAACCTCCACCTCCTGGGTCCAAGCAGTTCTCCTGCCTCAGCCTCCCAAATAGCTGGGGTTACAGGCATGTGCCACCACGCCTGGCTAATTTTGTACTTTTAGTAGAGATGGGGTTTCTACATGTTGGTCAGGCTGGTCTTGAACTCCCAAACTCAGGTGTTCCACCCACCTCAGCCTCCCAAAGTGCTGGAATTATAGGCATGAGCTACCGCGCCCAGCTTGTGTGCAGTTTTTCTATAACAGCATATACCCACATACTGAACAGAGAAATGTGATGTCCCTGAATCTGAATACTTTGAGATGGTGATAAGTCTGATATGGAAAAATAATTAGCAATAGTCACAGAAGTCAAATAATAAAGTGGCTATATAAATAAATAAAGGTGCCAAACTTCAAAGTCCTGTCTTTCCTAACATGTGATGACTATTTCATTTTAACAAAAGTATAAATAAAGATAATTCTTAAAAATAAAACAATTATTGATAAATTCATCTCCAATCTCTAATATAGGACATCTAAATTATTATAGCATTCTTTATTTATTCATTTTTATTTTTTTGAGACAGAGTCTTGCTCTGTCGCCAGGAGCCAGGCTGGAGTGCAGTGGTGCGATCTTGGCTCACTGCAGCCTCCGCCTCCTGGGTTCCAGCAATTCTCCTGCCTCAGCCTCCCGAGTAGCTGGCACTATAGGCACACACCACCACGCCCAGCCAATTTTTGTATTTTTTAGTAGAGACGGGGTTTCACCATGTTGGCCAGGGTGGTTTCGATCTCGACTTTGTGATCCACCCACATCGGCCTCCCAAAGTGATAGGATTACAGGCATGAGCCACTGCGTCCAGGCACATTGTTTTTTATTTTTTAAGAGACTGAGTCTTGCTCTGTCATGCAGGCTGGAGTGCAGTGGCACCATCACAGCTCACTGCAGCCTTTAATTCCTGAGTTCAAGCAATCTTACTACTTCAGCCTCTCAAAATGCTAGTATTATAGGCATAAACCACCACGTCCAGCCCACAGCATTCTGAAGACTACTAAACTGTAATTTTACAATTAAAATGCTGTAATTTAAAAACAGACAAAATGTACTCTTAATGGTATCTATCATCTTTGCTCACTTTTCAAGAATCAAATAATTGCTTATAATTACCATACAGCAAAACTCTGAGGCTTGGAATCATTTAAATAAATTCTTTATTTTCAAGCAATCTGTGAGCAAAACCCCTAAAATTATTTTTTGAAAATTGAGTTTTATGGTATTAATTTTATATTTAAGAATCTAACATCTCCCTCCATAAAACAAATCTTCAAACTCCCATTGGCCTCCCACTTGCCTCTTTGTGTTACTGGGGTCCATGGTTTTTAAGATTGCTTAGAAAGGTAAAGCTTAGGAGAATAGGTGGATGATATTCACATGCGAAGATAACTATATAATAATATCTCTGATAATGAACTTCTTTCTTTAACAAACCAGGGCAAATTTTTAGACAAAAAACCTCAGAAATCATGGAGAACAGAGCTGCAGATATTCACAAATATTATTCAATAAACAGTTTCTATTTGTCTTTTTCAACAAAACAGTAAAACCTCAGAGTTTTCTGCTTAAAAAAATTTTTTTGTTCATTGTTTTCTTTATGTAGGAAGAAAACATTTCTATTCTCTTCATACCAACTCATAATCAAAATAATCTGCTGTAGGTTATTTACACTTATTGTCTGACTGATTAAACACATCTAAAAGTGAATGTTGATCACATCACTTAAACAGAATGTGTATTTTAGACCTATTTCTGATGTTAATAGCAAACAGATAACTTACAATGCAGAAGACAATGTTCTAAGTGGTTTATACATATTAACCAATTTAATCCTTCAAACAACTCCATGAGATAAGTATCATTATTATTCTCATTTTGCAGCTGAGGAAACTGATGCAGAGAGGTTAAGTAACTTGCCAAGAACCATATAGCTAATAAATGGCTGAGCAGGGATAAAAACCTTGGCAGTCAGGCTCACAGTTACAATGCTGTACTGTTTCTCATTATTGCAGTTAGCACACCTATAGAAATTAGGAATAAAAAAAGGAGACCTAGCTGGGGACAGTGGTAATCCCAGCACTTTGGGAGGCCGAGATGGATGGATCACGAAGTCAGGAGTTTGAGACCAGCCAGGCCAACGTGGTATAATCCCGTCTCTACTAAAAATACAAATATTAGCCAGGCGCAGTGGCGGGTGCCTGTAATCCCAGCTACTCGTGAGACTGAGGCCAGAGAACTGCTTGACCCTCGGAGGCGGAGGTTTCAGTGAGCCAAGGTCACACCACACTGCACTCTAGCCTAGGCAATAGAGCAAGACTCCATCTCAAAAAAAAAAAAAAAATCTGAAATCATGCTTGACCATACTTTAAGGCTAATTTTGATGTTAAAGATGATTTAGGCCTCTTCGGTTGCCTAGAATAAGAATGTCGGAAGAGTGAACTGTGTTCTCCAGTGGTAACTTCTATACACACCTGGGAAAAGCAGTCCAGGAAGACTGATGCCTTGAAATTACTAAAACTTCATCATTAACGTTAGTTCATTGAAATGGATTTCAAAAACATTTGTTGAGCTTATGGAAGTAGAAAAGAAATAAAAGTAGTAATTCTTCCCTGTAAGGATCTTATAACCTATAGGAAATGATCTTTGTCTTTTGAATCTCTTAAATTTAATGTGATAAACACTGATAGAGATGAGCACAGGATACTGAGGGAACATAACAAACTCTCACCTAATCTTGACTGAGCAGGGGGAGCTCAGGAAAACATCCTGGGAGATTTCAACCAGGATGCTGAAACTTTGAGGATGAGTATCTTCCAGAGGTAGGAGAAAAAGGGAGCATGCTTAGCAGAAGGGATAGAATATGCAAAGAAAATTTTAAAAGCAAGAGAGACCATGACAACATTTAGAGAGGAAGAGTGAATATTTTAAGACTGGAGCATAAGAAATAGGCAAAGCACTTCATGGATTCTGAAGAAGAGAGAACTAAGTGGTAGACCCGGGCCAAATCAAAAGGGCCAACATAAGAAAGGTTGATTTTTACTCTAAAGGTAATGAGAAACCATGGATTAATTTTACGTGACTCAATTGTGTTTGGGGAACACTATGGCAATGTAGATAGTAGCTAAGATCTTGGGCCCTAGATTTTGAGTTCTGGCTTTGCTATTTACTCACTGGGAAAACTCATGTATGTTACTTAAGCACATACTATTTAACGTCTCTGAACATCAATTCCTCAACTGTAAACCAAAAATAATAATAACATCTAATTTACAGATTTACTGAGAGGATTAAGCAAAAAGATCCATTTAAAACACTCAGCAACGTACCAAGTTATTCATCACTATCAGTGGTAATGTGGAAATGGATTAAAAGGGACTAACGGGAAGCCATGAAACTTAAGAGAGGGTTACTATAATAATCAAAGCGATAAGCGAAACCTAAAGAAGTGGCTGTGGAAAGGTCAAGAAGTCAATGGGTTCAAAACATTAAGGAGACAGCAATTCTACGACTTAGGGCAGTGCTGTGTGGGAGTAGGGGATGGATAAAAATGGCCATGTTCCCCAAGACAGGGAATATGGGAGAAAAAGCATCATAGACATCTCATGGATAGAAACTTTTTATTCAACAGGTTAAAATTCATGTATCTGCCCCTCATAAACCCATTCTTTCTTCATTATCTGTAACACTACTCTCTCAGGGTTTTTCTCCTACCTCTCTGACTACTCCTTCAGATTCTTCTTTTGAGGATCTCTTTTCCCCCTTGTCTCCCAAACGTTAGTGTTTCCAAAGTTGGTGTTTTCAAGGTTTTTCTCTTTTTACTTGTCACTCTCTCTTGGGTGAGCTCATCTATTGCCAAGGCATTAATTTGTATTCACCTGTTTACTGATGACTTTCAAATCTCTACTTCCGTCTTGGACTACTACTCAACCCAGTTCCAAACCATGTACATCTACTGCATACACTGGAATATCCCAGGAGGATATTCATTCAATGTGTCTAAAACCAAACTCCCTTTCCTGATAATCTGCCTAGCTCTTACATGGACCAATTTTAAAAACAGAAACAAAAAACTTTTCCTTCAGACTTTCTCTCACAGCCTCTTCCCCAACCCCCAATTTGTGACTGCATAAATTACGCTCCTTTTCCAACCTTAATCCAAATCCTCCATATATTCATCCCATCAAGACAATCTGCATTTTTTTGTAAAGTCCATTTTTAGTAACTTTCATATTTCTGTTATCATTCCATTCTAAAATACATCCTTATCCCTTCTATGTTATTTCTAACTCTGATTAAAAGCACTTAAATAAATGACCTCAACTTCCTTCTTCAGCTCTAAATTTCTTTCTTTCTCATTGTCTCTTTTTTTCTCCAAGACTAAACCTCCATGTGTATACTTGATGCTAATCCTGTTCCCTTATCTGCAAAGACATGATTTATGAGAATAGGAACCCTGTCTGTCTCATCCCCCAGCTACTGGGATAATGAGTGTATAGCACATGGTAGATATTTTTAAAACATGTATTGAATGCTTTAGTAATTCATGAATTATCCTCTCTTTTTGGTGCCTTTCCAGTTTTTCCCCTCTCCTTCTACATTGGGCTCTTCTGTAAATCTACAAATATGTTTAAGTCTTTTTCCAATGAAGAAAAAAGACTCGTATTTTCTCCTATGTCTTTCTGTCTACCACCAAACTTGTTTTAAGTCACATCTTCATCATTTAATCTCTGACCACATTACCTCAGCCTCCTGAGCAGCTTGGACTACAGGTGCACACCACCACTAATTTTTAAATTTTTTGTATAGATGGGTTCTCCATAAGTGCCCAGGCTGGTCTCAAACTCCTGGGCCCAAGAGATCCTCTCTCCTCAGCTTCCCAAAGTGCTGGGATTACAGTCACGAGCCACCACACCTGGCCCCACGTTAATCTTCGACACTTTGAAACGTGGTATCCTCCTAAAACTGCCTTCTCAAAATCACAAGAGACCTTCTAGACCCTTTCTCACATTTTATCCCCTCTGAAGCTCTTTGTACATCACTTAAGACAAAAGAACACTCATTGCTTCTTAGAACTCTTCTCCAGGAGGACTTCCTTATTCTTGCAAAGATAAGTTCCTTTATTTCCTATAAATAATCACAGCCCTTATCATGCTATTTGTAGCCATTTATTTGTCATTGTCCTGTACTAGACTTAACAATTTCTTGAAGACAGGTGTCATATCCTTTTTTGTTGTTGTTGCTGAGCTAGTGTATCACTCCAATTGCCCAGGCAGGAGTGCAGTGGTGTGATCTCAGCTCACATAGTCTCAACCTGCCTGGGCTCAGGTGATTCTCCCACCTCAGCCTCCCAAGTAGCTAAGACCATGGGCATATGCCACCATGCCCAGCTAATTTTTTGTAGTTTTAGTAGAGACAGGTTGTTGACCAGGCTGGTCTTGAACTCCTGGACTCAAGTAATCCACCTGCCTCAGTCTTCCAAGGTGCTGGGATTACAAGCGTGAGCCACAGCACGCAGCCAGAGTCATATCTTAATCAGTGTAATCCCACTATATGGCACTGTGACTGCTTAATAAATATTTGCTGAATAAATGAATATTGCCATCAGATCAATGCCTAAAAGAGTTCTAGGAATACTGGAGAATGAGAGTGTTGGTTAAAATAAGGATGACAGTTGACATTTTAGTGGAAAATGGCAAGTAAAAGTAGTATGACAGGCAGTAGACTATCAAAAAGCAGTGTCATTCATGCATTCACTCATTCATTCATTTGACATTTACTATGAGCAAGCCAAATAAGATAATCAAGACACAGGGGGCCAGGCACGGTGGCTCAAGCCTGTAATCCCAGCACTTTGGGAGGCCGAGGCGGGTGGATCACGAGGTCAAGAGATCGAGACCATCCTGGTCAACATGGTGAAACCCCGTCTCTACTAAAAAACTACAAAAAAATTAGCTAGGCATGGTGGTGTGTGCCTGTAATCCCAGCTACTCAGGAGGCTGAGGCAGAAGAATTGCCTGAACCCAGGAGGTGGAGGCTGCAGTGAGCCGAGATCGCGCCATTGCACTCCAGCCTGGGTAACAAGAGCGAAACTCCGTCTCAAAAAAAAAAAAAAAAAAAAAAAGATAATCAAGACACAGTGCCTGTCCTCACAGATCTGTCTTATAACCAAAAGGTGAAGGTTTGGGGTGGAGTGTTAAGAATTGGTAGAAAATAGGAGTAAGATACTATGTCACTTAAGAGTAATTCTAAATCTAATGTTAAAATATAGGGACAATTTGGAAGTCTACAGCCAGCTGCTTCTGGTCTACTCACCTTTGTAATTTAGGTCCATTAGTAGCAGTACTCAAACTTTAGTATGCATAAGGAGCACCTGGGGATCTTATTAAAGATGCAGAAGTCCTGATTCTGTGGATCCCAGAAGTCCTGATTCCATAGATACACAAATGTATATTTTAACAAGCATCACAAGTGATTACGATGCTTTTGGTCTGTAGAGCATACTACTGTAAAGTCCTAAGTCATTCATGTTATAATTTTACCATATCTGAGGTCCACCTATAATATTACTTTCTTAGTAATTCATTTAATTGCTATATGTGTGTTAATAATTCATTTAAATTGCTATATGTGTAAATATATACACAGAAATATGTATCTTAGCCTTATCATAAGCAAGGTATTAGATGACTTTTTTGTTTTAATACATATGAAATAATACACAACCATTAAAAAGATCTGTCTCTGTTACATCAGTGGCTGGGAAACAGTTTGAAAAGCACTGCTCCAAAGTTTATGCCCTGCAAACACCACATCCTGCATGCAGTCTCATGACATAAATTACATTGAATAACAAAAAGTTCCAAGGCAATGAGGTTCAGCAGAATTGTGCTTCAGAAGAGCGCACTATAAAATAATCCAAAAATGTTTTTTTAAATTAATGTTCTAATTATTACAAAACGGCATTATGAAAATCCTTCCCATGACGTAAAAATATTGACTTATTTTAAAAAGTGTTTTGTCTTTTACTCTGGTACTTAACTCTCAGGATATTCTTGAGCCGACACCTGAGCTAACCCCAATAGCTACAGCATAGAACTTAAAAGCAGCAGCTGAAACAAAATGAAGATAGAGCTGTGCTCCTGATCCACAATAAAACACTCATCTATTTTATTTAGAATTACATTTGATTAAGACTGATAATTCTGTTCAAAGGTATAAACTTGATAGCTCTTTCTTTTCCTTCAGCCTCATAACAATTTATAATAGTAGGTGAAGTCATACAGCAAAAAATATCAGGGGAATAACTGTATCTCAGGAAGCTCTATTCCTTAAAGGCTTTGCCAACCCACAACCACAAACAGAAAAGACAATTAAAATATTTCACCAAATGAAAGGTTGTGCTGATATTAAGCCTGTAAAGACGATATTCTGCTCTAAAATATGTTTTTGCTTCAATGGCTAAGAAAATCATTTTCTACCAAAATACTCTGGAGACGATATCTTTTGGATTGTGTGTCACAGGCCGGTTGTATACATGCTTAATTTCTAGTCACACTGAACAAAAACAAAAATGAATGACTTGTGGTCCTTCATCTCTACATCACTTAAGTAAGCCGGAAATTTACTTTACTGCTTACTGATTTATAAAGCACTTTACCCCGTTTACCCTGTTCGCAATAGCTTCCTTACTAGTCTCTGCTTTAGCCTTTTCTCTACAGTCTATTCTCCGCACAGCAGCCAAAGATACCATTTAAAATGTCAGAACATTCACTCTTACAGACAAAACTCTGCAGACCCTTTCTCAGAGTAAAAGCCAAAGTGTTTTAAATGGCACGAGGCCTCTAATAACACAATCATCCCATCCCTCAGCTCCGGTCACAGGACTCTTCCCTTGATCACTTTGTTGCAGTTACAACAGCTTCTTTGCTGTTGACTGTATACACTAGGCATATTCCAGACACAGGGCCTTTGCATTTACTGTTGCTTTTGCTCTTCCCACGTGAATCCATATGGCCCTGCTCTATCATTTCCTTTGGGTCTTCGCTCAAACATCATCTTCCAGGTGAGCCCTTTCATCATCAACTTACATACAATCCATACCTCCCACCCCCACGCATATTTCCTCTCCTCTTTTCCTATTTTCTTGTCCACCATATCACCTACGATTTGACATTCTGTATCTACTGTTCAACATTTGCTTACCCCACAAGACAGTGAGCTCCTTCTGGGTGAAGATCGTCTATCTGCTTTTTTTCACTGCTGTATCCCAGTACCAAGAACAGTGTCTAGCACATAGATGTTTAATAAATATTTGCGTAACGAACAATGAGTATTACTTCGACTCTAGGACTTTCAGTCTTAACTCTATACAAGATATCCCCCAATTTCCGGGTGGCACCTGACTTTTGTGAACTTATATGCATTATCTTTTGTTTGACACATGGTTCCCTCTGATTTTTCTTAGTAGTAAGACGACAGGAAAATTCCTAACCAGTGTGCAAGAAAGAAGAAAACCAATCATGCGTAACACTGATTTTAGATGACTTCTTATCCATAAACCAACAGAGAAAATGCCTTTTGAATTTGTACAGTTTGTCCTCATAAACCTAAGGAAAATAAACCGAATATCTGCTGCCCTTGCCGAGGGGTGAGAAGGGGGCCAGGAGAGACGTGAAAGCCCAGGCGCCCTTCTTTAAGAGCATCAACTCTTGTGCAGTCCAACTTACTTTTTTGAGGGGGTGGGCATCGCTCGAGGTCTCTGCTAGGGGGTGTCTGTTTTTCACCCTTTGAGGTGCCTATTGTGCTGTGTCTTGAGAACGAGGAGAGGTGGGCGAGGAGGGGGTAAGAGGGGATGCTGCGTGCGGCTCCAACTGCCTCCGAACACAAAGTCGGGAGGCGAGGGATCCGCGCGGGTGTCTAGGGGGCCAGCGGGCGCCCGGGCCGCGCGCTCGGATCTCAGCCTCGGCCCCGGGGCGCGGGCGGGACGCGGGCTGCGCGGAGTTAGGCCCGGACGGAGCCCCATGGCCTCCCGGCGGCCGGGCACGGGGCCCCGCGTACCTCCTTCACCCCGGTCCCCCCAATCCGGCACCCTGCTCGGTTACCTCGAACTCTCTTCAGCGAAATGGGATCCTTCTCCTGTTCTGCTGACATTACAGACCGCAAAGCATGACTCCCCCCCAGGCCGCGGGAATTCGGTCTCTTTGATGCTGCGGCGGCGGCTCCTCCTCCTCGCGGGGCCGCTGCGGCTGCGAGGCCAGCCTCAGAGCCGAGGCACGGCCGAGGGCGGTGGGGACGCGGGCCGACTTTGCAAAGTTTGGGAGGAGGACGAGGCCTCGAGGCGGCGGGGCGGCGTGCGGGCACCGGCGGGGCTCAGCGGTGGTGGCCGGGAGCACGGCCTGGGGGCGGCCCCCCGCCCGGGGCCGGCATGTGCTGAGGGCGAGTGCGCCGCCGCCGCCTCCTCCCACTCCTTCTTCTTCGCCGCCGCCGCCTCAGGAGCCGCTGACAGGGGAGGCAGGAGGCGGGCGGCCCGGCCCTGGCGGCACACTCACAGCGCCCTCTGAGGAGGAGGTCTGCTCTCTCGCCGCTCTCGAGTCGCAGACACAAAAGCCCCCAGACTGGAGCCGCCTGCAAAACGCGCTCTGGGGCGGGCGAGGGACGTGGCGCGGCCCCGCGGCTTCCCCGCCCTGAGCTCCCCAGCCCCGCGCGGGGACGGGCTTCGGGGGGCGGGGGCCGCTGCCTAGTCCCGCGGCGCCTCCCGCCGCCGCCGCTGCCTCTGCCTCGCGCTCCGCGTCGGCCCAGCCCCCACGGCCCGCGCGCGCCTCTCGCTCCGCGCCGGGGCTCGCGGGCCCGCGGCTTTCGCAGCTCCGGCGGGCAGCGCGCGCCTAGAGGCCGCCCCGCTCCGCGCCCAGCGCTCCCTCGCCGCCCGCCAGGCCCCAGGACGCCCTGCCCACGGCCGACGCGCCCCGGCCCGGCTTTCGCGAGGAAAGGGCATCTCCGAACTTCGTCGGAGGCCACAACAGAAAGCATCTCGGCCTCGCAGCTAGGGATCGGAAAGATGAACGTACCATGCGAGGAAACTTTGTAAGCGGGAGCTGGAGAGTTGTCGGCTGGCATGTGGGGATCCAGATTCCCCGACTCCGTGTCCGCGTGGCCGTGGTCTGGACACCTGTTTGTGGAATGCCTCCACTTGGTATTTTAACGACTTGACTCTTCAAGAAAGACCGGCGTGGCATGAATACTAGAAAGGACGGTGGGGTAGAAGCGGTGACGCGGCGGGATCTCATTTAGACGTTAAATTTTAGGAGGAACGCCGCCAGTGTGATTGTAAATTAGATGTGATCACGGGTCCACATCCTTCAGTTGGGCTGTGTGACTGGAGGCGACTTAGGTCACCTCTCTGGGTCTCTGTTTTCTGATCTATAAAAGGCAGTGGGGCTACATCTCGAAGGTCTCTTCCAGCCCTGACATTGTTTAACATACTTCTACGAAATGGTTTTTTTTTTTTTTTTTGCTGGGTTTCCTGGTTATCCACTAGGCTTATTTTGATGTAAAAATCACTGAAAAGCACTCATGAAGGGTGGGAGGACATAAACTAGCTACAGACAGAAGTCTCGTCCTCCCGGGGACAAGACACCCAACTCATTCAGCTACACAGTGTCACGGAAAACAGATGTAAACGTGAAGCCAATGTACAGCCTCAACAGCTGCATACCAGACAAGCGCCATAGCGGCTGATCATCGTCAAAAAGACATAGCATGGCCCGGGGCAAATGTTACCCTTGAATTCCTGATTAGAAGAGTCAGACTAGGACAGGCTAGGGAAAATGTTTTTACTGGAGGCACTCTAAGAAGTCTCCTAACTAGAATGTAAACTCCATGCAGGCAGGATTTTGACTAGTTCACTGCTGTTTCCTCTGGTACCTAACAGTGACAAACATATAGTTAAATGTTTGAGAAAATATTTATTGCTGTATGCGTAAGCAGACTTGAAGTGGCCCTGGGACGACTAGGTTGGCAGGGCTTTGGTAAGTGCAATAATGCCAAAGCAAACGGTAAGATAATAAAGCATATTGGATCAAATAGTCTACCTTATAGGATTGCTGGAGGAAAATTTAAAAGAACTTTAGTAAGTCAGCAAAGAAATGAAGGCCAGGTGTGGTGGCTCATTCTTGTAATTCCAGCACTTTGGGAGGTTGAGGTGGGAGGATCACTTTAGCCCGGGAATTTGAGACCAGTCTGGGCAACAAAGGGAGACCCTTCTCTACAAAATAATTTTTAAAAAATTACCCGGGCGAGGTGGTGCAGGCCTGTAGTCCCAACTACTCAGGAGGCTGAGGTAAGAAGATCCCTTAAGCCCAGGAGTTCAAGGCTGCAATGAGCTATGATCGCACCACTGCACTTCATCCTGGGTAACAGAGCAAGACCCTGTCCCCCACCAAAAAAAAGTATGGAAATGACATGTTTTTATGATATAACTCTTAGTGCAAGGATAATGGTTGAGAAAAATCATTGCTAAGAGATTCCGAGTTCCTTATTGTAATTCTCTAAAGCAAGAGACTCAGTATGAAAATCAAGAAAAATGAATTGGCTTCTTTTTAATGATTCATCAAGAATAAAAGACCATCTTACTTGGGCATAGTCTTTTAGATCAATTTTACTTCCAAATCTTGATGGCTTGCTTGCACATATCAGAAATACCTGGAGAGTATTCCAAAATTTCAAAATTTTCAAAATTATTCCAAAATATTCCAAAGTAATAATTCTAAAATATTCAAAATTCCTAACTCCCTCCGCAGATTTACTTGAGTGAGAATCTCCAGAAGTCTGTTTTTAAAGGCTCTCTAGGTGATTCAAAAGCAATAAGCAGATTTGATGACTGGCATTTATAAACCATGTGGTACACAACATTGTCACCCAAAGATATAGAGATTGAGACAATGGTTCTTGTCCTTAAGAAGTTCACAGTTTAGGGGAGGAAGTTGAGGTTTAAAATATCATAAACAGTGCAGACTGCCAAACACTGCAACAGACTACCGTGTCAGCGGAGAAGAGAAACCCTCAACTCAGCTTGGGAGGCAGATAGCTGATGATGTTTTTAGGAGAGCCTTAAAAAGAACATATGGGAGTTGTTGCCAGTGGTTGAGGGTAAAGGTTAGGTAATGAGGAGTTATTGCTTACTGAATACACTATTTCAGTTTGGGATATTAAAATTTTTCTGGAGATGGACAGTGGTGATAGTTACACAACAGTGTGAATGTAATTAATGCCACTAAATTCTACTTGAAAATGGCTAAAATGGTAAATTTTATGTTACATGTATTTTACACAAAATGGTTGAGGTGAGAACATGTAGAAAATAAAACAGATTACAAGGGCAAATGGAGTCTTATGATGAGAGGGAACAGTTTCCAAAGGACAAGAAGAGTGAAAACATATGAATCTTTTGGAGACTGTAAGTAGTTAGGACTGGCTAAGGTACCTTTTGAGAATTGACAAGAACTGATTTTGACGACGTAGACAAGAGGTCAGACCTCTGAAGGGCATTGCATGCCACACCAAGAATTTTGGATTTTATCCCGAAAGCAATGGAGAAACATTGAAGAGTTTAAGCAGGTGAGTGACATGTTTAGGTCTGAATTTTAGAAAGATCATTCTGGCTACTAAGTGAAAGATGGATTAGAGAGGCACAAAACATTAATATCTTAGTCTATTTGTGCTGCTATAACAGAACACCACAGACTAGGTAATTTTTAAAGAACAGAAATTTATTCCTCACATTTCTGGAGGATTAAAAACTCTTAACCTTAAGGTGCTAGCATCTAGTGAGGGCTGCTCTCTGCTTCCAAGATGGTGCTTTGAACACCATGTCCTCCAGAAGGTAGAAAGGAAAAAAGGGGCACATTCCCTTTATCAAGCCCCTTCAGATGGGCACCTAATCTCATTCATAAGGGAAGAATCCGCATGGTCTTACCACCTCTTAAAAGCAACACCTCCTAATGCTATCATATTGTCAACACCTGAATTTTGGAGCAGACACATTCAAATCATAGCAATGAGAAATTATAATGCAGCCAATAAGCATATGAAAAAAAACGCTCAGCATCACTGATCATTAGAGAAATGAAAATCAGAACCACAGAGATACCATCTCATACCAGTCAGAACAGCTATTATTAAAAAGTCAAATTTATACTCCCACCAACAGTATATAAGCATTCCTTTTTCTCTGCAACCCCAGAACTACCATTTGACCCAACAATCCGTTTACTGGGCATATATACCCAAAGTTATATAAATCATTTTATCATACAGACACAAGTACACCTATGTTCACTGAAGAACTGAAGTACTATTCACAATAGCAAAGACATGGAATCAACCTAAATGCTTATCAGTGGTAGACTGGATAAAGAAAATGTGGTCCATATATACCATGGAATACTATGCAGCCATAAAAAAACAAGATCATGTCCTTTGCAGGGACATAGATGGAGCTGGAGGTCATTATCCTTAGAAAACTAACACAGGAACAGAAAACCAAATACCACGTGTTCTTATTTATGAGTAGGAACTAAATGATGACAACACACAGACACATAGAGGAGAACAACAGACTCCGCCTATTGGAGGGTGAAGGATGGGAGGAGGGAGAGCATCAGGAAAAATAACTAATGGGTACTAGGCTTAATACCTGGGTGAAGAAATAATCTGTACGGCAAACCCCCATGACACAGGCTTACCTATATAACAAACCACACATGTACCCCTAAAGTTAAAAATGAAAGTTTAAAAAAAAATTAAAAAAGGAAATTTTAAAGAAATGAGGTAAGAGCTGGATGAGGGCCTTATACATTCAAATCAAGTAGTGGAGAGGAAGCATAGGGAATGGTGGTAAAAACTGACAACATGGTAATTGTTTGGATGTGGAAGGTGAAGGACAAATCAGGAATTTGCTCCCAGATTTGTTTTAGGTGACACAATACAGGGAGAGATTTGATGGTGGTAATAGTTGGTGAGGCAGGATGATGATAAGCTTAGTTTTGGATGCCTGAGTCCGCGATGAGGCGCGCTAGCAGACAGATATACTGATACAATCCATTATTCCTTAGGCCACACAGACACTAGCATGTGGTGTCACATTAGCAATTATCGTTAACTTGTATCAGTATCATTTACATCACAAAACTACACAACGCAATGGCTTATTTGTTCATAATTCTGTGGATAGGCAATCTGGGCTGGGCTCAGATAAAATGGCTTTTCTCCATATCACATATTGATGACTGGACATACTCAAACATTTGTGGCCAATGGCCTCAGTTACATATCAGGTGGTTGGTGGTTGTCAGCATGAGCAGTAAGGATAACTAGTCCATGTGTTAGCATCCAGTAGGCTAGTTTGGGCCCTTTCCTGCGGTGGTGGTTATACGGTTTCTAAGCGCACAAGAGAGCGCAAGCCCTGACATGTAAGCATTTTCAAGACTTTGCTTGTGTCTCATTGGCTAAAGCAATTTT
Source organism: Sapajus apella (assembly GCF_009761245.1). Classification (NCBI taxonomy): domain Eukaryota; kingdom Metazoa; phylum Chordata; class Mammalia; order Primates; family Cebidae; genus Sapajus; species Sapajus apella. Next base: position 10,009,069 of record NW_022436977.1, on the reverse strand, counting down.
TATGCCCAAAACTAGAGTCATTGTGAGAGTGGATTACCCAAGGATTTGGACAGAAGGAAGGGAGGTCAAATTGGGGTCATTACTGCAACAATCTATCACATATGTCTTCATTCTTGAGTCCTGGGGTGGGGAGGGGGGAGACAGGGGATGGGAGAGGGAGACAGGAGCACATCCTGCTATCAAACAAATAAATGCTCTTCACTTCCTCACAGCATCTGTCATGTTCTTCCCCTCTTGTTCATCTTGGAAAGGTCAGATTCCCATGAAGATGTGTCAGTATGCCTCACCACTGCTGTTGATATTCCATGCCATAGACATAATACAACATGTCCAGCTACAAATTTTTAAGTGTAAAAGTAAAGCTACATCCTGTGAGGCCTTCATTATGTTGAAGGTTGTCTACAGTACATTGCACTCCTTATGTCCCTAATATGACAAAATTCCTAACAAAATATCCCTTCATCTTGTTGTAGCTTTGTCTGTGGAACTTGATTATGAGTTCCAGAATTGACCTTTACTCCATCTCTAATACGGAGAGATGCAGAGAACCCTATTCCTGGTGGGCCTCCTCTACCATTTAGAATACATACTCAGTCATGCCTAAGACTCATTAGAAGGAATACCTTAAGCTAGAGCAGGAAAAGCAATTTTTTTTTCTGCTGAGGGCTAGAATAAGCTTTGCAGACCATATGTTGTAGCATAAAGGCAACCACAGATAACATGCAAACAAGTGGCATGGTTGTGTTCCAATAAAAATTTACTTAGAAAAACAGGCAATGAGCCGGATTTGGCCTAGAGGTGACAGTTTGCTGACCCCTGGGCTAGAGCTTGTACTACATAAAGAACTCTGGAGATAAGATGACAGACCTAGGCTGCAGATATATATGAAGGAGACATTACCTAAGATGGATAAGCTCATCCAGGACCAATGAAAAGTAAGAGCCAAGAACATAACGCAGGGAAATGATGATAATTTAAAAGATTGACAAAGACAGAGGAATCTGTAAAGGAAATTTTGAAAGAATGAAAAAGAAAACAGGAGTGTCAGGGCAATCAAAAAAAGGAAAAAACGATCAGCGGTATCACACACGACAGAAGGAAGCACTCATTTGTGTCATCAGCCATCCTTGGCCTCGCACATATATATGTATATATATTTGCAGTATTGATTTTAGAGTCTGCTTTTGATATTTTTCATTTTAAATTTTGCATGTTTTTATTGCGGATGGCTGCATGGTGGAGTGTTTAAGCACTCAGCCTCTACGTTGGTTTAGATTAACATGTAAACTTTTTTCCAGAAAAAAAAGGAAAATATTTCTGTAAGTTCTGTTTTACAACATTTGAAATCACAGATTTGTTTTAAATTGAATAGAAATAGAAATCAAATCCAATCTAGGTGTTTGGAAGTTTTGCAAATGGGTTTGACTCCTGTCATGTTACAAATGAAACTGCAGCCAGCTTAACAACCTTTAACCATTGGCCCATCATATCCAGAAGCCCTTCAATGACAAATATAGACAGGCTGTCAAAAGCTCAACGTTGAGGGCAATCACAACAGCAAACTTTGGAAGATGGTTTGTATGAATCGGGATTCAATCAGGACACAAGGGCCCCACAGTTTGAATGGACAAAGTTTAAGATAAAGGATTATTAACTATAGCAAGGATTGTAGTAGTAAGGGATTAGTATGCAGTAAAGTGAGGGATAATATGAAGTAAAGAGAATGCTAAAGTATTTGAGAAAAACATATAAGAAGCAGCCACTATCCTTAAAGCTAAGATAAAGCACCTAAAAAAGAGGTTCCTTTCCTCTCCAGGCTAAGATCTTGACCTTATTGGAGAGTGCACAGCTGCAGCTCACTGGATGCCAGAGAAGCTGCTGTGTTGCTACCTTCTGAGGGGAATGCCAGATGAAAATGCCCTGGGTGCTGCTGCCATTGCACAGCCTGGCACTGATGTTGCCAGCACTGCAGGACCTGGAAGCTAGAGGCTATGCATGCTGCAGAAACCCATTCAGAGGAACAACTGAAACAGGAAGGAAAGCAAAATGTCTTACTCTTATAATGTCTCTCCAGCACCCTCTACTGACAAAGTTTAACATCGTTCCAGCTGGCAAAGGCGAAATATTATTTAGAGTCCAGCTCCATTTTGCAGAGCAGGCAATGAAGGATAAATTTTGAGTTGAGAGGCAATACATTTATTATTGACACAATGATGGTGTGTACTTTAGCCTAGCAAAGTTCTGTAAGTGACCTCATATCAATAAGCACCTTTGATTCTGGAATACACTGTCATAAAATGGTGCCTCCCAAATATTTGTTGTCTTGTCCTAAATATATGTTTACTTTCTGTATCATAATACAGAAATATGGGACAAAGTGCTACTTCAAAATACTTTTGATCTTATTCTCTTTAGCTTTTTTAATTTATTTTTTTTCTGATGGAGTCTCACTCTTGTTGCCCAGGCTGGAGTGCAATGGCATGATTTAGGCTAATGGCAACCTCCACCTCCCAGGTTCAAGCAATTCTCCTGCCTCAGCCTCCCAAGTAGCTGGGATTACAGCTACTTGGGAGGCTGTAATGTATGTGCCACCACGCCCGACCAATTTTGTATTTTTAGTAGAGATGGGGTTTCCCCATGTTGGTCAGGCTGGTCTTGAACTCCTGACCTCAGGTAATCCACCTGCCTTGGCCTTCCAAAGTGCTGGGATTACAGGCATGAGCTACGGCACCCGGCCTTACACTTTCTTTTTTTGAGACAGAGTTTCGCTCTTGTCACCCAGGCTGGAATGCAATGGCATGATCTTGGCTCACTGCAACCTTCACATCCCAGGTTTAAGTGATTCTCCTGCCTCAGCATCCTGAGTAGCTGGGATTACAGGTGCCCACCACCACACTCAGCTAATTTTTGTATTTTTAGTAGTGACGGGATATTGCCATATTCCCAGGCTGGTCTCAAACTCCTGACTTCATGTGATCCACCTGCCTTGGCCTCCCAAAGTGCTGGGATTACATGTGTGAGCCACCACGCCCAGCCCTCTTTAGCCACCCTCTTTAGCCTTTTATATCCCATCCATCACCAGATTCCACAAATTTTACCACCTATATATTCTCAGATGTGTCCATTTTTCTCTATCCCTGCTACCACCATCCAAGTCTAGCAAAAATCATTTATTTCTTTTCTGGACTTACGCAATAATCACCCAAGTTTTCTCCACATTTTCTTATCCTCTATTCAAGTCATTTTCCACTTAGTAGCCAGACTGCTGTGCTTTTTTAAACTTTTTATTTTGAAATAATTATGGCTTCAAAGGAGTTTGCAAAGAAACATACAGGGAAGCCCTGTGCATCGTTTCCCCAGCTTACTGCATTTTTTTTTTTTTTTTTTTAATTTGGAGACAGAGTCTTGCTTTGTTGCCCAGGCTGGAGTGCAGTGGTGTGAACTTGGCTCACTGCAACCTCCACCCTCTGGATTCAAGCAATTCTCCTGCCTCAACCTCCTGAGTACCTGAGACTACAGGCACACACCACCACACCCGGTTAATTTTTTTGTATTTTTAGTAGAGACGGGGTTTCTCCATGTTGCTCAGGCTGGTCTCAAACTCCTCAGACAATCCTCCCGCCCTGGCCTCCCAAAGTGCTGGGATTATAGATGTGAGCCACCACGTCCAGTCCCCTGATTTTAACATCATACAAAACTATAGCACAGTATCAAAACCAAGAAATTCACATTAGTGCAATTCATAGAACCTATTCAGATTTCACTAGTTTACATGCACTTGTGTGGGTCTATGCAACACACAATCAAGATACTTAAGTATATCATCACCACAAGACTCTAATGACAAGACTCCCTTGTTAGCCCTTTACAACCACACTAATCCACTCCCCCATCCTTAATCTCTAGCAACTTCTAATCAATTCTGTATTTTTATAACTATTTTATTTCATGAATGTTATACAAATGAAATCAGGAATATGTATCTTTTTGAGATCGGCTTTTTTTTCACACAAGTAATGTCTTTGAGTTTCATCCAAGTTGTATGTGTCAAAATTTCATTCCTTTTTACTACTTCGTAATATTCCACCTATGGAGGTACGTACCACAGTTCAATACTTCTCTCGTTGAAGGACATTTGGGAAGTTTCTACTTTTTAGCTATTATAAACAGAGTTGTTTCGAACATTCACATACAAGTTCCTGTGTGAACATAAGTTTGCATTTGTCTTTTTCTTTTTCTTCTTTTTTCTGAGACTGGGCCTCCTTGTTGCCTAGGCTAGAGTGCAGTGGCACCCAGGCTGGAGCCCAGTGATGTGAACATGGTTCACAGCAGCTCTAACCTCCTTGGTTCAAGGGCTCCTCACACCCTAGCCTCCAAGTAGCTGGGACTACAGGTGTGCACCACCATGCCCTGCTTATTTAAAAAAAAAAAAATTTTAGAGACAGACTTGCCCAGGTTGGTCTCAAACTCCTGGCCTCAAGCAATCTTCCTGCTTTGACCTCCCAAACTGTTGGGATTACTGGTGTGAGCCACTGCATCCAGCCAACATCTATATTTTTCTAGGCTAAATGACTAATAATACAGTTGCTGGGTCATATGGTAAGTCCATTTTTAGTTTTGAAAGGAACTTCCAAACTATTTTCTGGAGTGGAGGGTGCTTTTTTAAACCTACAGATCTGATCATGTCATTATTTTACATAAAACTCTTCAATGGCTCTCCACTGCAGTATAATTAATGTTTGATTTTTATTATTTTTATTTATTTTTTATTTTTAGATGTAGTTTCACTCTTATTGCCCAGGCTGGAGTGCAATGGCAGCACGATCTCGATTCACCACAACCTGTTTCCCAGGTTCAAGCAATTCTCCTGCCTCAGTCACTCAAGTAGCTGGGAATACAGGCATACACCACCATGCCCGGCTAATACTGTGTTTTTGTATTTTTAGTGGAGACAGGGTTTCTCCATGTTGGTCAGGCTGGTCTCGAACTCCTGACCTCAGGTCTCCTCAGCCTCCCAAAGTGCTGGGATTACAGGCATGAGCCACTGCGCCCAGACAAGTCTTGATTTTTAAAAATATATAGTACATTACTTTACTATAATTCCCATTGATTTCTCCAACCTCATTCTGTACCACTTCCCTTGCTCTTGATGCTCACTGGCCTTTTAAACATGTCCTCAATTAATCATTAGTCTCCTGACATAGTGGCTTTGCAAATGCTGTTTTGTTTTCCTGGGATGCTCTTCTCCCTACTCTCAGTCTAATTAACTCAAACTCTACCTTTCATTCTTAACTCAAGCATTATTTCCTCAGGGAATCCTCTCTAGTCTAAGTCAGGTTCCTTTTTTCATCTTTCTTTCATCACGTCTCTTAGTTTGAAATTATATAGTAATTTCTGAGGATATCTGATTAAATCCGGTCTTGATCTCCAGCTTAAAATTCATATAAGCAAGGATTGTTTTAATTTTTGCTCATTAATGTCTGGCATGTAGCAGGTGCTCAAAAATATTTTTTGAGTGAATAAATGAATGAATTGTACACTGGCAAAGATTTCAGTGCCAAAGCATTAATATTCTATAATTTTATTTATCCATTATTTATTTAATATAACTAGTAATCATGTTCAAGATAGTTTGCTAAGCAATAGATTACTATATACAAATTTCAGATTCACATATAATTTATATTAATGAATTCTGAAATATATGTTATTTCAGACAAAGACTTTCTAAATAGTTTTACTGGATAAATATTGAAAAATAAAAAAATTAATAGGATAGTTGTAATTCTTTTTAATTATTAAGGAAGTTTAGCCTGGGCAACATGGTGAGACCCTGTCACTACAAAAAATTATATTTTTTTTATTTTTGGAGACAGAGTCTCACTCTGTCACTCAGACTGGAGTGAAGTGGCACCATCTCAGCTCACTGCAACCTCTACCTCCTGGGTTCAAGCAATACTCCTGCCTCAACCCCCACAGCAGCTGGGACTGCAGGCACCTACCACCACACCCAGCTAATTTTTTGTAGTTTTAGTAGATCCGGAGTTTCACCACGTTCCCCAGGCTGGTCTCAAACTCCTGAGATCGGGAAATCGGCCTACCACAGCCTCCCAAAGTGCTGGGATTACAGGCATGAGCCGCTGAGCCTGGCCTAAAAAAAAAAAAATTAATTAGCCGAGTGTGGTGGTGTGCACCTTTAGTCTCAGCTGCTTGGGAGACTGAGGTGGGAGGACTGCTTGAACCCAGGAGGTTGAGTTTGCAGTGAGCTGTGACTGCACCCCTGCACTCCAGCCTGGGTAACAGAGTGACAGACCCTGTCTTAACAAATAAAATAAAATGAAATATAAATATAAATCAAATAAAATTTGAGGAAGTTTGCAATTCAAGAAAGGGACAAACATAGCTCTCCATCTTGGTCACTGTTTGTCAAATCGACTTGATATAACCATCTGCAACCAATAACCAAAGACTTGAGTTTAATATTACCATCATAAGAAGGTCCCTGGCATTTTTCTTGGACTGCGTGGTTTAAAATATTTATGGTTGCAACATCATATTATAAGGGACATATCTCTAGTGAGGCATCTGTCTTTAATCTTTGATCCTAAAGGCTCAGTCACTCACACACTTCTTATGTGATAGCTGATGAAATCGATATGGCAAAGAGCGTGGGGTTTTTGCCTTGTTTTGTTCTGTTTTTTACAGCAATGGGAAAAAAGGGAGATTTTTTTCAGGATATGAATACTGCCAACATAGGCAGACTGCAACACTGTGGGTTGCCTGAGAAATTTTTTAAGAATGTGGGAATGAGCAAGATGTGTGCATATTTGTGAATGAAACACAGCAAGGCAGGACCACCTAAGAAACATGACAAGTCTTGGTGTTAAAACAACAAACTGTAAATATAGAAAAATTGGCATTTTATAAAATCTCATTTTTTTTGAGATGGAGTCTCACTCTGGTCGCCCAGGCTGGAGTGCAGTGGTGCAATCAAGCTATTCTCCTGCCTCAGCCTCCTGAATAGCTAGGATTACAGGCGCCCACCACGCCCAGATAATTTTTGTACTTTTAGTAGAGACAGGGTTTTGCCATGTTGGCCAGGCTGGTCTCAAACTTCTGACCTCAGGCGATCCTCCCACCTCAGCCTCCCAAAGTGCTGGGATTACAGTCATGACCCACCGCACCTGGCCTATAAAATCTCTTTTGAGAAACAGAAAATGTGCCAATTTTAAGCCTTTTTGGTTTGTATGTGTTTAGAGGGAAAGAGTGGGAACAGAAAGGCAAAATAATGACAACTTTATACAGTAATATTCCTTTAAGTCTTTCATTTTTTGTGCACACTTCTGTTTTTCATACCACAAAAGTCACCATTTTGTATCTAGTATTCTCACTTTTTAGGATATTTTAGAATATTCACAGAGTTGGGTAACTGTAACCCGGGGACAGGAGTAGGGCTGTGGGGGCGTTCCAGTGACACTCACTGTTCCCCAATCGGATGTATATTTCCAGGTGCTTGGGCTCTCACTCACCCAAGAATGGGGAGGAGACCCAGGCGGTGCAGTGATATTGTTCAAGTAAATATTGGACCCAAAAAGCTTCGCAGAGAAGCGATTTATTAGGCAGAGAGAGATAGAAAGGGAAAGGAGAGGGGAAGAGGGAGAGAGGGGGAGGGGGGGACAGAGGAGGGGGAGGGGGGACGGGGGGGGGGGGGGGGGGGGGGGCTCCCATGCTGTTTTGAGAGGGGATCCAGAGATGGAGTCCGCACAGGTAAGGGGCAGGGGGACTTTAAATCTGGGAGTTACTCCCACCCCATTCAAGTTCTCGTCCAGTGAGAGGAGCTTTTCCAAACTGCCTCTTGAGTGATTGATTTTTGACTTTGATATCGGATTGGCTGCCTGTCCCACAGTCCTCCCTGAGCTTTTCTCTGGCTTTCTAAACAAAGGAAGCTCACCTAGGCAGTCTACCTTCCTGCTCATGGGAAAGTTAGACAAAGAACTCTAGGCTCCCAGATGGGGGGCATGGACAGAGGCATGGCGCTGCGAAGTTCTTGCCTTTGAAATCACGCCCCTTGTGGACCCGGGGAGAGAAGTTAACATAGTCCCTCATAAGCATTACCACTAGCTAATTCCAAGCTATCTTCATCACCCCAAAAAGAAACCCTATGCTAGTTAGCAGGCACTCCCTCTCTTTTCATTTCCTAGCTTCTGGCAACTACTAATCTACTCTCTGTCTCTATGACTTTGCCTATCTAGGCATTTCATTTAATATAAATAAAATAATATATGGCCTTTTGTGACTGGTTACTTTCACTTAGAATAATGTTTTCAAGGTTCCTCCATGTTCTGTAAGTATTAGTACTTCTTATATGGGTGAATAATATTCCCTTGGATAGATATACCAGTACATTAACTTCTTAAATTTTTAAACTTTACTTTAAAACTCACAGAAGAGGTACAGGAAAAATGAAAAGTATTCAAGTGTATCCTTCATTTGGATAAATAAACATTTTGCTTCAATTACTTATTTGTTTGCCTTCTCTGTTTTCCTTCCTGTCTACACGCTCACAATTATTATTATTGCCATTGTTATTATTTTCTGAACAATTTTCTGAACCTTCATGCCATTCTACTTCTAATAATTTAGTGTATATTTCCTAAGAACAAAATAGTCTCTTACATAATCACAGAACAATGATCAAATTAAGGAAATTTAACACAAGCAAAACATTGTTATCTAACATGCAGACCATATTTAAATTCATTAATAGTTCCAGTAATGTCCTTGGATGTCAGTTCCCCCCCCACACCCGCGATCAAAGACCCACATTGTATTTAACTGTAATGTTCTTTCTTTCTTTCATCTGGAACAATCCCTCAATCTTCTCTTGTCATTCGTGACACTGATATTTTTAGAATACAGACCTGTCGTTGTTATAGGGTGACACTCAGCTTGAGTTTTTCTGATGTTTTCTCAGGATTAGATTAAGGTCGATGCGTTCTAGGCAGGAATAATGCATAATAATGAGGCTTTGTCCTACTCCAGTGCACCACATCAGGAGGCACATGATATCCATTTGTTTTATTATTGGCGATGTTAACTTTGATCACTCGGTTAATGTGGTGTCCTCTATGTTTCTCTACCGTAAAGTTATCATCACTGTAAAAGTTAGTAAGTGCTCTCTGGGAAAAGACTAAAACTATGTAATATCCCATTCTGCATTACACTTTGATCCACTACTTTTTTGCATCCTTTGGTGATTTCTACCTGAATTAGTTATCAATATATAGCTGCAAAACAGCCATTTCTAACTCTAGCATTCCTTCTACATTTCTTAATCGGCATTCTACTTTCTCTTTTTCTCTATCAGAATGGACATATGCATTCATTATTTTATTCACTGGGTTATAATGTATTGCTTGTTATTCATTCTAATAATCAGTTTGCTCCAGAATTGGGTAGAAGGAGCCCCTTCAGCTGATGTTGATGATCTTTTGAAGATATACTACAGTTTCTTCAGCTCTTCCTTGCTTTCTGACACAACAAAATGTTCCAGGTTCTAATACTAATTTCCTCTGTCCTAGCCCTGGAATAAGCAATTTCCTCTAAGGAGTCCTGAGGACTAATATTTAGAACACAAATTCTGGGTACTTGGTGTGCTCATTACCATTGCAGCGTCACTAATTATAAGCTTTTTCTGGGAAAAATGATAATTTCCTATGGTTCAACTACATATGTGTACATATATATATTTATTTGCATACATATATAATGAATTCATATTATCCAATACATGTGGATGCCTCTAATTCCAAATCAGTTTCACATGGTTCTTCCTCACCTTTCATCCTTCCACATTTTCCTCTTTCTTCTCCCACAGTGAGAACCCTGGCTCCCAGTTCCCATTTTTATTACAGCTTTTGTTATAAACAAAATGTGAAAGGACAGGTTTCATTTCTACTTTCAAAATTATATTAACATTATATGCAAATTACATGCATGTGTATGCATGCAGACAATTTGAGAGTATATGGTTATTCATTTAAATGAATTCTAGCTAGGCCCCTTATACAAAAATATCATCCTCATCCCATGTCATTCCACAATTGTGGCTTCATTCTTTTGAATTGTAAAATAGCTTTGGTGTTTAAGAGTTATCTATTAAAATGTAAATTACTTAGCTCTAACAGCTTAATAATCAGTTAATATCTTGAAAGGAATTAGTAGACAGCTTTGTGAGGCTGAGCTGGAGGGAAATGAAGATGAAGAAGGTTGACACAGAGAGAGGTGAGGACTGAAGGAAGTTAGGGAGGTTGACTAGTAAAAATGTTAACTTTTCGTAGTTATAAATTTTATTCTATGCATAAATTGATCTGAATACAGGCTGAACATCTCTAATCCAAAAATCTGAAATCCAAATGCTCAAAAATTTGAAACTTCTTGGGTGCTGACACTACAGGTGGAAAATTTCACACCTCAACTCGTGATGGATTATATTGAAAATTCAGGTACATAACAGTTTATTTCTGTAGAGAATGTATTAAAATTATTGTATACACGGGCCAGGTGCAGGAGCTCATGCCTGTAATCCCAGCATTTTGAGAGGCCAAGGCAGGCGGACCATTTGAGGTCTGGAGTTCAACACCAGTCTGGCTAACATGGTGAAACCCTATGTCTACTAAAATACAAAAATTAGCTGAGCATGGTGGTGCACACCTGTAATCCCGGCTACTCAGGAGGCTGAGTCAGGAGAATCACTTGAACCTGGAAGGCAGAATTTGCAGTGAGCCGAGACTGTCCTATTGCACTCCAGCCTGGATGACAGAGCAAGCCTCCATCTAAAAACAAAACAAAACAAAAACCAGCCAACCAACCAACCAACAAAAACAAAACTCCATACAATTATCAGAAGTTCCATCTCTAAGATATCTCACTATGTGTATGCAAACATTCTAAAATTTTTAAAAATTCCAAATTTGAAACACTTCTGGTCCCAAGCATTTTGGATAAGGAATACTTGACCTGTATGAATAGATATGTCAACATGGGCTATCTCCCTCTTTCAATAGTTCCTCAAATATACCCTCTGATAAAATTTTATACTTTTCTCCATAAAAGTCTTGCATATTTGATATGATATATTCTTAATTCTTAATTGTTGTTGGTATGGTAAATTACATCTTAATAGTTCATCTATAGATTTCCTTGGATTTCCATTGGAGACAATCACACTATGCATGTAATGACAATTTTGTTTTTTCCCTTGCAGTTCTACCTGTAGACCCTTATGATGCTGTCTAGCTTATCCAGTACATTGCCGAATAGAAGTGCAACAGCAAGCATCTTAGACTTTTCACTAACTTAAGAATGTTTACTATAGGTATTTAGTGAGTATTTTATTAGTTTAAAATATGTGCTTAGTTTGCTCAGATTTTTTTTTTTTTTTAGACAAAGTCTTGCTCTGTCACTAGGCTGGAGTGCAGTGTCACAATCTCGGCTCACTGCAACCTCCGTCTCCAGGGTTCAAGCGATTCTCCTGCCTAAGCCTCCCAAGTTGCTGGGATTACAGGCACCTGCCACCACGCCTGGCTAATTTTTATATTTTTAGTAGAGATGGGGTTTCACCATGTTGGCCAGGATGGTCTTGATCTCCCGACCTCATGATCTGCCTGCCTCAGCCTCCCAAAGTGCTGGGATTACAGGCATGAGCCACTGTGCTGGTGAAACCCCATCTCTAAAAAATAAAAATAAAAATAAAATAATAATAGTAATAATGGATACTGGCTAGGTGCAGTGGTTCAAGACTATAATCCCAATATTTTGGAAGGCCGAGGTGGGAGGATGTCTTGAGTCAAGGAGGTAGAGATCTACCTGGGCAACACAGTGAGACCCTGTCTTTAAAAAAAAAAAAATTAAAAATTAGCTGGACATGGTGGTGCATCCCTGTAGTCCCAGCTACCTCATAGGCTGAGATGGGAGGATCACCTGAGCCTGGGAGGCGGAGGTTGCAGTGAGCCATGATTGCACCATTCCACTCCAGTCTGGGCAACAAAGCAAGACCTTGTCTAATAATGATCATAATAATGAATACGAATAGAATTTTATCAAATTCTGTCCTACTTCTATTTATTTATTTGTTTGAGACAAAGTCTCGCCCTGTTGCCCAGGCTAGAGTGCAATGCCATGATCTCAGCTCACTGCAACCTTCGCCTCCTGGGTTCAAGCCATTCTCCTGCCTCAGCCTCCCAAGTAGTTGGAATTTCAGGCTCCTGCCACCACGCCCAGCTAATTTTTTGTATTTTTGGTAGAGATGGAATTTCACCATGTTGGCCAGGCCGGTCTCAAACTCCTGACCTCAAGTAATCCACCACCCCTTGGACTCCCAAAGTGTTGGGATTATAGGCATGAGCCACCGTGCACAGCCCTTACTTCTTTTTAAACATTCATATTGTTTTTCTTATTTGTTGGATTATGTTAATGAAATATCTGATGTCAAAACACCCTCTTATTCCTGGGATAAATAATACTTGGTAATACTTCATTTCCACATGCTAATATTATATTTAGGATTTTTGTATTTATGATGGTAAGTGAAATTAGTCTATAATTAATCTTTACTATTCTTTGTCTATTGTTAGTATTAACTGTATACCATCTTAAAAAATTTTGCAGCGTTTTTCTTTCTTTTTCTAGTTTTTGAAACAGTTTATATAAAATACAGAATATTTGTGTTTTGAAGATTTGTGATTTGTTAGAAATTGCTGTTAAATGGTCAGGTGCTGCAACTCAGGCTTATAATCCCAGCACTTTGGGAGGTGAGGTGGGAGGATCCTTTGAGGCCAGAAGCTTAAGACTAGCCTGGGCTAGTCTCTTCTTAAAAAAATAAGATCTTAACAATAATAAGTTCTGAAACTGAGGCAGTAATAAATAGCCTACCAACTAAAAAAAGCCCAAGACCAGATGGATTCATAGCTGAATTCTACCAGAGGTACAAAGAGGGGCTGGTACCATTCCTCCTAAAACTATTCCAAACTATTGAAAAGGAGGGACTCTTCCCTAATTCATTTTATGAGGCCAGCATCATCCTGAAACCAAAGCCTGGCAGAGACACAACAAAAAAAGACAACTGCAGCCCAATATCCCTGACGAACATCAATGCAAAAATCCTCAATAAAATACTGGCAAACCAAACCCAGCAGCACATCAAAATGCTTATCCACCACAATCAAGTTGGCTTCATTCCTGGGATGCAAGGCTGGCTGAACATATGCAAATCAATAAACGTAATCCATTACATAAACAGAACCAAAGACAAAAACCACATGATTATCTCAATGGATGGAGAAAAAGCCTTCGATAAAATTCAATATCCCTTCATGTTAAAAATTCTCAATAAACTAGGTATTGATGGAACATGTCTCAAAATACTAAGAGCTATTTACGACAAACAGCCAATATATACTGAATGGGCAAAAGCTAGAAGCATTCCCTTTGAAAACTGGCACAAGACAAGGATGCCCTCTCTCACCACTCCTATTCAACATAATATTGGAAGTTCTGGCCATGGCAATCAGAAAAGATAAGGAAATAAAAGGTATTCAAATATGAAGAGAGGGAGCCAAATTGTCTCTTTGCAGATGATATATGTTTAGAAAACCCCACAATCTCAGCCCCAAAACTCCTTAAGCTGATACGCAACTTCAGCAAAGTCTCAGGATATAAGATCAATGTGCAAAAATCACAAGCATCCCTATATACCAACAACAGACAAGTAGAGAGCGAAATCATGCATGAACTCCCATTCACAACTGCTACAAAGAGAATAAAACACCCAGGAATACAGCTAACAAGGGACGTGAAGAACCTCTTCAAGGAGAACTACAAACCACTGCTCAAGGAAATAAGAGAGGACACAAACAAATGAAAAAACATTCCATCCTCATGGATAGGAAGAATCAATATCATGAAAATGGTCATACTGTCCATAGTAATTCATAGACTCAATGCTATTCCCATCAAACAACTATTGACATTCTTCACACAATTAGAAAACACTATTTTAAAATTCATATGGAACCAAAAAAGAGCCCATATAGCCAGGACCATACCAAGCAAAAAGAACAAAGCTGGAGGCATCACGCTACATGACTTCAAACTATACCACAAGGCTACAGTAACCAAAACAGCATGGTACTGGTACCAAAATAGATATATAGACCAATGAAACAGAACAGAGGCCTCTGAAATAAAACCACACATCTACAACCATCTGATCTTCAGCAAGCTTGACAAGAACAAGCAATGTGGAAAGGATTCCCTATTTTAAAAACGGTGCTGGGAAAACTGGCTAGCCATATGCAGAGAACTGAAACTGGACCCTTTCATTATACCTTATACACAAATTAACTCAAGATGGATTAAAGATTTAAATGTAAGGCCGGGCACGGTGGCTCAAGCCTGTAATCCCAGCACTTTGGGAGGCCGAGGCGGGTGGATCACGAGGTCAAGAGATCGAGACCATCCTGGTCAACATGGTGAAACCCCGTCTCTACTAAAACTACAAAAAAAAAAAATTAGCTGGGCATGGTGGCGCATGCCTGTAGTCCCAGCTACTCAGGAGGCTGAGGCAGGAGAATTGCCTGAACCCAGGAGGCGGAGGTTGCGGTGAGCCGAGATCGCGCCATTGCACTCCAGCCTGGGTAACAAAAGCGAAACTCCATCTCAAAAAAAAAAAAAAAAGATTTAAATGTAAAACCCAAAGCCATAAAAATCCTAGAAGAAAACCTAGGCAGTACCATTCAGGACATAGGCATGGGCAAAGATTTTATGATGAAATCTCCAAAAGCAATGGCAACAAAAGCTAAAATAGACAAATGGGATCTAATTAAACTGAAGAACTTCTTCACAGCAAAAAAAAAAAAAAAAAAACTATCATCAGAGTGAACAGGCACCATACCAAATGGGAGAAAATTTCTGCAATCTACCCATCTGAAAAAGGTCTAATGTCCAGAATTTACAATGAACTAAAACAAATTTAAAAGAAAAAAACACCCTCATTACAAACTGGGCAAAGGACATGAACAGACACTTCTCATAAGAAGACATTTATGCAGCCAACAAACAAGAACAAAAGTTCAGTGTCACTGATTATTAGAGAAATGCAAATCAAAACCACAGTGTCATACTATCTCACCCCAGTCAGAACGATGAAAAGTCAAGAAACAACAGATGCTGGCAAGGCTGTGAAGAAATAGAAATGCTTTTACAATGTTGGTGGGAATAAGACAATGTGGCAATCCCTAAAAGATCACGAACCAGAAATATCATTTGATCAAGCAATCCCATTACTGGGTATATACTCAAAAGAATAAAATTTTTTCTATTATAAAGATATATGCACATGTATGTTTATTGCAGCACTATTCACCATAGCAAAGACATGCAACCAACCAAAATGCCCATCAACGACAGGCCAGATAAAGAAAATGTGGTACATATACACCATGGAATACCATGCAGCCATGAGAAGGAATGAGATCATGTCTTTCACAGGGACATGGATGGAGCTGGAAGCCATCATCCTCAGCAAAGTAACACAGGAACAGAAAACCAAACACTGCACATTCTTACTCATAAATGAGAGTTGAACAATGAGAATACATAGACACAGGGAGGGGAACAACACACACTGGGGCCTGTTGTAGGGGGCAGCTGCGAGGTGGGGAGAACATCAGGATAAATAGGTAATGCATGCAGGGCTTAAAACATAGGTGATGTGTTGATGGGTGCAGCAAACTACCATGGTACACGTATACCTATGTAACAAACCTGCATGGTCTGCACATGTATCCTGGAACTTAAAGTAAAATTAAAAAAATATAAATAAATGAAAATTTTAAAAAGAAAAGAAAAAAGTGGGAAAAAAGGTTTTAAGACTCATTTCTTCTTAAAAATACAATTTAAAATGTTTCTGGTAAAATCTTCTGGAGCACTATGTGTGTGTGTGTGTGTATGTAAACACACATATGTAGGCTGTAAATGTTTTTTCTTTTTTCCTTTTTTTTAGAGAGAGGGTTTCACCGTGTTGGACAGGCTGGTCTCAAACTCTTGACCTCACTCTGTTGCCCAGGCGGGAGTGCAGTGACACAATTTCGGCTCACTGCAACCTCCACCTCCCAGGTTCAAGTGATTCTCCTGCCTCAGTCACCCGAATAGCTGGGACTACAGGCAGGTGCCATCACACGAAGCTTATTTTTTGTATTTTTAGTAGAGACGGGGTTTCACTGTGTTAGCCAGGATGGTCTCCATCTCCTGACCTTGTGATCCACTCGCCTCAGCCTCCCAAAGTACTGGGATTACAGGTGTGAGCACCTATAAATTTTTTTAATGACACAATTGCTTTAAAATTTATAAGCTGGGATAGGCATGGTGGCTCACGCCTATAATCCTAGCACTTTGGGAGGCCAAGGCTGGTGGATCACCTGAGGTTAGTAGTTTGAGAGGAGCCTGACCAATATGGTGAAACCCTGTCTCTACCAAAAATACGAAAATTAGCCGGGAGTGGTGGCGTGGCCTGTAATCCCAGCTACTCAGGAGGCTGCGGCAGGAACATAGCTTGAACCCGGCAGGTGGAGGTTGCATTGAGCTGAGATTGCACCATTGCACTCCAGCCTGGGCAACAAGAGTGAAACTCTGTCTCAAAAAAAAAAAAATTATAAGCCCATTCAGATTTTGTTTTTTTGCTAGAGAAGTATTTCTGAACTCTACAGTGCCAGGATCACCAGCAGTGTCTCCCTCACCGTAGCCTTCCCCTGCCTGCCAGCCAAAAATCAATGCCTGGATCTTACTGCAGAAAAATTAGACTTGTCTGAAGTGGTATCCAGGAATAAATTTTTAAATATTTTCAATAATGGGCAGCCAGAGTTAAGGTTTTTTTCTTTGAACAACTGTCCACTGAATGGACTATTTCAAAATAATGAACATTATTCTGGTTTTAAAATGTCTACTGTTTTGTTTTTTTGTTTTTTTTTCCACTTTTTTATCCTTAATATTCCTTACCTGTACCTTCTCTCTTTTTTTTTTTCTTAATTTGGCCAGATATTTTTGAATTTTATTAGAATTGCTATTCCTCTCTACTCAATTTTATTACTTGCTACTATTTCCTTTATTTTTCTTTGGAGCTGCAGTCACTAAGATGGGATTAAAAATGCAAAGATTTTTATTAGGGTGAACACCTGTGAGAGAAAATGAAGCAGGATCAGGGAAAACTGGGAGAGCCCTCACAGTGACACAAATCTGACCTTGAGGGAAGGAGAGAGAAAAGGAAGGTTGGGTGGAAGAGTCCTAGACTGATGTACAGTCTATGACCATTCTGCATCATTGCTGGGAAACCCTCAAGCCCACATTAGCCAAGGAGTCCTGTGTCTCTTGGGAATAGCCCGATTTAGTAATCCTGCCCTACTCAGTATTGCTGGGAAGCAGCAACCCTTTGGAAGGGTGGCCTCAGCACAGAGGCAGCAGTGGATTTCAGAGGAGAGCAGCTAGAGTCCTTGTTTATTTAAGCTTTTTGGAATTTTAAGTCCGAAAGGCACATTCTCAGACAGGATTGTTCTTAATCTTTTCTTTTTCTTTCTTTTTTTTTTTTTTTGAGGTGGACTCTTGCATTGTTGCGCAGGCTAGAGTGCAGTGGCAATCTCGGCTCACTGCAACCTCCACCTCCCAGGTTCAAGCGACTCTCCTGCCTCAGCCCGCTGAGTAGCTGGGATTACAGGAGGGCACCACCATGCCCGGCTAAATTTTGTATCTTTAGTAGAGACGGGGTTTCACCATGTTGGCCAGGCTGGTCTCAAACTTCTGACCTCAAATGATCTGCCTGCCTAGGACTCCCAAAGTGCTGGGATTACATGCGTGAGCCACTGTGCCTGGCCACTCTTTTTTCTTACTTGATTTTGATACTTACCTCATTCAATCATTTTCTAATTTCTTTCCTAATATATTGCTATGTTTTTAATATACATACTTAAGACTACATTCCCATGCACTATTTTATTGTATCTCACACATTTGACATTTTAATTTTCAATCAGTTCTAAATATTTTATTTTCATTTTGATTTTGAAGGTTTCCAATGTATAACATTTTTTCCTTTCTTTTTCTTTTTCTTTTTTTTGCAAGAGGGTCTTACTCTATCACTCAGGCTGGAGTGCAGTGACATGATCATGATTCACTTAATTTCAGCCTTGACCTGCCAGCTCAAGCAATCCCCTCACCTTAGTCTTCTGGGTAGCTGGGATTACAGGCACAGGTCACCATGCCAGGCTAATTTTTTAATTTTTGTTTTTGTTTTGTTTTTGAGATGCAGTATTGCTCTGTTGCTCAGGCTGGAGTGCAGAGGTGCGATCTTGGCTCACTGCAACCTCTGCCTCCTGGGTTCAAGCAATTCTCCTGCCTCAGCCTCCCAAGCTGCTGGGACTATAGGAGCATGCCACCACGCCCAGCTAATTTTTTCTATTTTTTTTTTTTAGTAGAGATAGGGTTTCATCATATTGGTCAGGCTGGTCTCAAACTCCTGACCACATAATCCACCTGCCTCAGCCTCCCAAAGTGCTGGGGTTACAGGCCTGAGCCACCATGCGTGGCTACTTTTTTAATTTTAATTTTTTTTTATAGAGACAGTATCTTTCTATTTTGCCCAGGCTCGTCTTAAGCTCCTGGGCTCAAGCAATCCTCCTTCGTCAGACTCCTACTGTGCTAGGATTACAGGTGTGAGCCACCACAACAACTGACATTATTTCATTTCATAATTAATCTTTGTTATAACATGGCTTCTAGGATATTTTTTTTTTATATTTTGTAAGGCCTTTCGGAAAAGTAATACAAAATTTAAAAAACTTTCATGTGTGCTTTAAAAATTGTGTTATTCTCTTCTTCAGTGCAGAGCTTTATATATGTTTATTAGATCAAACTTGTTAAATATGCTGTTCAAATCTGCCATAGTCTTATTTTTGTGTGTATTATCATCTACGAACTTAGAGAAAGTTGGGTTAAAATCTCCCACTACCATATCGTGCATTTTAAATTTTTGTTTAATATATTTTGACGCTAAGGTATTAGGTGATTTCAAGGGCAAAATTCCATTTGTTCTCAGTGAATATTTATTTATTTTTTACAATGACCTTTCTTTTAAAGTCCATTTTGTCTTGTATCAGTTTAGGGGTGTATATATATATATATATATGACTTTCTTTGTTTAATATCCCTTTTCCTATCTCTCCTCTTTCAATTTTTGGGGATCTGTTTTAAAAGTCTTTTTTTTTTTTTTTTTTGAGACAGAGTCTCCATTTGTTGCCCAGGCTGAAGTGCAGTGGCATGACCACAGCTTGCTGCAATCTCTACCTCCTGGGTTCAAGTGATTCTTGTGCCTCAGCCTCCCCAGTACCTAGGATTACAGGTATGCACCACTGCGTCTGCCTAATTTCTGTATTTTTAACAAAGACAGGGTTTCACTATGTTGGCCAGGCTGGTCTCAAACTCCTGACCTCAGGTGATCTACCTGCCTCAGCCTTCTAAAGTGCTGAGATTACAGGCTTGAGCCACTGCACCTGGTCAATACTCTTCTTTATTGTGGTAAAATATACATAAAATTTGCCATTTTAGTGATTTTTAAATTTATAATTCAATGGTATTAATTATATTCACATTGTCGTGCAACTATCACCATTATCTGTTTCCATTTTTTTTTGTTACCCCAAATATTGAAATACTGTAAGCACTAAGCAATAACTCCCCATTCTTCCCCATCCCCAGGGCCTGGTTACCTCTACTTCTACTTTTTGTCTATATGATTTTGCTTATTATATATATTCCATGTAAGTGGAATCATACAACATTTATCCTTTAGTATCTGGCTTTTTTCAATTAGGATAATATTTTTGAGGTCATACATGTTGCAGCACGTTTCAGAACTTCATTTCTTTTTACGGCTGAATAGTATTCCATTGTATGGATATACCACATTTTGTTTACCCATTAATCTATTGATAAACACCTGAGTTGCTTCTACCTTTTGGTTATTTGGTATATACCTAAGAGTTGAATTGGTGGGTCATATGGTAATTATTTATTCACATTTTTGAGTTACCCAAACTGTTTTCCAGTGGTGCATCATCTTACATTTCCATCAGCAATGTACGTTGGCACATTCTTGCCAACACACTTATTTTTCTTTTCTTTTTTTTAAATTATAGCCTTCCTAGTGAATGTGAAATTGTATTTCATTATAGTTTTGATTTGTGTTTCCCTAATAATTAAGCATGTTGAGCATCTTTTCATGTGTTTATTGGCCATCTGTATATCTTCTTTGAAATAATGTTGGTGGGGCATGGTGGCTCACGCCTGTATGGGAGGCTGAGGTGGGTAGATCATGAGGTCAAGAGATTGAGACCATCTTGGCCAATATGGTGAAACCCCGTCTCTACTAAAATTACAAAAAGGCTGGGTGTGGTGGCAGGCACCTGTTATCCCAGCTACTCAGGAGGCTGAGGCAGAAGAAACGCTTGAACTCAGAAGGCAGAGGTTGCAGTGAGCCAAGATCATACCACTGCACTCCACCCTGCCAACAGAGCGAGACTCCATCTCAAAAAAAAGGAAAAAATGTCAGTTCGACTCCCTTGCCCTTTTTCAGTTGGGTTGTTGGTGTTTTTGTTGTTGAGTTTTAGAAGTTGTTTTTATACTTAGGGTGTTAAACCGTTATCCTACATGATTTGCTATTTCTCCCATTTTCTAGATTGTCTTATTTTCTTGATATCATTTGATGCATATGTTTTTTATTTTGATTAAGTCTATTATCTTTTTTTACTCTGGTTGTTTGTGCTTTTGTTGTCAGATCTTAGAAATCTTCGTGATCTTAGATGTGGCTATATTATCCCTATATTTTCTTCTAAGGGTTTTATGGTTTTAGCTTTTATATTTAGGTGTTGATCCATTTTGAGATTTTTTTTGTACATGGTGTGAGGCAGTGGGTCTAACTTCATTCTTTTTTATTTTTTTAATAGAGACAGAGTCTCACTCTGTTGCCCAGGCTGGAATGCAGTTGTGCAATCATAGCTTACTGTAACCTCAAACTCCTGGGATCAAACAATCCTCCCACCTCAGCATCCCAAGTAGTGAGGGCTACAGGTATATGCCCCCACACCTGGTCATTTTTAAAAATATTGTTATAGAGAAAGGGGTCTTGCTATGTTGCCCAGGCTAGTCTTGAACTCCTGGCCTCAAGCAATCCTCCCACCTCAATTAATTTTATTCTTTTCATGTGAAAATCCAGTTGTCTGGCACCATTTACTGAAGAAACTGCTATTTTCCCTTTGAATAGACTTTACACTCTTGTCAAAATTCAATTGGCCATATATATATGGGTTCATTTCTGGTGTCTAAATTCTATTCCATTAGTCTACATGTCTGTCTTGATGCCATTACCACACTGTTTTGATCACTTTAACTCTGTAGTAAGCTTTGAAGTTGGGAAGCATGAGTTACCTGACTTCGTTCTTTTTCAAGATTGTTTAGACTATTTGGGTCCCTTGCAATTCTGTATCAATTTGAGAATTGGCTTTTCTATTTTTATTTTAAAAAGCTGTTGGAATTTTTGATAAAGATTGTAATGAAATCTCAATACTCTTAAGTTTCCTACACATGCACATAGTATATCTTTCCATTTATTTAAGTCTTTAATTTCTGTCAGCAATGTTTTGTAGTCTACAGTGTACAATTTAACCAAATCACCTCCTTGGTTAAATTTATGTTTAGGTATTTCATTCTGTTAGATGCTATTGTAAATGAGATTGCTTTCTTAATTTCCTTTTCAGGTTGTTCATTCCAAGTTTATAGACATGGGACTGAGTTTTGTGTGTTGATCTTGTACCCCACAACTCTGTTCAATTATTGGTCATTATGTTTTAAGTGTATGTAGTGTAAGCAACCTATAGCAAGATTTTTTAAATCCAATCTTTAAAGTGGCAGTATTTTACTTCTTTTTTAACTACAGATATTAATTGTATTTTTCCTACCATATTAATTTTTTCTTTCTCTCAGGATTATTTTTGCTTTTTAAACTTCTTTCCTGCCTTCTATTTATTTTTTTACTTTTATTTGAAGCAGAGTCTCACTCTGTCACCCAGGCTGGAGTGCAATGCACAACCTTGGCTTGAGCTCATTTTTTGTATTTCTAGTAGAGATAGGGTTTCACCTTGGTGGCCAGGCTGGTCTTGAACTCCTGACCTCAGGTGATCTGCCCGCCTTGGCCTCCCAAAATGTTGGGATTACAGGTGTGAGCCACCGCACCCGGCCCACTTTCTTGCTTCTTTTATTGCCAATATGAAATTTTCTTAGTGCAATCTATATAATCTTCCCCCCCGCTCTAGCTACCTTTAAATTCTTCCTTGTCTTTGTTGTTCTACAGTTTCACTACACGTGGCTTCGTATAGACTTATTTTTGTATTTCTACACTGAGGTTTGTGCTTCCTGAATCTGAGGATGTATGGCTTTCATCATGTAGTAGTTTTCCCTTTGAATATTACTTGTTCTTCATTCTCTTTAGCCTTTCATTTTAAAACAGCTGTCAGATGCATGTTAAATCTTTGTATCTGTTTCATATTCTCCATGTTTCTGTGTGCTGCATTCTAGCTAATTTCCTCATAGCTATCTTCCAGTTTTAGAATATTCCTTCACTGTTTGATAATTTAAGTTTCAAAAATTCAAAAATTGTATTTTTTATTTCTAGAAATTCCATTGATTTTTCTAACTTACTTTTTTTGTAATTTTCCTCTTCTCATATTTCAATTCCTTCTTTTATGCTCTCCGCAGTCAGCAGAGTATCCTTTCAAAATGTTATTGGTCTGTTTTTTAGTCTCCATTTCATTCCCAATCCTAGAGATTAAAAAAAAGATAGTAAGAATTCAACTATGTTAAAAAGAAACTTACTTGAGTCATATTTTACCTGTTAATTCTAGATGGTTTTAGTGGGAAGATTTTCAGGATTTTCTTATCATTTAAAAATTTTAATACTAAAAAACAAAAATTTATCATGATTTAGAACTGTGATTATCTGGGCAAGTCCATAACTTTTAGGCTATCTACTATTTAGTTCCTGAGGTGAGCAACCATCTACTGGAATGAGAACATTGTTATTTTCTTGTTGCTATTAAGGAAATGTCAGATGAAAACAATTCTTAGATATCTTAAATAGGTTCTATTCCTACTTCTTAGAGTGGACTCTGTAGTCACCCCATCCCATGATATGAAAGCCATAGGATGGAAAATTTTCATTCTCTATTCC
The DNA here is from genome assembly GCF_009761245.1 of Sapajus apella. NCBI lineage: Eukaryota > Metazoa > Chordata > Mammalia > Primates > Cebidae > Sapajus > Sapajus apella. The sequence continues at coordinate 9,985,740 of NW_022436977.1, read as the reverse complement.
CCCAAAGAAAACTGAAGAATAAAAGAAAACAAGGGTTTGCCTTTTTTAACTAAGGAAAACTTTTATTTAAATTGTGCAATCAATCAGTATTTAGACAGCAGTTTCATAAACATTTTGGCATTTAAACTTTTATTCATTTTTGGCATGACCTGTAGGGTAGTATATAAACTACCCAGTGGGGGTGGGTGGGGGAGGGAAGTACTAAGCAATATTTACTATGATACTAGAAAAAGAAAACAAATCTACATTATTAAACAAATATGTTTTAAGAAGACATTTAAAAGATACATTCAAAATCAAGGCAAACATTTGCTTTCTTTGTGCAATGGCATTCACAGAGCTGATCCCCTGAGTCAAGTATGAAATTAATATAGCTCAGCTCTGTAGTCCATTAGCAAGTCTGCAAATGCTGCCCTTACAAGAAAATGGTATATGGAGTGAAAGGATCCAGAACACCCACAATATAAAATAATTTAACTGGCTCCCACACTTTCATTTAATTCACATAATAGAAAAAAAATCATACACGCAGACATAAAATTTTGTCCAACAACAGCAACAAACAGACACATTTTCTTATGTCCCCTACTGATAGGCTAAGGCAATGTGTGTGTATTCAGGCTCTGCAATTTCCTCTTAACAGGCTCAAGTTGCTAATCATCAGTAATAATTTTCATTTGCAAACAAAACAGATATCCAGAATGTTATAACAGGAAACAGAATATTTTAAGGTCAAGATTTGTAATATTTTTCTTGCTTTTAAAGACAGTTCCATAGAAAAAATAAACTTCTGTAACATAATTTTTTTTTTAAGTTGTAAGTTAAGACTACGTGTATATACCATGAACTACTTACAAGCTATGAACTTAAGGAAATCTGCAAAGCAGTTCAGAATCATTTATGGATAAGAAAAAAGGGAAAATATTTCCTTTCTCTAAAAAAAGAAGACAATCATATTTCCAACAAACCCTACATGTGGACTCGAATAAACCAGAATTAGTTGCCAGTATGTGTTGCCCTATATAAAATTCATTCATTCCAACTAGTTTGCAGAAATATTAAAATACTCCATAATCTTGAAAAAGTAGCTCTTTTAGAGAAGAATCCTAAACATGTACTTTTCTCCTCACCCCTCTACCCTGGCTTGGGATATCTGACCCTCTAACTCTTTAAAAGCCAACATACCTAAAAACAAACAAAAAAAAATGTTTAAATTGGGGTAGGATGACTTCAAATTTAGTACTTCAAAAGTACAGTCGTTTCTAATTTTCTCTTATGAATTTATCCATCTAACAGATAACGGTTTCAATTTCAGCTATATCTTTTACCAACCACATTTTTGTATTGATTTTTACACATGTACAGGAGATGCAAACATTTTCCCTTTCAACACAGGCAAAATATAATTGGTAGGGCTGACTTGTATAGAAAAAGTCTGTAAGATCTTTCACAGCCTCATATAAATGAATTTCAGATTATGATTACACTTGAATTTTCTCTTAAGTTTTCAAAGTACTGCTGTTTCATTCTGCACAGCAAATTATCCTTACATCACGGATAAAGAAGGAACAGAAATAGGTTAACAATTTTTGTACCAAACAATTCTCAAAATTGTCAAGATTAGAACTTAGGTGCCCCAAAGCCTAACTTTATAACTGTTCTATGACTGTCAACTATGCTCTTTCCTAAATTAATTCAAATAATGAATTAGTTTATATTCATAAAAAATCATGGACTCTTCAGACCTAACACAAAGGACTGCTGGTTACACACCTGACTTTTTCAGGTTAATAAATTCCTGTTTGGAATATGGGAGCCACAGAAAATTACAAAAGATAAAATCCAATTCTGAAGACCTTGTCAAATAAGGAAACACTTGGCTAGAAAAGGATTCTAGAAATCATGTCTACCTTATTTGTAATGCAACTCTAAGCACAAACATCAGCCTTCAGACACAGCTTTATCTGAGACAAATTGAAAGTTCTGAAGAGAGAAATTAGGAGATGATAAGGGATGAGTTACAGCTGCCTAAATTCCTCCTGTGAATAAGTGGATTTAAATAAGGCAATCTTCTCTTTTCTGATTGGTTACTACTCTGTAGAAAAGTTGTTCTGACACAACCTGACCTTTGTGGATACAAGGGTAAAAAAAGTTGTATCTGATCATATTATGGAAGGCACTATGACCCTGGGTAATTAAATATCTTTTTTTTTTTTTTTTTTTTTTTTAAGCTGAGACAGTATATCATAGTCTTATACACTTTGGAGTATAGGACTAAGTAAGTAGGGTTTGTATCTTGGCTAAACCACTCACTAGTTGTGACTTTTGGTAAGAGATCAGGGACCTATATTTCCTAATCCCTTATATGAGATATTTGCTTTGCAGAATGTAGTGGCAGTTTGCAGAGATTAACCACGTGCTTGCACACTGTAGCTGCTCAACAAATGGCATCGTTATTTCCAAGAAACGAGAGAAGGGAGAAGTTGTAAAATGACCATCTCTCTTATGCTTACTCAGAGTATTATCTTAGCCTTTGTTCCATAATGGAGACAGCTTTATCTATTTAGTTGATGAAACGCTGAAAATTGGTGTAGAATTAGACATTATCTTTTAAAGTTGAAAGAGGGCCAGGCTTGCGATGATCCAGAAATTAGAAGAAACTAGAGCTTTGAGAATCAAAAACTAAAAAAAGAAAAAGAAAGAAAAAAAGAAGTCCGGGCATGGTGGCTCATGGGTGTAATCCAAGCACTTTGGAGGCCAAGGCAGGTGGATCACCTGAGGTCGGGAGTTCAAGACCAGCCTGACCAATATGGTGAAACCCCATCTTTAAAAAAAAAAGAAAAAGAAAAAGAAAGAGAATCAGGAAAAGGCCAATCGGAACCAAAGAAAAATGACAAGAAAGATCAAATATCCTAGGAGATGTATATACATGTTGATGGTATAAGCAGAGGCTCTTGCTGAGGAGGCTGGGCAAACTGAGGATTAACAAAACTGAAAAGCATTTAGTGACTTAGTGAAGCTGAAGAGATAAACCAGATTTAAAGGCAGAAAGGTTGCACGTTGTGAATATGTTTTTAAACGAAAACAAAAAATAAACTTGAGCATGGTCCTGTTCATCATTCTGAGTACCTGTGTTCTGAGGTCTTCCCCCAACTCTTCCCCACCAACATAATCACTGAAGAGAAAAGGAGAGAGGGTAATTATAAGAAGAGTTTTCAATTTTTTCTGAATAAATTCCATAAAGTTAGAGGCAAATATTTAGGGCACTTTCTGATAAACATGAGATGCTATTTTACGAAGCACATCTTCAGAAAGTTTAAAGCTAACTTGTTTTACAAGTATTTTGGAGAGAAAGTTAAATGTATACTTTTGGTAGTCTACAAGTCAAAGTTTTCATGCTTTTAAACTTTAAAGATCCCCAAAGGGCACACAACCTCAGATTTCCAATCTCTTTAATGCTACAGACATTTTATAGGGATCAGAATTGCATAGAAGGAATGTATCTGTTGTAGGCAAAATAGTGGCCACCTACAGAAGTCCATGCTCAAATCCCTGGAACCAGTGAATATGTTACCAAACATAGCAAAAGAAACTTCGTAAACCTGATTAAGTTGAGGAACTTCAGATGGGAAGATTATCTTGGATTATTTAGGTGGGATCAATGTGATCACTGGAATCCTTGAACCTGGAGAACCTGTATCAGCTGGGGTCGGAGAAAGAGAATGATAATGGAAGTGGCATCAGACAGATTCTACATGGCTGGCTTTGAAGACGGTGGGAGGGGTTCCCAGCCTTAAAAAGCCGGAAAAGGAAATGGATTTTTCCCTAAAGCCTCAAAAAGTAACTGACCTGTAAGCGCATTGGTTTTTATCCCAGTGATACCTGTGTTAGACTTCTGATCTCCAGAACTTAAGACAAATGTGTTATTTAAGCCACTACCTTCATGGTAATGTGTTACAGCAGCAATAGGAAAAATAATACAGTATCTGGTAAAAATACAAGACTGTCATGTTAAACACCACCAATGGCTTAAAAAGGGAAACTGAGAAGATTGAAGCCTGAAACATACACATTGCATTAGCCTGTGATCTTATGTCCTGAGCATAAATCAACTTAACACAGAATTCTATGTTTACATTCTTCTAATAATCAATGAAAATCACAATTAGACAACTGGTTGTATATGGTGATCTCCAGAACCCACTACTCTGTGCTCACAAACTGTAAAAAACATTTTCACTATGAAACCAACAGAAATTTATCAGAGACCCATGTGGCAAATGGTCAGGAACAAAGTCTGCAAAATACATGTTTAGTCTTAGATAATGACTGTTTCAATGTAAGTGGAACTTTTCTTTACATTCAGTATTCAAAATGTACACTCAATGAAACAGAAATGTGCATAAGTGAACTGCCATAGCCACTGCTGAAGTGGAACCACATCTGTGTATTCACGCATTAAAAAATAAATGATACTTTCAATTCCATCTTTTTGTAACACGATCTGAATTGTTTTCAAAGATGGCTTCAAAAGGACTTCAACAATGATCCTGGGTTGTTGACCATGAGCACACTTCTGACAGCAGTCCTTTACAAAGCCAAGACACACTGAAGCAAATATCTGTCACTGTTCCCAATGTTGGCATTGCTCTTGTTTGAAGCACAGACCAAAGTATAGCATCTTACACTAAAAATCTAATTTCTTTGGTGTGGCAAAGCTTATTTTTAAAAGTCACTTAATGGAAAAAAGCTGTATAGCTGTATTTTTACTTTTAGGCTAATCAAAATATAAAAACCCAGATTTTATTAAAATTTTTTCCCTTCACCCAAGGTTCCACTAAAGTTTGAAAACTGAACTCCTTTGATGCAATGAAACATTTCCATTTAACAACTCTAAATTCCAATCTAACAACTTTAAAGAGCACATTTATCAAAGCATAGCGCACTTTAAGAGTGACATGATTTGTTTGCCTGTTATATCCTTAGAGATGAAAAGCATCCCTGTTATTAAGGGACTGCCTCAAGCTCTCTGAGCTAACCAGGTAATGCTTAAAGCAGGAAGGGAACTGTACAGGCTAATTCAGAGGTACCATAACACTCTTCAACAGAAAAGCTTGCTGATATTTCTGTTGACATTTCACACTCATGGTGCTTAAGAAAGTATCATATCATTTTGCAAAAACATCATATGGCTGAATCAGCAGATTAAAGGGAAAGTCCCCATGCATACTATTTGTATACAGACTGGGTTCTAAAGAGACATGTTTGGTTTAACACAAAAACAAGAAACAACAGTTTAATGTACAACTAAATTTGCCTATATGCGGAGGTAACCTTAAATATCTTTGGTTTTTTCTTTTTAATTTGCTGAGAAAAAGTAGTTGAATAAAAACACTGATAAATACCAATATAATTGTATTGCTTTTAATTATGTAAACTTAGCCCTTTGATATCTTTTGCTACTAAAGCTAGATTCTCTATTAGCGTCTAAATAAAATTATTTCAAATCTGCTCATCTTACTTACTTACAGGCTAATCTATGTATTTCAATGGTCTTTGGTATGAAAATACTGATGAGCAGTATCTTGTAATATTTGGCATAAAAATGACATGCATGTATCAGTACTCACAGCAAATAAATCTTTGGAAAAGAAAATAGTTACCATTTGCATAACAGCCCCTTTAAAGTAAAATACCATGAAGTAATACCACTATGAAAGATGAGTGAAAACCTTCACATTTTAATTACAATTTCATACTTAAGACTTCAAAGAAGCTTGCTTTGGTCAAGTAAAAAGAAGTCTTTGCTGTATCACTAAATATCTTAGTCAATGAGATCAAAGTATTTACTTTCGTTGAAAAAATTTTTTGCTCTCCAACAAGTAGTTTCAACAATATAAAAATACTTTAATACTGTAAAATTGAAGATTTACTCGCTGAAGAAAAAAATTATACCTGAAATTCGTTGGAACGATCTGCTGGTAAAGATAAGTATTATAACTTACTTTAAATGCTCTTGTAACAATAAAGTAGTTAACATTACTATCTATTTTACTACAACAATCAATATAAACCCTATTGTTTTGGGTTAGTAACTACTTGTGTAAGCTTCACATCTATAAATGTTTCTAGTTAACTCAATTTGGAGGGAATTATAATCAAAATTTTACTTTCTACTGAAAATTCTTTGGTAACAGGATTATTATGAAAAAGTCTGTATAAGAACAAAATGAAAAGGTAAAAAATGTACTGGTAAATAATTATCAAATAGTTATAGCCTAAAGTTCTAATATAACTACGAGCCTATTCATCAAAAACCAAACAAACAAAATATTTTCCTCAAGGACTTTGGCTCATCTTTTTAGCCATTTAAAACTATTTAAATTCATGTAGTCCTAGACATATCTTCCATAATCATGACGGAAGATGTTTCAGCTTTAGATTTTGTTTGCCTTTTAATGAAAGCTTAAAAATAAAATGATCTCATTGTACTTCTTAATTTTAGATAGATAAAAGTTGGCCCTACATACTTCTACTTACGAACCAAAAAGCACCATACCCTGTCATTGTGCCCATGCTTCCATGAGGCAGCTCAAAAGTAACAAAATGTTCCCTGAGTACAGGAAAAAAAATAACACTAGAATAATTTTAAAGGAGGTAGTATAAAACAGGAGCTATAAAGGCAGGAGCAGCATTTTCCTTGCTGCAGACTGTTCACCTAAAGCTCTGCTTTTTTGTTTTGTGATGAATTCCGTACTTAGATAACTCACTGGGGGACTTTGAATTTAGTCCAGAAGTGGCTGCTGGCATTGAACTTTAGTATTGATCATATCCAGTTTGGCACACAATTACAGATTTTAAAATGTTATATTTACAGTTATTGGACTAGCAGATGATGCTGGGACTATTATCCGCTAATTTTCTTTTGATTTTAGAACATCAGTTAACATGACCCTGCCCTCTCTATGAACAAAGCATTTCAAGTGTAAACCCATAAAGATTCCTCTTAAAATGTGACTCAAAAGTCACTTCTAGAAAATTTGAAAAAATACTTTTAAAAGGATGTGGGACCCCTTCCCTACCCCTGTTTAGTTATTTATCCTCTTCCACTGCTGGGCACCTAGGTAACTGTCTCACAACTGAGAAAAGGCCTATGTTATGTAGCTGAGTAAACAATTTGCTGATTTCAAACCAGCAAGAGGATTAACTCACTCCGGGAGTTAGCATTCCTCATTCACAGCATTGACACTGAGGGAAGATTAAGTAGATAAAAAATTCTCTTCAGAATTCAAGAAAACGCAAGTAAGGTGGTAAAGCTCTGAATATTTATCCCTAAACAAAACCTGCACTTAAAAAAAAAGCCCCGGTAAGATACTATACATCAAAGTAGTTATTGATAAAATCCAAGAAATTCTTAAGGCAACTTTTTGTACTCCTGTACTAAACAATTTCATGAATATTAAAAAGGTATAAGGCAAAGAATTTCATAATATATACTGAAAGGCACTGTTACCATAATAACCTCAAGGTCATTTCACGGTCTACTGTTGCATTCATCTTCATTCATAATAGTTTATGAAATTTCCTCACTCCTTTAAGCCAAACTGGGATTAAAAAAAAGAAAAGGAAAAAAATACCTTAACCCATTTTCTTTAAAAATCCATTTTCTGCATGGGGTTTTGCAACTAATACTGGCAAAGTTGAGGATGCTTTGCAAACTAGACAGTGCAGCCTCTGGCCAACTGTCAGGCAAAGAGGAAGACAGAAAAGGCACGGTTCCAGGCAGGTTGAGGTTTGGAATATAGGAGATAAAGCATTCAGACTCCAATGTCCAAAACATAAAGGCCTTTTAAGCAAAAAGATCCCTATCTGCTACTCAATAGTTCTGTTCTTAAAAGAGATATACCTTTTTGTTTTGGTCATTCATTAAAATAAATAGTCCCACTTTTCCTCTTCTCAGTGTTTTAACAGTCCTCACAGCCAGAGGTATGAACTTATCCAAACCATGCAGATGTCACAGGTTTTTTAAAAATCAGAGCTTCAGATAAACATTCTTACTCATCTACCTATATGACTCCTTTGATCACACACATTACACATACGGCAATGAAAACACAATACTACTAGGAAGTATCATTGGTTATGTAGCTGAGATAAACTATAACAACAAATGAGGTAACAAAGTTGTCTTCAGAGTTTGCCGGGGGGCAAACTGAGGTAGATAGTCAGCAAAGGGGCTTTCAAAAGTCTTCCCTTTGCTCCAGTGATATATTTTATAATCCAGTCAAACATCTTGACTGTTCTTTCACATTGCTGACAATGAAACATTCAAATTACACAAGTTTAAAAATAAAAAAACACATTCAAAAAAGCTGAAATACCCCATAAAGATATCAAGATTTTCACAAAAGGCTTTGGCTCCCTGTTCATTGTCCTTCGAACAGACTTACTGGTGAGAATACCTGAGGGTGGCCGTCTAGATTGGAAAATTGTTTTTATCAAAGCATAGCATGGCAGATGGTGACTGCGGAACTGAAGAGGAAGTCTGCTCAGTAACGGATGACACAGCAGGGTCTTCACACTTCCTCATGGTGGAATCTCCACCTGAATCACTGCCAGTGAAAGAATCAAAGGTCAGGGGGAGTGGTACTTATAACTGAGGACAGATGTAACTCATCGTTGGACTCATGAGAGAATCGTCCAGAATCCCCAGTCTCGTGGCTGCCTTCGCTATTTGCTGAATGTTCTGTATCAGGTGCAACACCAAAGGGTCTTGAGAAGTTGGTTGTCTGCCCTGGGGAGCTGGGGGAGTCTTCATCACTGATTAGTACAGTAGTGCCTGGCTGGTAAAAGCAGACGGCTGGAGTAAATCTTCTTTGAGGCTAGGCAAAAAAGGATAAGATGGCAATGAAATAGCAGGCTGATCAAATCTGTGTGCAAAAGCTCATCAGGTCCCTACAGAAGGTTGGGAGCACATCAGAATTACCCATGGCAAGCGAAGTGTCAAAAGCTTCTTCAGTGTTTTTGATGCATGCTCCTGCTCCTATTCCTTTCTCCACTGACCCCAATCCTCACTGAAAACCGCAGCTCTGATGACTGTCCCAACTCCCGTTCAGTTATCACTCAGCTCAGCTATCCACAGAGCCATGCCCCAAATTAATAAAATCACAGCCATAAAGAACACATAAAGTTAAAGCATGAATTCACATTTTCCTCTTTTTTAATGATCATTTCATATACCATGTGTTGCCAAAGATTTTTCTCATTTATACAGGCTACCTGCTGAGCTTGTATCTTCTTTGAGTCTTGGAAGAAAAACCATTTTTTCTTAGAGTTGTTTTTAATTATAGGACCATAGCTATTAATTATCAGGTCAGTTCCTCCCTGGGGAAATAAAAGAGGGGAAACATAAAATATCTTGGTATCACAGATTTCAGTTTATCATAAGCAGTGCATACTTTTACTATTTGCTTTGCATTTCCCTTTTAATTTTATTGTATTTTACATTCAGGGAGTACAGATGCATGTTTGTTACACGAGTATATTGCATAGTGGTGGGGACTGGGCTTCTAGTGTACCCATTACCCAAATAGTGAACATTTGTACACAAAATGTTTAAAAAAATGATTACAGATGTCATTAATTCTTCTTTAAAACAAGCAGTACAACATAGTCAAGGTATTTGTTAGTGGTCATATAACAGGTTTATTTTTAAGATTATACATAGGCCGGGTGCGGTGGCTCATGCCTGTAATCCCAGCACTTTGGGAGGCCAAGGTGGGCGGATCACGAGATCAAGAGATCGAGACCATCCTGGCCAACATGGTGAAACCGCGTTTCTACTAAAAAAAAAAAAAAAAATACAAAAATTAGCTGGGCGTGGTGGTGCATGCCTGTAGTCCCAGCTACTTGGGAGGCTGAGGCAGGAGCACTGCCTGAACCCAGGAGGCAGAGGTTGCAGTGAGCTGAGCTCACACCACTGCACTCCAGCCTGGCACCTGGTGACAGAGCAAGACTCTGTCTCGGAAAAAAAAAAAGATTATACATAAAATATATACGCCAAAGCATATTAAGATATATATGCTCTATCTTCCAAAACTTATTTTCAAATGGTATAGCAAGCAAAAAATATACAGAGAAAGATATGGAATTATAAGATGTTAACAATTACTAATTTATATATTCAATACATTATTCTCTCAACCTTTATGTTTGAAAATTTTAAAAAGCAGATGGGGATTAAAAAAACATAATGAACCCATATATGTGCAACAAAATGACATTAGGTGGAGTATGAACTCTAGGGCTAACCCAAAGGAATTAAGAGAGAGATTCTCCAAACGAGTTTCTCTCCTTCACTTCAGGCCTCTACACCTCTCTGCTCCTTTCATTTGTTTCTTTTTTTCCCTACATCCTCCTCCCTCACCACTCTGCTTCTCTCCTCACCTCTCTCAGGTCTACTTCCAAACTAGTAATAATATAATCACAGTATATGTATTAGTACTTTTTAAGCTCATTTAAAAGTTTTAGGTTCTATGTTTTAGATTAATTTGAAATAAGTTGAATGGCTTAATTTGTATTAGAAAGTAAATGCTGAATTAGGCAGCAAACAAAAGTCAAGAGAAATAGCAAACATCCATTTATTCCTATTTACCTATAATATGTATTATATGTAATACTAGATACAAGTAAATTATATCTGTTGAATATAATTGCATAACATTTAATATCAAAATTTTGTTATACTTCTGTTATTCTAAATTTCAGGAAAGGATAAAGGAAAACTAATTTATAACAGGGTTTGGCAAACTTTTCCTGTAAAGAGCCAGGCCATAACGATTTTAGGCCACATACAGCCTGTGTCACATCATCATGACCTTGGGTTTTATTTTTGGTAAACAATCTTTAAAAATGTAAAACACAGCCAGGTGTGGCGCCTGTAATCTCAGAACTTTGGGAAGCCGAGGGGCCAGGGTGTGGTTGGGGGGGAAAAGATCATCTGAGGTCAGGAGTTCAAGACCAGACTGACCAACATGGTGTAACCCTGTCTCTACTAAAAATACAAAATTAGCCGGGTATGGTGGCACACACCTGCAATCCCAGCTACTCAGGAGATTGAGGCAGGAGAATCACTTGAACCCGGGAGACAGAGGTTGCAGTGAGCTGAGACTGCATCACTGCACTCCAGCCTGGGCAACAAGAACCAGACTTGCTCTCAGAAAAAAAGTAAAAAACATTCTTAGCTCAGAATGTAGCTACACAAAAACAGGCCACAGGCTGGCCTGGGTGGACTGTTTACTGACAACTGAATTATAGCACACTGGTTATAGGAGCCACTGCAATAATACACAATATCTAAAGTTGTAATGTGACTAAAATGATTTTAAAAGTTGGTGTTTACAATGCTTACGACGGCACTATTATTATTACTATATATACTGGAGAGGACACGACATAACTTCCTCCAATAGTGTTTTTCTAGTATATCCAACTTTCTTTATCCGTAAAATGAAGGATCTTGAGGCACATATTTAGATGTTCCATATTTGAAAAAACGTCATTCATACTTGGGATGTTCTGATGAGCAATTATGTTCAACAATCGACCAAACTAAGTAAAATGGATTAACAAAAAGGTGACCACCCAGTAAATATAGGTCAGTCCAAATTATAGTAAATATAGACTAATGGCCATGGTATCCTTGGTAAGGCAACCTCACTCCATGTAATCTCACCTAATTGAACTTTTGTTACCTCCTCACGTTTTTCTATAACTCTTTCTTATCTTTTATCTATCCTTACCTTTTCCCCCCTAAATATTTTATGTAAGGAATGATCTGGGTAAAATTTCAATGTTTCATTAATAACAATATTGATATAAATACTCTTATATAAGATAAATAACTTTTAATTATGCGTCTTACATATAAAACATATAACTAAATTTTTATAATTTTCTGGTAAGTACATTGTTACACATAAAGGAAAGAGGAATGGAAGAAAGGCGTATGCAGCAAATCTCGCTGCTCAGTACCTTTGCATCAATGAAGCTGTTTGGCATGATCATTGGCATTAAAGATTCTTCATTTCCTCCAGCTCCTTCCAGGTTCTTTCCTACACTTCCACTAGCTAAGGAGGCACTGGTACGAGGTAACTGTTGAGCTCCATTCTGTGCCGTCTTGGAAGCAGATGATTTCCTAAAATATTGGCAAGAAGAGGAAGTCTTCTAATTTCACAGAAGATACAGGCAGATGAAACACCTGGCCTATCAACAAAACTTTGCAAACAAAGACGTTCTTTTAATACCCATTTCTCAAATATTTTTAGAAATGAATGTTAGCGTACTACTGCAAACTTTTATTATTTAAAAAGGCATCTTTATTTCTTTTTGTCTCAATGTCTACTTAATATAAAATTACTCTCTACAAATAACTGTTATTGTTTATTCATAATTTGTGTGGAAATTATAATTTTTAACTTATATTCTCCCCTTAAGGTCTGAAGATTATTGCACTAGCATAACAATTCACTTTACAATTAATGATGGTAAATTTACAATTGTACTTCAAGATTTAGGCATTACTAAACAATGTGCATAAATATTTTATTTAAAAATTCTTATGGCCGGGAGCAGTGCCTCAAGCCTGTAGTCCCAGCACTTTGGGAGGCCGAGGCGGGTGGATCACGAGGTCAAGAGATCAAGACCATCCTGTTTAACAAGGTGAAACCCTGTCTCTACTAAAAATACAAAAAATTAGCTGGGCATGGTGGTGCGTGCCTGTAATCCCAGCTGCTCAGGAGGCTGAGGCAGAAGAATTGCCTGAACCCAGGAGGCGGAGGTTGCAGTGAGCCGAGATCGCGCCATTGCACTCCAGCCTGGGTAACAAGAGCGAAACTCCGTCTCAAAAAAAAAAAAAAAATTTCTTAAAGTAAGAAACTTTGACAATAAAATCAAGGCAGTTCTATATACACAAAGATGTTATAACTATTTAATTAACATAAAGTTTTTGAGTAATATGTTTCTATAGAGAAATAGGAAACATATAGAGTAAACTGAAAAATCTATGCTAATGGAGGGTGTCTAATGATGGGGATTACCTAAAACAACTTGTATTTGACGTTGACCTTTTCTTAATTCAAAAAAATAGCCTTAAGAAAATAAACGAAAACAAAACCCAAAATAAAAAGGTTTAAAATAGACAAGTTTACTGAATGCAAGTTACTAGTGAAAATTTAGCCAAAGTCAATCCACAGATGAGAATGCCTGACAGAGTTTATAGATACTCAATCCTTGGTTATTACATTTGTCTTAACCCTTGTCTAGAGAATCCCACCATACGTCCTGTGGTGTTCTCAGTGACTTAGGCACTTCAGGTACTGTTACTGAAATATAAAATATTTCAGATAGTAAGAAAAAGAATTTCTTTCATAAACATGATTGTGGTTTTTTTTTTTTTTTTTTTTTTTTTTAATAGACAGGGTTTCTCCCTCTGCTGCCCAGGCTGGAGCGCAGTATTATGATCATAGGTCACTGTACCCTCAAGCTCCTGGACTCAAATCATCTTCCTACCTGAGCCTCCTAAGTAGCTAGGACTGCAGGCATATGACCACCATGATCAGCTAATTTTAACATTTTTTGTAATGATAAGATCTCACTATGATGCTTAGGCAGGTCTCAAACTGCTGTCCTCCCAAAGCTCTGGGATTACCAAGGTTTGATTACCACCATGCCCACACAAGTGTGCCATTATTATTATTTTTTTAACCAAAGGATATCCTGTTTCTCAAAATACTAAGAAAACGAGGACACCAGGCCAGGCACAGTGGCTCACGCCTGTAGGTAGATCATTCATTTGAGGTCAGATGTTCGAGACCAGCCTGGCCAACATGGTGAAACTCCACCTCTACTAAAAATACAAAAATTAGCCAGGCATGTTGGCAGGCACCTATAATTCCGGCTACTTGGAAGGCTGCAGCAGAACTGTTTGAACCTGGGAGGTGAAGGTTGCAGCAAGCCGAGATTGTGCTACTGCACTCCAGCCTGGGCGTCAGAGTGAGATTTTGTCACAAAAACAAAACAAAATCAAAGAAAGAAAGAAAGAACACATGAGGACACTAGGTCCTCATTTAAGAATATTTTATTGGCATAGTAACATTTTCAAATAGTAAGAAAATAACCTCCTAAAATGAGCAAATTTCTGTAGCTATAAGAACTCAGGGAACAATACTTAACATTTATTTTAAAGTAGGAAATCCCAGTTACTCTAAAAGACACTTGATTTCCATTTGTTTCCTGTGGCTACTGTAATTTAAATGTTTTTTAACCTCAACATCTCTAGCAATGGAAACACACCTGGCTTTACTTCGGTATATTAAGATGAGAACACAGATGAGGATGCAGGTCAAGGCTATGCCAACACCTACAGCAATGCCAGTCATTGATTTTTGGTCCAGATGGTAATATCCTGAATAAACTAGAGGGGAAAACACATTTATTCAGAATCAATGAGAAAAACAAATTATTCAATTTATTATAATTCTCAGATACTTGCTTTTCCAAAATTTTTCTTCAGCTCATTGGAAAAGTTTTGACATTATCAGTATCAAGGCAGCAAAGACACACAGTAATCTTTAATCAGTGGTTTCCGAGACAGATTTATCTTCCAATATTAAAGATTTTAAATATGAGTTTTAGATATCATAGTATAGCAGTCATGAACACCAATTCATAATTTATAAAACAGGCACGAAGATGTTCTTTGATAGACCCAATAACAGATTTTATGTCATGCTGCCTTAAAAGCAGATCTGTATGTTGAAGATTAGTTTTCCATTTACATACACTAAAGCAGGGCTCTCATAACTGCCTGTGAGTCACTAGGGATAATGTGAAAATGCAGACTGACTCTGATTCACTAAGTCTGGCATGGGGCATGTGATTCTGTGTGTCTACAAAGCTCTCAGGCGATGTCATGCCGCTGGGTTCTAGACTACTCTGAGTGGCAAGGTATTTGAGAAGTCAGTGTGAGCCTTGCTTTCCATTTCCCCGATAATACGGTAGCTACCATGGCTCTTTCTTGTTCTTAAATCTGACTGCCCCGTCCTGTTCTTTTCCTCTCTCATTCTCTAACACATACACATCCCTGGCACCGAATAACCATCCTCTGTGGAGCGAAGAGCCCTTAATCCTGCCCTGAGTTCAGCTGGCATTTCCTCCATTTAAAGCAGCCCCTCTTCTCCACAAGCCTACTCCTCCAGAGCGGAGGCAAAGGCAGTGTCCACTCCTGTGCTACTGGGGGCACTGGCCTTCTTGAGAACACATGGACAGCTGTAATGACCACAGCAAGGATGGCTCTCTAAAGATATTTTTTCCATTTGCTTTTCTGAAGAGAAAAAAAAAAAAACCCAACTTTTTCTCCAGAAAGGTTGTTCTTCTGTGGTGAAAACTGTTCATGAAAACCATGCTCCCTTCTTAACTTGAACACCGAAACCACCAGTGCTGTTTATTTCTGTGAAACCTCCCAGGAAGCCCACTCCCACTAGCTCACGGCTGATGTGGCTCCTCTGTCTTTGTGGATGCAAAGCTGGAAGAATAATTAACTGGAAACACAGTGGTTTTAAAACTGCAGTTAATTCTGAGGTAATTTTGCCTCTTTCTAGGACTACGGGGAAAAGTCATGCAGCTCCAAAACATCAGAACCTCATCAACAACAACTTAAGGAACTGAAAGCCACTTTAGGGATATGACAATTGTAGGAATGGAAATAAAGTGTAACGGAGAATACCTTTTTTTTTTTTTTTTTTTTTTTTTTTTTTTTTTTTTTTTTTAAGAAAAATCACAGTGATTATGGCAGTATACAGACCTTTGGCATCTGTAGCATCTAAACGCTTGGGCCTCTGATTTGATTCAGAGGTTTCCTTTGGAAGTACTGCCAGCTCCACAGAATTTGAAAAGGGTCCTTCTCCCACCTCATTGGATGCAGATATCTTGACAATGTACACATTTCCTGCTACCAAGTTTTCTAGCAAAGCCATGGTTATTGCTCCTATAAATACATCAATTACAAATTAAGTGAACGTTTAACTTTCATTCTTTCACTCATATTATACACTGTCCTTTATTTTTTAAAATATTTTTCTGATTATAAAGATGCCACATATTTATTGTAGACCATTGAGAAAATAAAGAGAAATATAAATAAAATTACAGTCTTCCATTGTTAACATTTCAGTATATTTTTTGAGTGCACATATGTGAATATTTCTGAATACATAATACATATTTACTGCATAAATTTTTATATATTAGAGTTTTCACTGAACATTGTAGTATGTACATATTCCAAATATAATCCTTCTTTGTAATTCTATTTTAGGAGCTTTTAAAACTAGTACACATTTTTCTTTGGGTAAACACACACACACATACACACACGTACACATATGTATCTATTTGTGTATGTGTGTAATGTTTTACTCTTTACATAGATATGAATACAAATAGAATTTAGGACATTTTACCATGGAACATTTCAAACATGCACATAGAGATAATGGTATAATGAGCCCAGATTCAATAATTATATTCTTATTTTTTAGAGACAGGGTCTTGCTACATGGCCCAGGCTGGACTGGAACTCCTGGGCTCTCCAGTAGTTGGGACTATGGGCAGACTCTACTGTGCCGAGCTTTCAATGGTTATAACTGGATTTTTAAAAATCCAGTGTGATAATCATTTTTTTAACTGGAGGTGCTTAAACCACTTATGGTAACAGCTGTGATAGGTAAAATTGTTCTTCCTTCCTAAATTAGAACAACATGATTATTTTTGAAAGCAGGGATATCTTTTTTTTATTTGTTTATTTTTTATTTATTTATTTATTTTTGCTGATGGAGTCTTGCTCTGTCCCCCAGGCTGGAGTGCAGTGGCACAATCTGGGCTCGCTGTAATCTCTACCTCCTGGGTTCAAGCGATTCTCCTGCCTCAGCCTCCTCAGTAGCTGAGATTACAGGCACCTGCCATCACACGTGCCTAAATTTTTTTTTTGTATTTTTAATAGAGATGGGGTTTCACCATGTTGGCCAGGCTGATTTCAAACTCCTGACCTCAAGTGATCCACATGCCTTGGCCTCCCAAAGTTCTAGGATTACTGGTGTGAATCACTGCACCCGGCCTGGCCTAATTTTTATCACAGATTTAAGATAAATGGAAGAAAATGCACAATTATGTAAGAATCTCAGAGTACTGAAGACATGTCTCAGATTAAACTATCAAAATCACCACCAGCAATCTATGTAAGATCTAATTCTCTTCCTAATTATCATTTGAATTTATATATGATATTTGTTATCTAAAGGTATTTTCTCTGTTGCATGACTGCTAAGAAAGATTCCTATTTAGACAATGCCATTTCTTGAGGTGTCTTGTTCTGCCACTGCACCAAAGTATTTGTCTTATAAAATACTCCTACCCTAGGAATTGATTCTAGTGCTAAAGGTGTCATAGAAACTCAACCAGAAACTTGTTTCAGCACTATGTTTGTGGGTGGATATGCACAGGGAAATCTAGCTTTCCTTCCCTGATTTCATCTCATTTCTTCCTGGCTCAGTGCAGCCTTACAATAGCTTCAAACAGCTTACAATAGTTTGTGACAGTTGCCTCCTGGCCAGAGTTGGCTATCCCAGTGCACTTGCTAGAGTATGTTTCATTATGCAAGCAAAACGTGGGGTGCTCTAAGAGCTGAGGTCATGAGACAGAGGCCACCTCTGCAGGTCACATGGTGTGAGGCAGCCAAACCTCCAGCAGCCATGCCAGGAGCCAGAACACAACTTGTTTTCATGTTCTCTGGTTTCAGCTTGGCCTGAAGAGAGTGTGAGCTACTTGAGTACACAACTGTTAAATAAACAAAGTGACCCCTGTTTAGAATCAGGAAGAATCTTTCTACTGTTACTATGTTTTTAGGCAGACGAATTAAAAAACAAAGATGTATTATGAATGTTACACAGCTAAAAGGAAGAACATTTCCATGTATTCATAGAGGTATAAATAATTTGAGTTTCCATTTTATGATAAAATGCATTTAATTTTAAAAAGTACTTGGCAAAAACGAATCGCTACCAGAAACTAAATCTTTTCACTTAAGTTTTATACGCAAACCAGCAGTGCGTGTGTGCATGCACTCCCTTTTTCCCCCCAAAAGTATCTTCATTTAGATAAACGGGAAACTCTAACATTCTGGTTCCCCTATGAGGACACTCAAAGCATTTCACAAATGCTAAAGTGATCTGTCTATATTCTCTCAACGGGCTTCTCAATCTTAATTAGTGTGATTATTTCCATCTCCTGCCTTTTATATGTGCCTGAATCTTTGGTCAGACTAGGAATCTTATAAGCAAGACAGTGTAACAGGCTAATTCACATCAAAGCTGGTCAAATCTTGTCCTGTAACCAAGTGAGGAATTTCTGACTTGGGGCATGTTACTGAACTGTACTTTCCTCATGGAGACAATAATTACCACTTCATATAATTATTATAAGGCTTAAATAAACTATCATTGGCAAGTATCTGACACAAGTGTAAATATTCAATAAAAGCAAGTTTTCTTCCTTTACCTCTGACTCCTCCTCTTTCTCTTTTGGAGAATAGAAAACTTTTTTTTTCATATTTGGACCACAATGTCCATTTAAATTATAAAAGCAAAAGGTAAGATTTTGGGGTTGGAGCAGTGCCCCAGAATACAGTCTCAGATCTTTCTCTCCTCTGTCCACGTGGTTATGTAATTTTTTTTCCAGATCCACAGCCTTAAATATCACCTATACATTGATGACCAGGTATATCTCTAGTCCAAAACTCTCCTATAAACTTAATTTTCCCACTGCTTAATCGGCCTCTCTGCATAGACATCTAAGACACATCTCGAATTTCACACTTTCATAACAAAACCTTTGATTTCTCACACTTATTTCACTTCTGTTTTTTCTTATGCCCCACATCAATATACAAGCATATCTGACTGGCTTTTCTTTCAAATTGTGTTCCAAAGCTTATTACCATCACCATTACCATGCCTGTCCAAGCCCTCATCAACTCTTACATGGACACCTGCCTATGAAATGGTCTCCTAGCTTCCACTCTTACCTCCTTACAATCCATTTCACAGGTGGCTGCCAGAGCAATCCTTTCAAAATGTAAACCTGATCAAAGGTCTCCAATACCTTCCTCTCTTAGAATAAAATCTATGGCTCATGAAGTCTGGTCTGCATGTGCACTTGGTTACCTCCTTAATAATTCACTTCTTACTGCCTGCTCTTCCTCTCACTCCAGCCTCTCTGGCCTTCTTGCTGTTCTTCTAACATGCCAATGTACACTTCTGCCTCAGGGCCTTTACACCTCCCCGTAATATCCACAGGGTTATATTTGGATGACATTTCCTCCACAGAACTCTTTTACTGCCTCCATCGCTTTGTTATTTTTTTCCTTACTGCAACTTTTTTTTTTTTTTTTTTTTTTTGAGATGGAGTTTTGCTCTTATTGCCCAGGCTGAAGTGCAATGGCATGATATCGGCTCACTGCAACCTCCACCTCCCAGGTTCAAATGACTCTCCTTCCTCAGCCTCCCGAGTAGCTGGGACTACAGGCATGTGCCACCACGCCCAGTGTAACTGTTTTTATAGCGTTTATGACACTAGTTAAAATCGTAAATACTTGTTGGCTTGTTACCTGTGATATAAGTTCCAGTGGTGGTAGGGATTTTGTTTTGTTCACTGTGGTACTGCCAGTTCCTAGAATAGAGCCTGGCACATAGTCATCACTCAATAATAATTAGTTAATAAATGAAAATGTTCCTATTATTGGTGGTCCAATTCATTTGGGAAATGTTGCGTTAAATGGATTCCTTTATCACAGGATTTCTAATTTCCAGTGTCAATCTCTAACAAGAGGAAAGGTATATGGTATTCCTCAAACTTATTAAATCATAAAAAAACTTTTTTGAAAGAGACACATCTTTATGATAATAGGAAACTATTCATAAAGGACAGAATTCATGAATTGCCAAGATAGAACATAATTTCCTCCAGTGCCTTTTAGATTTAAAAAGAATTGCGTACTTTGTGCTGATTTACTGCATACCAGGAAGGTAAAGGCTTTCTTAGAATCTCTTTTTTTTTTTTTAGACTGAGTGTAGTGGCACAGTCTCGGCTCACTGCAACCTCTGCCTCCTGGGTTCAAGTGATTCTCCTGCCTCAGTCTCCTGAGTAGGTGGGACTACAGGCTCATGCCTACACCCTATAATTTTTGATCCATTTTAAATTACACACGAGTTAATTTCATGTCCTACTTCTGCTCAACCACTGTACTACCATGTACCATTTCAGCCACAAATATTATATGCTCACCAGAAACATTTTTAAATGTTTTGATTCATGAAAAATATCATTTCATTTGTATTAAAATATGTGAATTAAATATATACATAAATATATATAAACGTAGTATGTATAGATTAATAGGTATATGGGAAAAAAATTGACATTTTTTCCTTTATCTTTTTCTATACCATAACTTTTCCAAAAGTTGCCATAATTATACATAAAAGACATTTTAATTTTTCTTTAAATGCCGTGCTATAGTCCTCGCTTTTTGTTTAAATGTGAGTCAAACTCTTATGTTTTTCTCTCTCTGAAAAGTAAACTAAATTACTTTTTACTGACTTATTTTCTATGAATCATTGGCCTTAGCTATGAAAAAAGTTCTCTACATTTAACAAATGACAAAAGCTTTTCACAAATAATGTTTCTTAGAACCACAGCAACTAATAGATTATTTTTTCCTGTGCACTGTTATATAGCTAGAAGAGCTTACATAAATGTAAAAATCTGGACTGTAATTCCTTTCACTACTGAGACATCAATGAGGCAAAATGCTATTTTCTGAGCCCTGTTCCAAAATTACAAATGGATACATTTAAAAGAAGCCAGGATAAAATATATATTGCTTCCTTTTCTTTTTTGAGATGGCATTTTACTCCTGTTGCCCAGGCTGGAGTGCAATGGCGTGATCTAGGCTCACTGGAACCTCTGCCTCCCGAGTTCAAGCGATTCTCCTGCCTCAGCCTCCCTAGTAGCTGGGATTACAGGTGCATGCCACCATGCCCAGCTACTTTTTTATATTTTTAGTAGAGACGAGGTTTCACTACGTTGGCCAGGCTGGTCTCGAACTCCTGACCTCAGGCGATCCACCTGACTCAGCCTCCCAAAGTGCTGGGATTACAGGTATAAGTCACTGTGCTCGGCTCTATATTGTTTCTTTTTAGGCAGGTACAAATGAAGAACTCAAAGAAATATGTGTTCGTGCTATCAAAATTATTAATACTTATAACACCTCATTAAATCGAGTTATTTAGTTAAGTGCTGTGTCAATAAATCATTACGAAATTGAATAACTGAAACCAAATTATATATTTTACGAATACTGTGAGGCCAGGTGCAGTGGCTCATGCCTGTAATCCTAGCACTTTGGGAGGCTGAGGCGGGTGGATTGCCTAAGCTCAGGAGTTTGAAACCAGCCTGGACAACACAGTGAAACCCCGTCTCTACTAAAGTACAAAAAATTAGCCAGGCGTGGTGGCATGCACCTGTAGTCCCAGCTACTTGGGATGCTGAGGCAGGAGAATTGCTTGAACCTGGAAGGTGGAGGTTGCAGTGCGCCAAGATGGCGCTACTGTACTCCAGCCTGGGCGACAGAGTGAGACTCCATCTCCAAAAAACATACTGTGGTACACTGTAGCACTAAGGGCCTCTAGCAAATTATACTCCCATCGATTCACACACCCTTGTAGCCCTCCTGACACTGGCTCCAGACTTGGCCATGTAGCTTACTCTGCCCAATTAGATATTACTGAATGTGATGCAAGGAGAGGCTTGTGAAAGTTGTGTACGTGAGGCTTCCTCTTTTCTCTTTCTGACTTTGAAGCCCTCCCTTGCTGTTTGTGTGTGTGTGGTGTGTTTTTGTTTTTTTTTTTTTGAGATGGAGTCTTGCTCTGTCGCCCAGGCTGGAAGGCAGTAGCACGATCTCGGCTCACTACAACCCCTGTCTCCAGGGTTCAAGTGATTCACCTGTCTCAGCCTCCCGAGTAGCTCTGACTATACATGCGCGCCACCACGCCCGGCTAATTTTTGTACTTTTAGTAGAGACGAGGTTTCACCATATTGGTCAGGCTGCTCTTGAACTCCAGACTTTGTGATCTGCCGGCCTCAGCCTCCCAAAGTGCTGGGATTACAAGTGTGAGCCACAGCGCCCGGCCTTTCTCTTGATGTTTTTAGGAGGGTACTCAGAGACTATCAAACCTGTAATATGGCTGCAGTCTTGTGAAAGACTAACAGAACTGCAAGCTGATTTTAGTCCAAATTGTTGACTCAAAGAACTATGAGAAAACAAAATGGTTATGTTAAGTTGTAGATTAGTTTGTTAGGCAGCAATAGATAACCAATATAAACACAAAATCATATTGCTGCCAAATGCTTAGTACTTTCAAGTCTCTTCAGTGACCAGGAAATCATTACTTAGTGGGGCTTCTGCTTAATAAAAAAAAAAAAAATAGGAACATGCAATGATCAAACTCCAGCTAAAGTTGTCATCTACTTATTTTAAAACTCATATTTTATATTACATGCACATAAATATCTTTTATCTTCTAACTGGATAAATATCCTCTTGAAAGGTACAATGTATATGGGAGTATCTAGTACGGTACAGTGTCAAGGTGGCCACTACGTCTCCTGCTTGAATTTCTTCTTCAGCCTTTTATTGGTTGGCAAACTACTCTCTTCTCAGAATGCATGTCTGAATTAAGAAAGTGTCAAAATAATAAAGTTTCACTATTTATGTGATGGATCATCTAAAAACTGGCAAACAGGACTTGCCCAAATTAAAGATTCAAGATTTAGTCTGGGTGTGGTGGCATGTGTGCCTGCAGTCCTAGCTACTCAGGAGGCTGAGATTCTGTGTCCCCCCAAAAAAAAAAAAAAAAAAAAATTGCAAGATTTAGAAAAGGATATAATGATAAAAGTATGCAGTAAGAATCCTAAAAACTTTATAATTCAGTTTTTCTCAGGTAAAAAAAAAATTACTCTAAAAAACTGAAGTCAGTGTTCTTAAGCCCTAATCATCTTTTCCCTGTATTTAAGAGGACTCTAATATTCATAAGCATCAATTTTTTTTGTATGTGGACCATTTTAGTCCATTTAGCACAACAAAGGTCTTCTCCCTTATATCCGATCTCCTTCCACCGTTTCCTTCTCCTATGTAAGACACACTACCAGAAATCTAAGACTTATCCATTAGAAATCTTCCCTTCCTTAATCTTCTCTCCCTCCTATTGTCCAAGCTATCCTTAATTAACTCCTTAATATCTGCCAACCATCCTCTCCTTTCCATCTTAATCCTCACTGGATAGTCCTGGCTTAGCATCTCTTTCCTGGGCAGCTACAATAACTTCCTAACTAGTCCCTTTGCATTACTCTAATCTCCAGTTGGCCTCAACCAAACCTTTTTTTTTTTTTTTTTTTTTTTTGGAGACAGCATTTTGCTCTTGGTACCCAGGCTGGAGTGCAATAGTGCGATCTCCGCTCACTGCAACTCTGCCTCCTAGGTTCAAGCCATTCTCCTGTCTCAGCCTCCCAAGTAGCTGGGATTACAGGTGCCCGCCACCACACCCAGATAATTTTTGTATTTTTAATAAAGATAGGGTTTTGCCATGTTAGCCAGGCTGGTCTCGAACTCCTGACCTCAGGTGATCCACCCGCCTTGGCCTCTCAAAGTGCTAGGATTACAGACGTGAGCCACTGCGCCTGGCCAAACCTCTTCTATTAACAAGAGTAACAGTAACATTTTTGAAACACAAATTGTTCTTAAAAATTGGTGGATGGCTTCCCAAGGCTCTTGGAACAAAGCCAAAATCTTTACTCAATTATTACTTCATACATAAAAATGTAAATTCAAAATAAACTCTAGATTCCCCTTTCATTTCTTTAACATTCAAAATCTTACTTTTCACCCTTCGTGGCAATTTATGATCATATTTACCTTCACGGTGTAGGACCTGCCACTCTCCTGCAATCCAGGCCTTCCTGGATGCATACAAGATAGTATAGCGAGTCACAACTGTCTCTGGGCCATCAGGGGGTTTCCAAGAAACCAGGGCGGTGTCATCCTCTATCAATGTCACTTTTACTCCAACTGGTGGGCCTGCCGGTGCTGCGCACGCACAACATCAAATTGTATGAGTAGAACAAAATGGTTCATAAACACTCAAATACCTCGCTGATAGGCTTAGAAAAAAGTTCAAAACATTAGAAACCACCATAAAAAAATCACAGCTTTCAAAGATCATTAGTGAGCATAATAAAGTACTATTTTTCTTCTTTTATTTTCATAATATTTAAACATTAAAAAACATAAAGAAGATAGTAGATTCCTAGATGGAGAATCTAAGTTAAAGAGATAGCATTTTTAAAGTTCTTGAAACGTTTTGCTAAACTGCTAACTAGAAATGTTTACTTCCACCAACAGAACCTGTCTATTAGATATTGAGTTTCACCCCATTAGTGCTGATAGTTCTTACTAACATGTATAGAACATCAACATAACCTGATCTAGGAGACCAGTGAAGAAAATGCTTCTGAGATTAAAAAATTTAGTGATTCCTGGAAAAGTTGTGAATCAGTGAACTTACAGGGCAGACTTCAATCTAATAATATATCTGTGAAAAACAGTAAAATCTTGGAATTTAAGTTGACTCCATGTTTAATATGAGCTAAAAGTGTGAACAGTTGGTTTTTAACACATTTCAAATGGGATATTGCCAAAACCACAGCAACAAAGTCCTATGTTCACTGTCATAAATGTCCCTTACTTTCTTTCTATATAATTAAAATAGAGTAGAAATGATGCCTATACAGTATAATAGATTATCTAGTCCTTTGTCCTCATTCTAGAGATAGGAAAATGTAGGTCTAGGGACATGAAACATCTTGGATAGAGTCATAGGTAAGCTACAGAATTGGTGCTCAATCTGATATATACATTGCTCTGTGCACACCATCAAGCTGCCATTCGTACAGAAATAACTTCGTTATAATGTTGGCTCCTAAGATCATTAACAAACATATTATTCACTTACTGCCATTTGAAATTATTTGGCTGCAGATTTGAAGAACACATCTGATTTTTTTTTTTAAGTCTCTAAAAGGACACTAAATTTAAGCCTATCTGCTTGTACAATATACACACTGAGAAGAAAAAATTTAATTATAATAAGGAAAAAGAAATTTCAAAAGTGAAAAAAAAGAAACAAAGCAAAACAAATATATAAATCAACTGGTAGGTGGCAACTAGGGTAATATCCTACTCAGAGTAAATATATATTTCTTAAACATTTCCTTAATTTTTTTTAAAAGATAAAATCTATAGGGAGCTATTTTCTTTACCTTCTAGAAGAGTAGAACGGTAGACCACAGGGCTCCAGGGACTGGAAAGCTGATCCACATGTAATCGAACAGCAAATTCATATTTGGTGTTTGGTTCTAGACCTTGAACCAACATGTGAGTTTCTGATCTATAATAATGAGTGATGAAGTTGTTAATGCTGGTAGCATAGTGTTTCTTTTTTCTTTCTTTCTTTTTTTTTTTTTTTTTTTGGAGACAGAATCTCACTCTGTCACTAGGCTGGAGTGCAGTGGTGCAATCCCGGCTCACTGCAACTTCCGTTTTCCGGTTTCAAGCAATTCTCCTGCCTCAGCCTCCCGAGTAGCTGGGACTGGAGGCACGCGGTAGCATACTGTTTCTAAAAGAATGTCAGCATTTCCAAATAGGTAAGGGCATAATTTTCTTTACCTCCTTATTTTATTTGAAAAAAATGTTTACACTAAAAGAACAATTTAATTGGACTTTTAAAATACTACATTTGGTGTTATCATATAGAAATAAGCCTAACAGTTGCCTCTCTGAGAGCAAACTTAAAATGTCCCAATAAAAAGAGATTTCCTCTGAAATACCAGAAGCCAAATCATTCATTCATTCAAGACAAAGTCTTGCTCTGTTGTTCAGGCTAGAGTGCAGTATGGGATCATAGCTCACTGTAGCCTTTATCTCCCGAGGGCAAGCAATCCTCTTGCATTAGCTTTCCAAGTAGCTAGGACTATCTATAGGCATGAACCACCATGCCTGGATGATTAAACAAATTTTACTTTTGGCTGTGCACGGTGGCTCACACCTGTAATCTCAGCGCTTTGGGAGGCCGAAGTAGGAAGATCACCTCAGGTCGGGAGTTTGAGACCAACCTGACTAACATGGAAAGAAACCCCATCTCTACTATGAATACAAAAATTAGCCAGGTATGGTAGCAGCTGCCTGTAATCCCAGCTACTCAGGAGGCTGAGGCAGGAGAATTGCTTAAACCCAGGAGGTAGAGGTTGCGGTGAGCCGAGATCACGCCACTGCACTCCAGCCTAGGCAACAGAGCAAAACTCCATCTCATAAAAAATATACATAATATTTTTGTAGAGATGGGGTCTGGCTATGCTGCCAAGGCTGATCTTAAACTTCTGGCTTCAAGTAATCCTCCCACCTCAGCCTCCCCAAAATCATTCTTTTAGAGCACCGTGATGGGCATCTTTCTAACTCTAACCAAGAAACAGAATGACAACTGTCCCTACTTTTTGACTGCCAGTATGAAAATAGTCTTCTTTCTTTAAACATGCTAAGTTTAGTCACTTCAGAGTAATAATAGCTTCTTGCCTAATCTTATTGCATGAGGCAAGGAAAATTTAAAAATCACCTATATAAATTAATGTCAAAAAGTATGGTTTTCAGAAAATGGTAAGGATGCGAAACTCCCAGCCACTTTATGAGTAACTTAAGTTCTGAAACAAATGTTTACAGGTGAAGATCAAGCTGGGCCCAAGATGGTAAAAACTATGAGTTACAGGTAGGGTGTGGGGAGGTAAGCAAAGAAGATAACCATTAATAGGAGCTACATACGTTTGAAGGTACAGCACCAAAGAAGCATTCTGCAGGCCAACGGGATTACAGCGGACGGTGTAGTTAATGATTTGTGCAGTGGTGAATGCAGGCCTCCTCCAGTGCAGGAAGATGGAAGATGAGGTGTTAGCCTTTGCATAGAGATTATGGGGTGGCGGTGGAGGAGGGACCATGCGATCACGAACAGCTATTGAGAAAAACAATGTTAATTTACAATACGACATAACATATAGCATAGAAAGTGGTAAAATGGTAAAATAATAATATCGCAGTCTGTAAGATGATTTTAGGTCTTTCTTCCACCAGAGATTCATAGTGATCTAGAAGTATATCATCCAAATCTAAACAACTCTTCCATGAGATGAATAGGGGGTCAAAAACGGCCATGCATCACGTAACAACAGGGATACATTCTAAGAAACGTGTCATTAAGTGATTTCACCATTGTGTGAACATCACAGAGTGCACTTACATAAACCTAAATGATATAGCCTATGGCACACCTGGGCTTTATGGTATAGACTATTACCTATAGGCTACAAAATTGTATGGCATGCTACTGTACTAAATACTGTAGGCAACTGTAACACAATGGTATTTGTGTGTCCAGACATATCCAAACAGAAAAACGGTAACAGGTTGCTATATGCAATAACAGCAATGTCATAGGTGATAGGAATGTTTTCACCTCCGTTATAATCTTATGGGACATATGGTCACATATGTGGTCCACTGTTGACGGAAATGTCATTCTGCTATGCATGACTATATTACTGATACTTAAAAGATTGGAAAGCAGAAGCACAGAGAAGTCAGGCTACTAGCCAAAGACACTGAGAAAACCAGTGGGAGACTTAAGCCTAGAACATCCTTTTTAGGAGCAGTACGAGTGAACAGCAATTGGAGAGAAACAATTAGCCTAGAGGTAAAAGCAGATTTTTAAAAAATTCAGTTTGTAGCTATTCAGTAGTTATTTTCCTCAGTTAAGTGTCTTATTGTCTTCTGCAGGCAAAATGAAAGCAGGACTAATAACTCAATATAACTCACTTAAGAATTTACTGAGCACCTATTTGTTTAAGGTACTTCAGCTGGGTGTGGTGGCTCACACCTATAATCCCAGCACTTTGGGAAGCCAAGGCGGGTGGATCACTTGAGGCCAAGAGTTTGAGGCCAGCCTGGCCAACATGGTGAAACCCAATCTCTACTATATTTGCAAAAAAAAAAAAAATTAGCGTGGTGGCGCATGCCTGTAGTTCCAGCTACTTGGGAGGCTGAGGCAGGAGAATCGCTTGAACCTGGGAGGCAGAGGTTGCTGTGAGCAAAGACTGGGCCATTGCACTCCAACCTGGGTGACAGAGTCAGACTGTCTCAAAAGACACTATGCTATGCAGCACAGAGGACATAAAGTAATTAAGCCACCATGGCTTCCAAGTAGTAGTGAGACTATAACTTAAAGAAGGAGGAAGAAAAAGAACAGTGTGAGCTGTTGTAAAACAAACTGCCACAGCTTTCACTTACACACACATCCTGGAGTGCTGACAGTCTGATCTGCCTGATAGCCATCTTCTATGTTGTTGTAAGCCAGGAGCCTCACATGATATTTTCTTCTGGGGTCTATAAAGTAACCAATAGAAAATAATTAGGACAAGGTCTCTAGATCTGAGCAAAGGTGCTGAATGGAGCCTTTATAGATTTTGGGTGAAAAAGCTTCTGCATGCATAAATGTTCCCAGTACAAAATTTTTCTTTCCTTGTACTGCTCAAAAACTCAGCAATCCACCTTCATGCGACACTGCTATTATGACTACCAATAATTAACAATTTTACTTTACTTAATCTAATTTCAAACAATAACCCTATGACAACCACTCCCTCTCCTTTCTCTCCTCCTCTTCCTTAACTGGCCAGATAGATTCTTGATTTTGAAAGCCTTGGATGGCTTGACGGATCATTTGCAAGAGGCTATACTACGTAGAAGTTAGTTATATTTGAGGGCAGTTTACTTCAAACTATGGAAACCAAAGTGAGGTTGTTTTATTCCATAAAGTTAAAGAAAATTACAATTGTCATCCTTTAGTACCTTTAAAAATTTATAGAACCATGTTTTGTTTAAGTTTTAAATTTAAATGTGTACCCTTTCTACAAAACTACATGCTGAAGTGCGAACTTGACCAACAAAGATGAGTTGGAGCTCCCTCTACTGGCGTTTGTTAACTAGCACAATACTAAAACTAAAGTCCATCCCAATGCACATTACAACAAAATTTTTCAGGGCTTTGAGAAAATAGTTACACATTTTAACTTACATAATTTTAGAAATAAGAAGTTTAATTATAAAAATACATTTAAGTTAACTGTTTATGATGACATTTAAATACAGAATACTTGCTCAGGGCAAAAAGATACAACTCAGGCCAGGCACGGTGGCTCAGGCCTGCAATCCCAGCACTTTGGGAGGCTGAGGTGGGTGGATTACCTGAGGTCAGGAGTTCAAGACCAGCCTCGTCAACATGGCGAAACTCTGTCTCCACTAAAAATATAAAATTAGCTGGGTGTGGTGGCACATGCCTGTAATCCCATCTAATTGAGGAGGCCAAGACAGGAGAATCACTTGAACCCAGGAGGCGGAGGCTACGGTGAGCCAAGATCATACCACTGCACTCCAGCCTGGGTGACCGAGTGAAACTCTATCTCAAAACCAAAAAAAAAGGATACAACTGGGCGACAGAGTCAGACTCTGTTTTAAAAAAAAGATACTATGCTATGTAGCACAGAGGATATAAAGTAATTAAGCCACCATGGCTTCCAAGTAGTAGCGAGCCTGTAACTTACGAAGGAGCAGAAGAAAGAAGTGTGAGCCACAGTAAAACAAACTGCCATGGCTTTCACTTATACATGCATCCTGGAGTACTGAGGTCAGCTCAACGACTCAGCAATCTGCCTTCATATGACACTACTACTGTGTCTATTTACCAATAATTTATCAAAAATAATATATTTCTCTACTATACTTCTCTAAATAAAACAAAAACACAAATAAATTCAGCATTTCATAAGGGAAAACAATAATCCTTAATAGATATAACCAATGTGGAAAACGATGTGAAATTAAAGGTTAAAAATAAGTCTAGAGAGAATCCAAACATACAAAAAGCTAAAAATAGAGGCTGGGAGCAGTAACTCACACCTGTAACCCCAGCGCTTTGGGAAGTTGAGGCCAGGAGTTTAAGACTAACCTGAGCAATACAGCAAGATCCCATCTTTATAAAAAATAAAATAAAAATTAGCTTGGTGTGGTGGTGCATGCCATAGTCCCAGATGCTCAGGAGGTTGAAGCAGGGGGACCAATTGAGCCCCGGAGTTGGAGGCCGTGGTGAGTTATGATTGCGCTACTGCACTTCAGCCTGGGCAACAGGGTAAGGCTCCATATCTAAAATAAACTAAGCAAATAAAATCCCAAAATAAAATATAAGTTTATAAAACTCTCCAAAGTAATATGTTTATATAAATATTTTAGAAACTGATATTTTCTAATATTTAATATTAAAATTCATTGAAAGGATGTTCTAAAATATAATATTTTCATTTCCATTTGTTTTTTTCAAAAAAACCACAAGATGAAAATTTTCTGTGACTTGGAAAATTTCTAACCTTTCTAGAGGGAAAGGTAGGAAGACTAATCTAGCATTTGACTACCCTGTATAAAATGTCTTTTGGATACATCAGATTATTTGACTATCAGAAAATACCATAAGGTAGATGTTACGCCCATTTTATGTGTGATCTGTGATACAGAGGTTTCTTTGGTTTGTTTTTTGAGAAAGGGTCTCAATCTGTTGCCCAGGCTAGACTGCAATGGTACGATTACAGCTCACTGCATCCCCAACCTCCTGAGCTCAGATGATCTTCCCACCTTAGCCTCCCAAGTATATGAGACTACAGGCACACACCACCACACCTGGCTAATTTTTGTATTTTTTGTGGACTTGAGGTCTCACCATATTGCCCAGGCTGGTCTCTAACTCCTACGCTCAAGCAATCTGCCCATCTTGGTCTCCCAAAGTGGTGGGATTACAGGACTAAGCTATTGCAGCAGTCCTTCAAAGGTGTTAAGGGGAATGTCCAATACACATGAAGTTGAACAGCTGAGCCAAGAACTTGTTATTTCCATGACAAGGCCTCTAAATTTACGCAAATACATGTGCCTCTGTCAAAAGAGGTTTGTCTACTTATAATATTTTGGTTTTTTTTATTTTTTGAGACTGGGTCTCACTCTGCTGCCCAGGCTGGAGTACAGTGGTGTGTTCATGGCTCACTGCAGCTTTGACCTCTCCTCTCTGGGCTTGGGTGATCCTCCTACCTCAGTCCCCCAAGTAGTTGGGACTACAGGCACACAACACCACACCTGGCTAATTTTCGTATTTTCTCTGGATACGGCGTTTTTTTCATGTTGCCCAGGCTGGCCTCAAACTCCTGTGTTTAAGCAATCCTCTCGTTTCTGCCTCCCAAAGTGCTGGGACTATAGATGTAAGCCACCACATCCAGCTTCTTATAATGAATTTTAAAAGAGATTAAAAAAAAATATTTTATAAAACAATTATCAGAGAACACAGACACACTTTTCAAATGATTTAGAACACAAAGCACTGAAATTTTAATATCCAAAAGGTTCTGGTTGAGATTAATGGCTATTTAATTAGAATCTTGTCTTCTTTTTCCCTCCTAACATATTGCTGAACACATTAGTCAAATGAATCCTGAGTTCAGTATTACAAATAAGACCTCTGGGCCAGGTGCAGTGGCTCAGGCTTGCACTTTGGGAAGTCAAGGCGGGAGGATCACCTTAGGTTGAGAGTTCAAGATCAGCCTGACCAACACGGAGAAACCCCAACTCTACTAAAAATACAAAAATTAACTGGGTGTGGTAGTGCATGCCTGTAATCCCAGCTACGCACGGAGGCTGAGACAGAACTGCTTGAATCTGGGAGGCGGAGGTTGCAATAGGCCAAGATCACACCATTGCACTCCAGCCTGGGCAACAAAAGTGAAACTCCATCTCAAAAAAAAATAAAAAAGACCTCTGAATGGGTAAAAACAGAATTCAAAATTCAATTGGATCTTTGCATTCTAGATCTTTATAAATTAATAGTGCAACTTTGAAAAAATATGTATGTATGATATATATTACACTTTGTTTTTGATATGGCTGGAGTGCAGTGGCATGATCTCCGCCTCCTGGTTCAAGCAATTCTCATTGCCTAAGCCTCCTAAGCAGGTGGGATTGCAGGCACATGCCACCACGCCCGGCCAATTTTTGTATTTTTATTAGAGCTGGGGTTTTGCCATGTTGGCCAGGCTGGTCTTGAATTTCTAGCCTCAAGCAATCCACACACCTTGGCCTTACAAAGTGCTGAGATTACAGGAGTGAGCCAACACACCCAGCTGAAAAATACTTCTTTATTCTGTCTCTACTCAATTAGAAGGCTGCCTTTAAGAAAGCCTCCAGAATATAAAGGTATTGTGTGAGAATACGGGAGATACAGAAAAGGAAGGATAGGAGAGATTTGCTCTAAAAGTAGCTCATGTTCTCTACAGGGGTCCAAACATGAATATAGCTATATCTCAAAGAACGCTCACTTTGATGAAGGTTGTGAGTACAGGTGGAGAGATTAATCTGTTTTCTACTGTGCAAACAATTTCAATCAACACTGCATGAATACATCTCCAGAATGGTTCCATTCGTTAGCCCTAAAATGGATTCTTCAACTTTTCCCTTCTTTCTTTTTTAAAAATAAACTTCTTATACTAAATTTTAAACACAGAATTAAACTTTTTTCTCAGTCAGACAGAAACAGCTATGTCTCCCAAAAAGATAACAGAACCAAGTTGCTCCTTTAATGCCCCAAACACTTGGCTACTGCCTCCTCAGGACAGACTCACAAAAGTCCCATGGGAGGAGGAGCAGCTCTTTCACTCCTATTTGGAAATCATCAGGGAGCAACCGTCTCAAGGACCAGATTCCTTCCCATGTTGTATTAGGCATACAAGATCTTTTCTATCCAAATAGAAAAGGTAAAAAACAAAACAAAAAAACCAAAACAATAAATTCTGGAAATTATTTTTCTAGAAAAAAATTATAGGGCATACTATATGGAAAAAATAATTTAAAAGAATGAGAAACCCCACTTGTATTTTTCATAAGTGATCTACTCCTTACATCCTCTGAACCATTTTTAAAACTAACAAGTACCAGTTAGGGACAAAGCTGAGCAGCAGATAACATGGATTTACCACACGTTCCTCTTTAGCTGTAAAAAAATTTGCCTCCAATGTCAAAATCTAGTCATCATATTATTTTGGTTTGTTATTCCAGAGACCCTGGAATATCCTGGTTCCTTCCTGTTTATTAATTTGTCAGAAATTTGACTTCATGTTTGTAAACTTAAGACTGAAAGCAGAGACCAGTGCCCTCAAATAGTGTTAAGATAAGCATTACCAGACAGTAAGAATTATCAGCTAAAAAAGAAAAGCCAACAGCTACAGAATTAACAGAATTAAGGATACAGGGTCAAAAACAGAGTTTAGGACCAATATGTGAAATACACAAAGAATGAACCTCAGCATAAGTAGCAAAAGTCAAGTCCTAAAACCTCATAGATCTGCAAAGACCCTCCTATGCCTAAGGGACAAAGCAGAGACCAGTGCCAACACTGTGAAATGCCACAGGGAACAAGTCCCAAGGCCTGTTACAGCTCTTCTTGTGTTAAGCACTGCCACATATGTGGTGATTGGTTACATGAGACTCAGCAGATTTAGGCTATGTGGTTTTGGGGGGAAAACAACAGAGTTAGGAAAAACAGCTACAAGGAACAGTGCGGGCCTCCTCAAAGCCCAGCAAAGGAAGGAGGAGAAAGGGAAGACAGGGAGAAGTTTTTTTTTTTTTTTGTCAAACCAATACCCTATTTTACTAAAAACCACATGTACATTACATTTTACAAAACAGTCCCTTCCTTAACCCCATAAAAGAATGGTTGCTTTAGTTTCTTCAAAACTCAACACAAGGGGGAAAAAAAAAAAATCACTCCTTTTTTTTTTTTTTTTTGAGATGGAGTCTCGCTCTGTCACCAGGCTAGAGTATAGGGGCATGATCCTGGCTCATTGCAACCTCCGCCTCCTGGGTTCAAGCAAGTAGCTGGGACTACAGGCGCATGCCACCACTCCCAAGTAATTTTTTTTTGTGTGTATTTTAGTAGGAACAGGGTTTCACCATGTTGGCCACGATGGTCTCAATCTCCTGACCTTGTGATCTGCTCACCTTGGCCTCCCAAAGTGCTGGGATTACAGGCTTGGGCCAGTGCACCCGGCCCCACTCCTCAATTCTTAATGGTCCCAGGGTGATGGCTCAAATAGGTAATATTTTAATTTAAGACTAAACTTGCTAAAAAGATTTAGCAATATATAAAGACGAAGGGTTAGGAAAGAAAGCTCAAATTATGCTAACACAAATTTGACCCTAAACGTTTTGATTCATAACAGTGTAGCTCCTGACTGTCAGCTTACATTTACATTTTGTCCCTAGTCAAATGTACTTTTCTTTTATTAGGGAGTCACTCTTTGGCCCCAAAATGATCATCTTCCTGACACATTGCTATGGCTGTACTCTCCCCCTTCTCCCTGCTGATTCTAGGACTGGTTACAACCTCCTTCCGCGTGATTCATTCTCATCACCAGCTCTTCTACTTGGATTAATAGTCACATAAAGAAAGAGTCAGGCTGGGCAAGGTGGCTCACACCTATAATCACAGCACTTTGGGAGGCCAAGGCGGGTGGATCATTTGTGGTCAGGAGTTCAAGACCAACTTGGCCAACCTGGCAAAACCCCATCTACTAAAAATACAAAGAACAGCTAGGCCTGGTGCTAGGTGACTGTAATTCCAGCTACTTGGGACGCTGAGGCAGGAGAATCGCTCAAACCTGGGAGGCAATGGTTGCAGTGAGCTGAGATTGCGCTATTGCACTCCAGCCTGGGTGACAAGAGTGAAATCTGCCTCAAATAAAAAAGGAAGAGTCAGAACCAAAAGTCTGGCTAGCTAAGGAAGAGTTCACAGGTATCAGTAAACTTTTATCAAGAGCCTACAAAAAGTCAGGTACTGTATGAGAGACTCAAGGACTAGAAAGATACAACTCTTCCTTTTAATTTCAATCAACCAAAGAAAACAGGCTGATAAATGAATATTCTAAGTACTATTTACCCTAACAGTTGTACAGACTTGAGCAAGTTTCTTACTTTTTTAAGACTCGTTTATTTTGATTTGGAAGATGGAAATGTAACAGCATCTCTCTGATACGGATTTTAAGAATATTAAATGAAATCATGCCTATAAAGTACTTTGTAGAGTTCCTATAATTAGTAAACACAAAACACTACATTGTTGTTGTTCTGTGAGTAAAGGTGCCTGGGAGAAAAGGTAGTATTAAAAATATGGCAAACTTAACATATTTTGGAATCAACTTTGTGAGAGCTTATGAGTATCAAAGATCTCTTTTCATTCATATAAAGATCTAGAGATCAGAATGTCTGCAAATTAGCAATTGGCAAATACTGAAGCTGAGTTTAGCCACTCTCTGTGCTCCCTAATAATCTCTGATGTATAGAGCAGGCAGGCAAAGGTTCCCAATTGTGTGTCTGGCTTGTATATACTATTGAAACAACTGTGTTTTGTGTGTGTGGCCACTAATAATGCTTGCTGCTGTTTTGGCAACCATGTCACATGGTACCTATTCCTCTCAGTGGTGTATCTACCTTCACCCATATCTAATCTAATAATCTCTCATCTTCCAACAAAGAAACAGCCCTAATGACAATAAATACTTTGGAAAACAACTTAATAAATTTCTTTCCTAGTGGAAGAACAGTAAATCATTTCATTAAAGAAAAATCTGGAAGTTTGAGGACAAATATTAGAAACAGCAAGCATACGGACACAAAAATTAATTCAATCTGTTATTAATAATTATATCCCATTTTTATAATTCGATGTTCTTACCCTCAATGACCAGGCTAGGAACAAGACAAAAGTATAAAATGAGACTCTCTA
Organism: Sapajus apella; assembly: GCF_009761245.1. Lineage (NCBI taxonomy): Eukaryota > Metazoa > Chordata > Mammalia > Primates > Cebidae > Sapajus > Sapajus apella. The sequence goes on along the minus strand of NW_022436977.1, from coordinate 9,949,603 downwards.
ATGCCAAATTCTTTTAAAGTTGTACTTGTCAACAACCTGCTTAATTCCATTATAACTGCATATGATTTAACAATCATAGTGCATTAACAGTATCTCTGTGCAACACCTCAAGTAACCTACAATGAAACATGTTTCTAAACACCACACAACAAAAAACCCCAAGCCTTCGTCCAGCATTTTACTTGAAAAACTTGCATTTCTGTTCTACATCACTAGATGGCATCTGTGTGCCTGTTAGGAGAGTGATGACCCATTCATCCTGGTATTAAATAGGTGTGAGACATTCAGATACCAGCTGAAATCTGGTATCTGAATATCTTGATGAATGAGCAAATCAAAATAGTTATGCAGGATAATGGCTTAAGTTTCACGAAATGAAGGGCCTGATGAAACAGCAGTAAAAAGGAAGGGCTATCTTGGATAAGTATTTGCCATACCAATAAATATTTCATATAAACTTCAAAAAGCTCTGTGTCCGTTTTGCTTCCAAGTCTTCTACAATGGATGTTGAGCCAAATACAAGACAACTTTCCTAATGACTCGGTGCTACTAAGAAGCTAAGAGACGGCCTGCAGAGTTGTTAAGAGCTGGGATATTAAACTCAGGCTGACCGGAATTCCAACACTAGCTTAGTCACTACTATGAAACTTGGGGAAGTTACTTTTTCTCTCTGTATGCTGGTTACAATCACCTGTAAAATGAGTATGAAAGTGATAACAGCATCCATCTCATGAAGCTGTTGGGTGCTTTAAAAGAGGGCTTGAGTATAACAACAACGACAATATACTAATAAAGATATCAACAGTGGCCAGGTACGGCGGATCACACCTGCAATCCCAGCACTTTAGGGGGCCAAGGCAGGTGGATCACTTGAGGCCAGGAGTTAGAGACCAGCCTGGCCAACACAGTGAAACCCCGTCTCTACTAAAAATGCAAAACTTAGCCAAATGAGTTGGTGGGCGCCTGTAATCCCAGCTACTTGGGTGGCTGAGACACAAGAATTACTTGAACCTGGGGGCGGAGGTTGAAGTGAGCTGAGATTGCATCACTGTACTCCAGCCTGGGAGACGGAGCGAGACTCAGTCTCAAAAAAAAAAAAAATTGGCTGGGCGTAGTGACTCATGCCTGTAATCCCAGAACTTTGGGAGGCCAAGGCAGGTGGATCACAAGGTCAAGAGATCGAGACCATCCTGGCCAACATGGTGAAACCCTGTCTCTATTAAAAATACAAAAATTAGCTGGGTGTGGTGGCACAGGCCTGTAGTCCCAGCTAGTTGGGAGGCTGAGGCAGGAGAATCGCTTGAACCCGGGAGGTGGAGGTTGCAGTGAGCTCAGATCGCGCCACTGCACTCCAGCCTGGTGACAGAGTAAGGCTCCATCTCCCTAAATAAATAAATAGTAATAATACAATTGCTATTAGCATCCTATGATTCCTAATCCCTACTCCCTCTCAGGTACAAGGGCAGTGTGGTGAAGTAATTAAACAACAAACTCTATAACTACACTACTTGGGTTTTGGGTTTGAATCAAGTTTCGTCATCTACAAAATGTGTATCAGATGAGTTTATATCTGTAAAATAAAATGTTCAGAAAAACAACAGGTACTTGATAGGTGTCTTTTAGTGCTAAGTGACTAAATTTAGGGGAGAAAGCTGGTTTGGGAATTTGGAGATTTGGATATAAATCTTACATTACCAAGCCATGTGGCTAAGAAAGTTGCTCAGTCTGGTATAGTTCAGTTTTCTCATCTGTATGATGAGAAAGGTGACATTTATCAGTGTTCTCAAAATGGTTTAGATAACAATCTATTAGGGGAGCTAAGACAAAAATAAACATAAGTACCATGCATGATAGGAATAACTGCTGCAAAAGAGATGTGTTAAACTCCAACGGCATTCACAAGAGAGAACGATCACCACTTACTTGGAGAGTGGGCAGGGCTTCACAGAGGAGGTGACATTTGAGCAGAACCTGACCCTACAATAAGCATGGGGAAGAAGAGATCTAGGCCAAGGGAAGAGCATGAGCAAAGCTGAGACAGGGGCATATACTCCCTGAGAGAAGTCACAGGGAGTTCAGATTTGCAACAGTAAACTAAAGATGGGGGAGGGTTGTTATACAAAAAAGGGGCTGGGGACAGATCACAGAGAGCTTTGAGAACCCAGCCAGGCATTGTGAATTTTATTAAATATACATGGAAGGCAGGTGATTAAATGGAATAGTTGAGAGAAGAGACTAAGGAGTAAGAAAGTACCAGGTGGCTAAACTGGGTGGCTCACGCCTGTAATCCCAGCACTTTGGGAGGCCAAATGTGGCAGATGGCTTGGGCTCAGGAGTTCGAGACCAGCCTGAGCAACACAGCAAAACCCTGTCTTTACAAAAAATACAGAAATTAGCTAGTCATGGTAGTGCACTCCTGTAGTCCCAGCTACTTGGTATGCTTAGGTAGGAGGGTTGCTTGAGCCCAGGAGGCAGAAATCGTAGTGAGCCGTGATCGCACCATTGCACTCCAGTCTGGGTGACAGAGTGAGACTCAAGCTCAACAAAAAGAGACGAAAAGAAGTGTCAAAGTTTCCAGCCCAGCTCAATCAACAGAAATGCAAGAGGACATGCTTGGCAGAGGGTTGTCCTTCAGTTCCGTCTGTGCTTCTGGGCCTATTTTTATAAAGCAGGAGCCCTGCATCACTAATGTTTGAGAAATCAGATAGCAAAATAGTAAGCATATGTATAAGAGAGTGCATTCTAAAGAATGGCATCCACTCCTATATAGTGGCTTTGTGATTAAAACCCTTCCCCCAATACTTCTTGGTTAAGTTATCTCTGAAATAGGCTAGGTTATAGGCCCTGAGTAAGTGGGAGATACTAACACATACATTCAAGCTCCTCAAATACCCAGTAGAACAAAAGCAGAATAATCAGATACATAAACATTAGGTAGTAAATTACTTTTACTTCAAGGAGAACACATTCAAGAATTCCAATCCTGCTGGCTTTTGATCTTTGCTTTACTCTTATACTTCTTTAAGATACAAGGCAAAAACTAATAAACTCATTGAGCAGGAAGCTTCTACACCATACCGTCCCCCCAATACCATGAAGACTAACCGCTGCCTGACTGAAAACGAACTAAGACGGTAAAACCGATGGACATCAAATTCAAACTTTATGGACTCTTTGTTGTAATACTAATAGACGTTTTGTTTCCCGGAAAATGCGTAAAAAAAACCCAATTATGTACAAACTACTGGGCTGTGGACCAACAATAAGAGATAATATTTGGGTCATAAAAACTAGGTCTTTGTTGCTCTCAGCTGATGTTTGTTTGTGAGGCTCCAGAAGCCTTGAAAAGAACCAGGTCAGAGCAAGCAGGCAGGGGTTAGATAAAATTAAGAGAAAACCTGAGATCAAGAACATGAGAAAACTTCTTCCCGACAGCAGTGAGTCCAACTCCAACACTATTTCTAAAATTCAGCTCTGGTGAAGACTCCAGAGTTTTTTCCCCCATCCTTCTATGGAAATCCTCAAGTAGGGGGGAAAAATCCTCCTATGACTAAAGGAAGATAAAGCAATCACATCTACTTCAGGATTGCCCTCTGCCACTTGTTCAATTTACAGACAGGGGCATGCTGGAGTGACCTAATAAAATGCATAAAGAAAATTAAAAAGCATTATTTGAAAAATGACTAGGTATAACTTTAAATTGTTTATTTTAAATGCTGCTATAGAAAAACTTTATTAGCAACAAAGTTTCACAATTAAGATAGCTTCAAAGCACTAAAAATCATCGAATTAGAATATATATGCAAAGGTAGGTAGCAATCAGAAAACATGCGGATACAAGGTCAGCATATGGGAAGTCTGAAGATGTTTAGGTAGGAAGTGATCAGAATAAGTAAGGAAGATGAAAGTCTGAAGGATGAAACCTAATGTCTGGCCAAATGTCCATTTTTAATTTAATCTTTTGTGCTACAAGGTTTTGTGCAAGCCTTTTCAGGCCCATTGTTCCCCTACAGTCTGACGGGAGAGCTCCTTGGTCTGGCTAGCCAGGGTGACTGCACTGCCCCCAAGTCTGTCCCTTTGACACAATACCCCCTATATAATTATTCAGAGAAGAGGCCAGCGGTACAGACTGCTCTGACACCTGGGTCATGGCCTCTGACATAGAAGCTGGGGCCAGCTCAAGTCTGGCTCAGCAGCAGAGAAGCAGGAAAAAATGCTAAGGGGGATGGGTGGGAAAGGGAAGCTGAGTGAAACATTACCCTAAAAAGCTATGTGTAAGCACAGTAACAAAAACACAAATCACATTTGAACAATACGATCTGCCTTCAGGTTTTCCAAAGGTAAGACTACAGTGCTTCTCCACTTGAAATCACACTGAGATGAGGGGAGCAGATCTCTAAGAGGGAATTCTTTGTCTCATATCATTCAACTTCTATTAGAATGGAAAAAGTTAATTCAAGATGATTAAAATAATAACTTACATAAATGTACTAGTATGCTGATTTAAAAACATATTTTTAGCTAAAAGAATGCTAACTTCAAGCCTAGATTAAAAATTCATTCTCCTTTTATTTTTAAACTGAATTTCCAAAAGGGATTGTTAATCAGAAACATTTTTCACTTTGCCTGCATTATAAATTTAAAGGAGTTCTCTTTAATGATAACTATGCCAAAATGTTATAAATTTGTTGTATGATAATATATAGAATATTTGAGTGTAAAAGAGAATGGCAGATACAGCGGTCAATCCTTCACTTCTCAAACTTTCCCTATGTATTCTATATACAGCTTTCTCGAAAGCTGACCAGTAGAGTATTTGTCTAAACCTGAAATGACACACTCTTTGTTTTGCCCCCTAAACCCCTGAAAGGTCTTAAGACAAATAACACCTCTTACTCTCAGTAAAAACATCCTCTTTCCTACTGAGTTTAGAATAATTTAGAAGAAAGTTCTTTGTATGTGACATCTGAAAATCAGTTTCCTACCAAAATAAGTATGTTCTATTGATAATCTCTATTTTTTTTTCTTTCCTGAGACAGAGTTTTGCTCTTGCTGCCCAGGCTGGAGTGCAATGGCTCGATTTCAGCTCACTTGGCAACCTCTGCCTCTCAGGTTCAAGCGATTCTCCTGCCTCAGCCTCCTGAGTAGCTGGGATTACAGGCACGTGCCACCACACACGGCTGATTTTTGTATTTTTAGTAAAGATGGGGTTTCACATTGTTGGGCAGGCTGGTCTCGAACTCCTGACCTCAGGTGATCTGCCTGCCTCAGCCTCCCAAAGTGCTGGGATTACAAGCATGAGCCATGGTGCCCAGCCAGATAATCTCTAGTTTGGTTTTTTTTTTTTTTTGGGGGGGGTTTTCCCCTTTTACCCCGGGCGGAGTGCAATGGCCGCGATCTCGGCTCACCACAACCTCCGCCTCCTGGGTTCAGGCAATTCTCCTGCCTCAGCCTCCTGAGTAGCTGGGATTACAGGCACGCACCACCATGTCCAGCTAATTTTTTGTATTTTTAGTAGAGACGGGGTTTCACCGTGTTGACCAGGATGGTCTCGATCTCTTGACCTCGTGATCCACCCGCCTCGGCCTCCCAAAGTGCTGGGATTACAGGCTTGAGCCACCGCGCCCGGCCGATAATCTCTAGTTTTAAAACCTCCCCCAAGTGACTAGGATTGTTTTGTAAATTCCAGAAGCATAAGGCTTTCCTTTCCCAATTACATTGTGCTCACCAGTGTTTTGATCCTTTTATTTCTTTTCTGATCATGTAATTTCATTTTTAATTGTCCATCAGGCTTTCAAGAATTCTTCTAAAATTTTTATTTTTTGACAAATGTATTACTTTAGGATGTCTAGATAAGCAATATTTTGAGTTGAAGATTTCTACTTGAACTTTGCTATAAGTGATTCTAATTTACATTCAAACACTGACAAACTAATATGAAAATGAGATTGGAGGGCTCCACAAACATGGTTTTTGATCTTCCATGTACTTCTCTAATGGAAGGCTTTCCCTTTGTGAATCACTGTGGAAGAAAGAAACCTCACTGGTCCAATTTTGTAAGATTAGTCTTTCCCACTGCATTACCAATTAATGGAAATCTGGTGAAGGTTGACATCTCCTTTGGTTAGGAAAGAGAAAAAGAAAAGAAGACTTCAAAAGGGCAGTGGCTTAACTTTCACAGAATTTATAGTAGCCATGTATGAACCATACTATTAAGGCTACACGTCTACATATACATACCCAAATAATTTAAAAGTGAGTAAAATGGAATGATGGTTGATTATAAGTAAAAAACTTATAATTCTAATACAAAAAACTGTGTTAGAATAGTGGTGTGTGTGTGCCATATCCTAGGATAATTAAGAAGGTATAAAATTTACAAAGGAAGTTTAAAGTTGTTACCTAAGAAAAAGAAATAAATTTCTTTGATTATGTTGACATTTCTATCAAAAACAATCTTTACCCTAAAAACATCCAAAGGAGAACACTTGACTCATGCTACTGTACTTGGCTTAGCATTTGTTTAAGTAGCTGCTCTGTCTGCCAACACACATACACCGTCTGTCTCACATACATCATTGCCTTACAAACAATATTTTCATAGACTGACAGAGAGAGCCTATTCATGACAACCAAACTTCCCCTGAAGCTATGAAATAAATTTCCTTCCAGGACTAATATTTTTCCGTTTCACTGTTGTGAGCTTGCCATGCCATTTTGACCCTTTTGTGAAGCAACATGAAAATACCATCTATCATCTCCTGAACCACAGTGACTTGGTCAGAGGTGCACCGTTTCATTGCAAAAACATCTGTAGTTTGATAACCATCCCTTCAAATCTCAACCCTCACCAGTGAAAAGCATGCTTACAAAATGAGACAATGCAGATAGACAGCTTGAAACCAATCTGAAATTTCTCCTCAAGTGGGAAATGTAAACTGGTAAAATATCAGCTTCATCAATCACAGTGATAAAACCATAATTGTTTATTTATTTATGCCTCCATCATAACTCACAAGAAACAGTATGTTACAACTTATATAAACTTCACTGAATCTATCACTGAAACAGATTTCAATGTTAGCAAATAAGAGAATTCTGGGAGTTCTTTGATACAAGCAGCTGCAGATTATTGAAGTGTTAACTGGCTATAAACAGTCTATTCAACCTGAAATTTTTTAGGTATTAAAAGACACTGAAGATACTCAGGAGTTCTGAAAGGTATTCAACGTATCTTAAAATGGTTTTCAACACATATGACAGAGAATCTCAAATAATTTAAGCATATAGAATCAAACCAAAAAGATTTTCTGATAAATAAAATTCCATTCAACAGATCTAGGTTTCTTATATTCAACCTGAAATATATTATTATAAATATCAGTTTACAAACATTTCATGAATAAAAGAGTTATTCAGTTGTTTAAGGAAATAATTTCTGTTGAGAGTATTTTTGTATTATCCACTCAGCTACAGCCACAGTCTTTAATTCCTCAAGTGGGCTTTAACTGGACAGTATGAAAAAGAAACTGATTTTCTGTGCTTTAATCTCTTAAGAGGCAAATTTATATTACAGTATATACTGAAATGATACAACTTTTAAATACCCCACATTCCTAGATATTTTTTTATAATTAATTACTCCAGAAGTGCTGTTGTTTTAGTCATACTAAGTGTCTAATCACTGTAAAACCATCCTCTAATCTGGAGACAGTATGGACTAATAATTGGTCAATAAAACAGTACAGGGCATTCTTAAACCTTTACAATTATTTTTTAGACATTTTAATGTATTTGCTTTATTATTATTATTTTATTTGTCTGTGCGTGTGTACTTATACACATCTTTTCTTTTATTGAATGATAATGACCCTTCACATCGAACCTGAATACTGTGATGTTTTCCCTAAAAAGGGATGTTCTCCAACATAAACACAGCATCATTACTATACCCAATAAATTTAACAACAGCAACATTTATCTAATATATAGTCTATATTAAAATCTCTAAAACTGTCCAATCAAGTTCTTTGTAAATGCTTTCCCCTACAAGCATCCAAGATTACACACTCCATGTCATGTCTCCATCAAGAACTGTCTTCTGCTCTTTTCCTGTCTTCCCCAAGGATGGCATTTCCAGTTGGGCTGTTTTGTGGAATGTCTCACAATCTGGACTTATCTGATGGTTTCATTATTAGGTTCAGGCTAAACATTTTTGGCAAGAGTACTACATAGGTTAAATTATGACTTTAGCGTATTTTATGAAGAAAAATAAAAAATCTGTGATCTGTTCGGTTGCTTGTTGAAGACAGATTTGACTTCAAAAGCTTTCCTATTTCCCAAAGCAACATAATTTTCTTAATGGCCAATTTTATTTCTTTTTATCTATACCAAGTTATATCCGTCTATCTATATACAAATGTTTATACTGATCACTTGTTTGTCACTAAAAACAATAAAAAGGGGAGATACCAGCATATTTCCAGACTTCTAGTAAGATTTCTAGAACTATCTGGGACTTTGAATATAAAGTATGCAAATATAGATTTCTTTTTAAATTCCCAGGGAATCATACTAGAATGCCAATTTGTAAAATGTACACAGCATGGGAATACCAAGAATGAGACCATGTAAGTATGCAATTGAGCCCACCTGGGACACAGAATTACTATGATTAAAACAATCACTAATTTCTCAGAATAGAGATATGCACAGAAAAATGGGCCTTTTAAAAGCATGTCTCCTTACTTCTTAAAGTTATTGGAGGCTTTAAACATAGTTTCTATTGTTTGGTGGGGTCAGAGTTGAGGCCCATTGCCATGACTTTTCTTCTGAAATTAAACGTCATTTATTGAGAAGAGTGGACGTGTAGCTATTCAAGAAAGGGGAACCCACTAAAAATCATCATACTTGGCCATTCAGATGGAGAAACATGAAAGTTAAGAAAATTATTTTGTTTCATCCACTAATATCTTTAGATCAACCAAAATTTTGTAACTTGTTAAATGATCCTAAATACCATAGAAATCTTCTTTCCTTATTATATTATTACCAAGCATAAGTTAAAATGATTTCAATACATGATTCATAGACACTTTTCAACCATTTCAAGATACAGTTTTTCTGGAAGTAATGTGTCTTGGGAATTTAATTAGTATACTAACTAAGTGTAGTTTGTTTTGTGTAATTAAACTGTAGCTTAATTAGTATACTAGCTGACTGTAGTTTGTTTTAACTGCAAGGAAGTACATAAATAAACTTATAGGCCATTTATTAGCAATAGTACAAGAGCATATGGCATGCAATAAAGAATACAATACTAGTTTCATTGATTTTCCAGTCTTTTTACCCCAATCTCTTAATCTAGGTATATTCAATTTAAAAATACTTTTAAAAAATTATGATCAAATACATTTGTTATGAAAAATTTATAAAATTCAGACAAGTAAAAATAAAAAGACATAAAAATAAAAGGTTCTTAATATCAGCCCATGGAGATAAACACTATGAGCATTAAGTTGCTATCTTTTCATTCCCTTTACTATCCATACATACACATATTCAATATTTATATATTTTATAGCCCGATTTCTAAATTTAATATACTGTGAACTATTTCTGTTGTTTCTCTTCTAAAACATTCCTTTCAAGGTCCATATTTATTTAGACGACATCAGGAGCATTCAGGGTGGTATGGCTGTAGACTACATTTATTCAAATTGTATGAATGTACCACAGCTTAATTTATTAACCCTCAGTAGCCAAATATTTACTTTTCTCCAGCTTTTCCAATTATAAATGATCCTATATATTAAACACTCTTGGAGTTAAATGTTTGTGCATGCTCGTTATTATTATTTGAGATGAAGTCTTGCTCTGTTGCCCAAGGTGTAGTACAGTGGTGCCATCTTGGCTCACTGTAACCTCTGCCTCCTGGGTTCAAGTGATTCTCCTGCCTCACCCTACTGAGTAGCTGAGACTACAGGCACAATGTCCGGCTACTTTTTGTATTTTTAGTAGAGACAGGGTTTCACTATGTTGGCCAGGCTGGTCTCGAACTCCTGACCTCATGATCCGCCAGCCTCAGCCTCCCAAAGTGCTGCGATTACAGGCGAGAGTTACCGCACCAGGCCCTTATTATTATTTTATGATGGAATTCCTGGTAAAAGTGGATGCATGTTGTAAGTGCCCTCCCATTTTTGGCATTGCCCAATTATCCCTAGAAAAGTTGTATATTAATTTATATTCTCGCTTTTAGTATGAGGGTGTTTAACCCTAAATTCCTAATACTGGGCCTTGTCTCATCTGTTTTTCTTTTAATTTTCTTAAGTTTTGTGTTTCTGTATGGAGTCACTTCAATCTTTCTTAGAAGGAAACAGGAGATACATAAATTTGAAATAATGACCTCAGTTAGATGTATTTACACAACCTACCAAGGAAGATGAATCAATTGTGATAATCAGGCAAAATGTGCCACCTATTGTGTGCACAGGTTTCATAAGCTATTAACATCCTGGTATACTGGGAAAGCTAAGATGCCACTGTAATACTTGGCTGAGGCAACTGCTCTAGTTTCTATGATAAATCAAGAAACTAGAGTTTCAGCTATCGCGGCTAATTCAAGGGGCCTCCTCTTACGGCAACCCACATTTGCTGGGATTTCAAGGCTTTCAAGCTTCTAAAAATCTCAGCATGGAATAGGAAAATATGTATAATTTGAATAAACTATGTCAGGATGATGTTAGAGAACCCTCATGGGATCACACTAGCTTATCCAAACCAACTGATAAATCAGGTTGTTTAGACAGAAATAAGTACCTGTATTTAGCCTGCTTTGATGATCCTTCTATGTCTACAGTTTACACCATCCCTTCTTTCACTCTCCCATTAGGGTCCTTTGTCTAGTTAACTCTTGCTATCTTTCAAATCTCAAATTCGGTATCAGATTCTCAGGAAAACCTACCCGGGCTCCCACCCTCAAACTATAATGTCCATTATTACACAGCCCCTATACTCCAAATGCTTTTACCTTAGAACACTAAGATTTGTAATCATAAACTATGCAGTGATTTGATTAATGCCTATTTCCTTCTCTAGACTATAAAGCTTCCTAATGAGTAATCACTTAAAAACACCTGATTGAAGCCAGGTGCAGTGGTGCACACCTGTAATCCTAGCACTTTGGGAGGCAGGGAAGGGCAGACTGCCTGACCTCAGGAGACCAGTCTGGGTAACACGGTGAAATCCCGTCCCTACTAAAAATACAAAATTAGCTGGGTGTAGTGGTGCACACCTGTAGGTCCCAGCTACTCGGGAGGCTGAGGCAGGAGAATTGCTGGAACCGAGAAGGTGGAGATTGCAGTGAGCCAAGATCGTGTCATTGCACTCCAGCCTGGGTGACAGAGAGAGACTCCAAAAAAAAAGAGCATCAAAAACAAAACAAAAGATCTGATTCAATATTTCAGAACAGTGGTTTCCAAATGCATACTCAGATATCTTCATTTATTTATAACATAAATATGTTTGACTGCCTTAATAGAGTATGTATATTATCAAATAAACATACAAAAGTATTTTTAAAGAGTAAGATAAAATATTTTCCTCCAGGAAGAGTTGTCTTGCAGCTCCCCTCCAGTCCACTGAGTGCCTAATTACTACAAGGCTTAAGATTTCATGTGCATTAAGTTTTTCTGGAAGAAAGTTTAAACCAAAAACAAAACAAAAACCACAAGTCTAACTACTGCTCTGCAACAAATGTTTTTTTAATCTATCCATGCTGAAGTTTCTTTCACGCGCTAATGGTTTCTTTCCAAAAAAAAAAAAACAAAAAACCCTCTCATTTAACTTAGTTAGACCTTTAAGGACCTCACACATCTAAAGATTCTTTACATTCACCAGAAACTTCCAGAGTGGTCTGAGAGCTGACGTGCAGTATGATTAATGGACAGTATTGATTTAATTTTCTACAAGAGTTCTTCCTTCTCTAAGGAGATGTTCTTGGCAATTCCCGTCAAGCATTTCATCATGCTTAAAGACTCTTAAAAATAGAAGAATGAACAGTTTACTGAAGCTTTTCCTTCATTTGTAAAAATACCACTTGAAAGTTTAGGCCTGTAAACAATCAGCAGCCTGTCTATACCTAGGTACATCTTCCCAAGACCAAGGAAACTTTTATTTGAGGTTTCATCAGCATATATAAAAAGGAAACAGAAAATAAAGCAGTAAAATCAATTAAGTAAACCTCAAGATATAAATACAAAGTGCTATAAAAATATTGAGTTATTTTAAAAGAGATACTTAAACAGTCAGTAGAAAGCTGCTAATAAAGTATTAAATAGATCTGAGTATCATTAAATAGTAAATTATAAAAATTTCTTCAAAGGTCTCAATTTGATGTGCCATTTGGAGCAGTTAAATTTTTCTAGAGACAATGGGAAACTGATTTTGTTCTCGTGTGTTTTTTATATTTTAAATCTGAAGAAAAACTTAATTTCTTAATACATTAAGTGATAGAGGATTCCACTTTCCTCTATCTTTTGATCACATTCATTTCTTAAAAAAAAAAAAAAATTATTGTCTTGCTTTTCCTAAAACAAACAAACAAACAAACATCGAGATATTTCAAATGGGAATTTAATTTGAGGGAACCAGCAGGAGGGGATATTCACTGAGTGCAAGAGAGACAAAAGAGGACACTATGCCCAGGGTATCCTCGACTCCAACTCTTCTAATATCAGAGCGCAAATCTGACATCTGACCCCCTAAGCTGGAAGAGCATCACAATTGGTATTTCACCTTATAGACTGATTAAAAACAACAATAACAGCCACATAACCACATAAAATAATGGAACTTCCTCATATCCTGCTTATTTTCTCCATCTCCACAGGGGCCTTACTTTATTTAGGGTTCTTTTCAGTCAGGCATGTGGAGTGAGGCTCCACAAGTACTGTAAATCTTTACCCAGTGCCAAAGGTCAAAGGGTTATCTGTGCTATGTAGTTTCAGGGTAGACGATTTTCTTTACTTTCTTTTTTTTTTTTTTAAGCTAGAAGACAAAACACATGCATATGAATCACAGCAAGCTAATTTAAGTACTGAAAAAAAGTTACCCTTCTCAACATGAACTGCTTTTTCAAGAAAACCACCAAGTATCAACTTTTCAATCTACAAAGAGAAACCAGATGCAACTGAGCCCCCCTCCCCACCACCATTGTCTGCTAGAAAACTTGCCACACAGCTGCTAAAGCAGTAAAACAACTTCAAACCTACAAAAGTGATGATCATTTAGGCAAATGCATCAGTTTCATTCTTGGGAGAAAAAGAAACCTTGCTTAATACAAACAAACAAAAAAAAGGAGTAGCTGTGTATCATTTTGTTCACATTTTTCACCTCAATAACAAGACAGATGTTTTTCACAGAGCTCTTCATGTTTTAGAGCATTTTGAAAGGTGATGACTATTCAAGGCTAAGGATATAAAGATCCAGGAAAAAAAATATCAAAATTATTTTCCTAATTATTTTTTTGTGTTTGAAATTTTTTGGAAAGTTGAACTTGACTTCTTAAAGATGGTTAAAAAATGTTTAAGAAACATATATTGGCATATATTGCTGTCTTTCTTCTTTCTCCAAAATGATTTAAGTATGAAATAAAATGATCTATAACATCGCACAGGGTGGCATTAATACAACTCCGATACAGTACTACATACAGCACGCAAGGGAAAGGTATTTCTTCTCTCAGGCAGCACTGTCATCTTAATGTTGGCAATCCTCCAAATTTAAGAGGCAGAAATACAAACCATGACAGTTGGTGCTTCTGCATTCAACTGGATTACAAAAAAAAGTTTAAAAAAGGTTTTCAAATATTTAAGAAAGCAAAATATCTTCTGTAACTTGCCAGGAGATTCCACTTGGAATGTAATATGTATTTCTTCCATAATATGGCAGCCTGATCTCCTTTGCTTCTTTCTTATTAAAAATTCCTCGATCTTTTGTGGCAAGAAAGAGCAACTGATAGATGTTTAGAATTGTACCCAACTAAGAACACATAAAAATATGACCTTATCCATACTGAAAAATTTCAGCTTCTGAAAGTCTTTGAAGATGGTTTTTCAAAAGGGACTCCACTGAAAGATATATCTTAGAAAATGAGAAAGTTTCAAGTTTCTCACAGTAACAGAAATTGCAATGAGATTTGCTGGATGTGCCTCTCTGTTAAAAGTGACCTAACTTCCTTTGTTTTATAATTATGCTGATTAGTTTCTTCTGTTAAAATCTTTGCCAATTTCTTTCAAAGTAGCTAAACCAGAGAAATGCTGCTCCCTTAGGGCAGAATGCACAGCCTTAACTTCCCACTGTGTAACAATGATTCACCATCTCAGTTCTGAAACCCATATATTAAGCTGCTATAGACATCTCCAATGGGACACCAACCTTTCCAACCGAACATGATTAAAAAGTGAACTCAGTATCTCCTACTTCCCCAATCCTGCTCTTACTTCTGAAAGCCCTACTCCAATAAAAGTACCATCCCTTAGAACACCTGAGCATCATTCTAGTTTCTTCCTAATTTCTTTCTAATTTCTTCCTCTCATATTTACAAACAGGTAACAGTTATCTAGCACTTGCCATGTGCCAATCCACTGTCCTGCAAGTTCCACATTTAATCCAGAGCAATGTAAATGTTTAGGGGAAACTGAGGTTCATGGAGGTCAAGTGACTTAACCAAGATCACACTCTTAGTGGGCTGGAGAGCTGGGACCAAACCCTGCGCATCTGATTTCAAAGCCCTCAGTCTTCTGATTTAATTTACAAATTTACATATACTGAAATGAACTTTCTTTGTTTTATGGTCCTATTTAACACATGTACAGATTTGTGCAACCACCACCACAACCAAAATAAGAACAAGTCCATTACATCCAGAAGCTCCCAGTGCTGCCTTCGCATAGTCAAGTCTTGCCCCCATCTCTAATCACAGCATCATTGGTCTGTTTTCCATCTATATAGTTTTCACTTTTCTCTTTATTTTGGGGACGAAGTTTCGCTCTTGTTGCCCAGGCTGGAGTGCAATGGTGCAATCTTGGCTCACTGCAACCTCTGCCTCCCGGAGTCATGTGATTCTCCTGCCTCAGCCTCCCAAGCAGCTGGGATTACAGGTGCCTGCTACCACACCCAGCCAATTTTTGTATTTTTACTAGAGATGGGGTTGCTCCATGTTGGCCAGGCTGGTCTTGAACTCCTGACCTCAGGTGATCCACCTGCCTCAGCCTCCCAAAGTGCAGGGATTACAGGTGTGAGCCACTGCACCTGCCCCGGTCTTCAGCCTTCAAGAGTGTCATATGAATGAAGTCATACAGAATGTAACCCTTTAAGACCAGCCTCTTTCACTCAGCATAATGACACTGAGATTCATCCATGAATTGTTGCAAGCAGCAATATAGTTCGATGCTTTTTACTGCTGAGGAGTATTCCAATTGTACAGATATACTGCAGTTTGCTTATCTGTTCATCTGTTGAAGGACATTTAGGTTTTTTTCAGGTTTTGGCAATGGTGAACAGAGCTGTACATTTGTGTACAGTTTTTCGTGTGAAGCTAAATTTTTACTTTTCTAGGATAAACACTTAGGATGGGATTGCTGGGTCATGTGGTAAGGGCATTTTTAACCTTATAAAAAAGCACTAAACTGTTTTCAGAGTAGCTTTACCATTTTACATTCTTAAAATGATGCATGAGTTTCAGGTGTTCTGTATCCATGCACACATTTATTATTGACAGTTTTAGTGTTTTAAAATTTTTTAGTCATTCTAATAGGTAGGTAGTGGTATTTTATTGTAGTTTAAATTTTTTAATTTGCATTTCCCTTATGGTTAATGTTTAGCATCTTTTCATAAACCCCTCAACTGTAATGCTATATCCCAAGATCTCCAATCAGATCCACACGTAATCAGTTAAGTCCTACTTGTTCTAAGCCTGAAACAACTTTACATCTGCCTTCTCCCCCAGTGAACTATGATCTCATTTTACACTCTCATCATCTTAGATTATTTCAGTAACCATCAGAATGATTTCTTGTCTTCAGCAGCCCCCTCCCTGGCCCCACATTCACTGCCCTCCCTAAATCTATCGTCTGCAATATCACTACTAGTTATCCTTCTAAAACAAGCCGCGTCGCCTTCCCACTTGAAAACTTCTGATGACTCTGCATTGTTTATGTTGTAAGATAAAGACAAATCATTTATCAGGATACACAGGGCCTTTTAAAACACAGGCCCTATTTAACTCTATGACTTTAGTCTTCACAGTTATTTCTTAAGCAACCCATGTTTTAGCTATAGCAATTCAATGAGGCTACCTTATGAATCTTTTTGTTTTTGTACATTTTAAGCTCCTCTAAGTAAGTTTCATCCTTTTTTTAAATCTGGCAAACTAGTCTTCACCATGCAGTAAAATTAGTCATTTATCCTTTTTGCTTCCAGAACACTTGGCCTATACCTCAATTGCATCTACTAGCATATCTTCCTATGAACACTTTATAAAGTCCTACATGCTAAACTTAAATACTTTGGAGGCAGGCAGGCCATCTTATATTCATATTCTTTGTGCCCAATACAGTGTCTGGTGCAGAGTGTGTGCATTCAATAAGCATATACAAATTTTTTAACTTTCAAAATAATAGAAAATAGGCTACAATCCATAATACTTAAGATGAATAAATTTTAATACAAAAATTTATAATATGTGGCAATTAAATTGGTATAGATAACAACCTTACATTATTAAACTTAGTTTTACATATATAGGTGTGTGTGTGTGTGTGTGTGTGTGTGTGTGTGTGTTGTGTGCGTGTGTGTGTGTAAAGTTCTAACCTAAATTTAGAAACATTACTTTTTTTTGAGACAGGGTCTCACGGGCCCTACCTCACCTTCGCGGGAGTGCAGTGGTGCAAATGGCTCACTGCTACCTCGACCTCCTGGACTCAAGTGATTCTTCCACCTCAGCCTCCTGTGTAGCTGGGATCATAGCCATGTGCCACCACACCCAGCTAATTTTACGTAGAGATGGAATCTCACCATCCCCCAGGCTGGTCTTAAACTCCTTGACTTAGGCAATTCTCCTGCCCTAGCCTCTCAAAATGCTGGGATTATAGGTATGAGCCACTGTACCTGGCAGAAATTTTGCCTTTCTAACTGACACTATCTCCTAGACAATGTCTTCATGAGGAGTTAGGTGAGGTATCACAGAAGTTAAAATTGTATGTTGGGAGGATGGTTTCAATTTTGCAATTAATTTAGTGGTAACTGGAGCTTGTTATCAGAAATTTCTAAATTTAGTTAATCCTCTGATTTTCAAGACCCAGGAGCTACTATGTCAGAAGCCACCTAGCAACTGATGCACCAAGAAAACACAAGAGCTTCTTTATCTCAGATCTACTGAGTTCCATAAAACACTGGACTCACACCGTGCTATGGAAGCCTTTATAAACAGTATAGTAGTATTAAGAGCACATTAAGGCCGGGTATGGTGGCTCACAACTGTGATCTTAGCACATTGTGAGGCTGAAGTGGGCATATTGCCTGAGCACAGGAGTTCAAGACCAGCCTGGACAACATGGTAAAATAGCATATCTACTAAAAACATAAAAAAATTAACAGGGTGTGGTGGCAGGCGTCTCTAACCCCAGCTACTCGGGAGGCTAAGGAACAAGAATCCTTTGAACCCCGTGAGATGAAGGTTGCACCCTCTGAGGCAGAGATGGCGCCACTGAACTCCAGTCTGGGCGACAGAGTGGCTCCCTCAAAAAAAAAAAAAAAGCACATTGAGAGTCTCAATGATGGTAGCTGAATGGGTTAGAAAATACTCTCTTTTTGAATGACTACTAAACACTCCTGGCTTTACCCTGTGGATTCAAGTAACAGTTTATGTTATGGATTTATGGAATTCATGGCTATATTTATTTTCTTGTTCACCTAAAAACATAAAATCTAATTAATTTAGTAAAATCACAGTTGCCTAAAATGAGATGCCCCAAATCACGAATAATCAGGCTTTCTCAAGGAACAGAACATGCTGTTAGATTTGTGACTGGATGCCTCCTGAGGGCTAACTCATATAAAAGAATAGATAAATTAAAATACTTTAACACAGTTTCAGAACTGGCTTAAGAAGAAAGGCATAAACCAAATGTCCAAATTTCTTACCCTTATGTGTTAAAACACTAGGGAGGGAAACCCTGAAATTCAGCATTTCAATCAACTCCTAGATTATGCTGCTGGTCCTGGGACTGTACTTTAAGAAGCAATAACTATATACAGTCTAAATCTAGAACTTCCAAATTTTAGTAATGTGGCCTGGTGCCCTTGATACAGCCTGTCAGTTAAAAATGGATTTTTTAAATTTTTAAGTGGTTTCAAATTTTTTTTTCTTTTTTTTTTTTTTTCTGGAGACAGTCTTGCTCTGTCACCCAGGCTGGAGTGCAGTGGGGCAATCTTGGTTCACTGCAACCTCTGGCTCCCAGGTTGAAGCAATTCTCCTGCTTCAGCCTCCTGAGTAGCTGGAATTACAGTCACACACCACCACACCCGGTTAATTTTTGTATTTTTAGTAGGAACATGGTTTTGCCATGTTGGCCAGGCTGGTCTCAAACTCCTAACTTCAAGTGATCCACCCACATTGGCCTCCCAGAGTACTGGGATTATAGACATGAGATTATATTTCACTGTATCCAGCCTGAAAAAAAATTTTTTAAGAATACTATTTTGTGACATGTCAATATTATATGAAATTCATACTTCAGTGTCCATAAATGAAGTTTTATTGGAGCATAACCACAGGCATACATTTATTTGTTTTCCAAGGCTGCTTCTGTGCTGCAGTAGCAGAGTTGAATACTTGTGAAAGAGACTAAATGGCCAACTGTATCAGTCTTGTTCATGATGTCATAACAAAATACCACAGGCTAAGTGAGTAGTTTAAACAACAGAAATTTGTTTCCTCACAGTTCTAGAGGCTGGGAACTCCAACACCAAATCTGGCAGGATTTGATTTCTGGTGAGGCTTTCTTCCTGGCTCACAGATGATTGCACTTTTGCTACATCCTCACATGGTAGAGATGTGCTCCAGCATCCCCTCCTCTTCTTATAAGGGTATCAGCCTTTCAGCCTTACTGGATTAGGACCTCACTCTTATGACCTCATTTAACCTTCATCATCTTTTCACAGGCTCTACCTCCAAACAGTCACTTTAGGGTGAAAGCTTTAACATTTAAATTTTAGAAAGACACAAACATTAAGTCCATAATACCCGCAAAGCCTAAAATATTTATGATCTGTCCCATTACAGAAAAAGTTTGCCTACTCCTGTTCTAGATCTTTGCTTCTCAAAGTGGGCAGAAATACAAAAATTTCAGGCCCCACGCAAACCTACTGAATATCAGAATCTGTGTTTTAACAAGATCTGTGGGTAATCTATATACATTTTAAAGCTCAAGAAGCATTAGCTTTCAAATCTAGTGATCATGGTCAATTACTTGAAAAAATATTTTTAAAACATACAGATATAATTTTTAAATACAGGGTCTACCCTAGGAGGAGAACAATTTTAACAACAGCAACAACTAACATTTGTTGAGGATTTATAATGCAATTTTCCCAGGCACCATGCTAACTTTTACATGCATTACTTCATTTAATCTCCCTAACATTAGAAAGTCACTATCATTATCCCCACATGAAAGATTAGGTGAACAGTTAGAATTTAATTTGTTAATAAGTTGTGAAATTTGAAATCAAATCCAGGCAGCAGATAAGAAACTTATTTAGATGACATTTTTAACTGTCAGTGCCATGCAATTTCTATAATAGAACATTGTAGGCCGGGCGCAGTGGCTCAAGCCTGTAATCCCAGCACTTTGGGGGGCTGAGGTGGGTGGATCACGAGGTCAAGAGATCAAGACCATCCTGGTCAACATGGTGAAACCCCATCTCTACTAAAAATACAAAAAATTAGCTGGGCATGGGGGTGCGTGCCTGTAATCCCAGCTACTCAGGAGGCTGAGGCAGGAGAATTGCCTGAACCCAGGAGGCGGAGGTTGCGGTGAGCCGAGATTGCGCCATTGCACTCCAGCCTGGGTAACAAGAGTGAAACTCCGTCTCAAAAAAAAAAAAAAAAAAAAAAAAAAAAAAAGAACATTGTAAATGATGTCCCATGGGATGACTGACACCATTTAGAGTCACAAGAGGTTTCCCAGAAGAGTCGGGACTTAAAATCTGGGCAATATTTTTCCAAATGTAAAGAGGAGATTATATATCTCTAATTCACCAAGAGAATACCCAAAGTATTTTACAATGGCAGGTGACCTTTCATCTAATACAAATAAATTAAGGGAAAAAAAAACAGATAATGCCCTATAAATCTTATATAGCTCTTACAGTTTTATCAATCTGTAAACATTTTATTATCTATGGTTTTTTTTTTTTTTTTTTTTTTTCAGATGGAGTCTTGTTCTGTCGCCAGGCTGGGGTGCAGTGGTGCGATCTCAGCTTACTGCAACCTCCGCCTGCTGGGTTCAAGTGATTCTACTGCCTCAGCCTCCCAAGTAACTGGGACTACAGGCACACGCCACCATGCCCAGCTAATTTTTGTATTTTTTGTAGAGACGTGGTTTTACCACCTTGGCCAGGATGCTCTTGGTCTCTTAACCTCGTGATCCGCTCGCCTCAGCCTCCCAAAGTGCTGGAATTACAGGTGTGAGCCATGGCACCTGACCAACATTTTATTTTTAAATAGAGGTAGTTGCAACTGGCAAATGAAAAAAAAAATTTTTTTTAACTTCTTTTTTTTTTTTTTTTTTTTTTTTTTGAGACGTAGTTTCTTGTTACCCAGGTTGGAGTGCAGCGGTGCGATCTCGACTCATTGCAACCTCCGCCTCCTGGGTTCAAGCAATTCTCCTGCCTCCGCCTCCCGAGTAGCTGGGACTACAAGCGCGCACCACCATGCCCAGCTAATTTTTGTATTTTTAGTAGAGACGGGGTTTCACCTTATTGACCAGGATGGTCTCAATCTCTTGACCTCGTGATCCATTCGTCTCAACCTCCCAAAGTGCTGGGATTATAGGTGTGAGCTACCACGCCCGGCCTTTTTTTTTTTTACTATCTTAATAGTATTTTTTTAGTAGCAGGGTTTTTTTTTTTTAGAAGTAAATGCTTCATTTCTTTTGAAGTATTGGTTTCTAAATTTTTCAAGTATTAAGTTCTAAAATTTGAGTTGAGTATCAATCATATTTGGCATTTTTAGCTACTGCAGAGAATGTGATATTCAAAAATTTCTGATTTATTGGCAAATTAAGAAAAAATTCTGTTGAAGTTTCAACATATTTTGCCGTCTTGATACATTAAACACAACAAATGAAAGGGTAACTTAAACATATTTAATAGTGAAGAAAATGAAACAAAATAGTTTATAAATGTTCTCTTTGTTTTAATTTGTACTCACACTTTTGTCAGTTTTTTAGCCTACAAGGCAGGTAGTTTCCAGAAGTATTCCTTTAAAGAAGTTTACTGACTTCAGTTAAATGAGTTTATTTTGTGACTGTTTTTAAGAATGAATCAGGCTGGGCGTGGTGGCTCACACCTATAATCCCAGCATTTTGGGAGGCTGAGAAAGGTAGATGGCTTGAGCCCAGGAGTTCAAGACCAGCCTGAGCAAAAGAATGAAACCCCATCTCTACCAAAAATACCAAAAATTAGTCAGGTGTGGTGGCACACGCCTGTGGTCCCAGCCACTCAGGACCTGGCTGAAGCAAGAGGACTGCCTGAGCCCGGGAGGCGGAGGTTGCAGTGAGCCGAGATGGCAGCATTGCACTCCGGGCTGGGTGACAATGAGATTACTTCGCAAATAAATAAATAAATAAATGAAGTAAAACACTGTAGTATATAGTTTATTATTTAATTATTCATTTATTATTGATGTGAAATCTCTTGCTCACACTAATCAGGCTTACTGTAAAATTAAATAAACAAGCTAAAGATGATGTAACATCAGTGTCCTAAATGTTAAACTAACAAACAGTACTATCTAAAAATCTCCCCATTTTCATTCTTTCATATAAAGATTTAATAATTCAGATCAGTTTTTGACAGCTTGTGAAAACAGTTCCTTTGTAATTATAAACCAGCTTCAGAATTTAAAGCCAATTTCTGAAATAAACATGAAAAAAGAAGAACAAATTATTTTAATAAATTATCAAGGAACACAAGGATGTTACTAATTTTGCTTCAGTTTATTGTGTGATGAATATAACAAGCATCTAAAAATCCTACTTACAACTGAGTTAAACACTGAAAGTGCCTTGGGGAACAAAATCTAACTGAAATTTATTACCACAAAGAAATAAAGTCTCAAACCACCACTTAGAACAAATCACACAAATGTATTAAATCACAAGTCTAATGATTTTTTCCAATCACACCCCAAAGTAAACCAGTTCTAACTAAAATCAAGCTATATTTTATTTATTTATTTATTTATTTATTTATTTAAATTGCATTTTAGGTTTTGGGGTACATGTGAAGAACATGCAAGATTGTTGCATAGGTACACACGTGGCAGTGTGATTTGCTGCCTGAGTCCTCCCCATCACCTATATCTGGCATTTCTCCCCGTGCTCTCTCTCCCCAACTCCCCATCCCCCACTGTCCCTCCCCTACTTCCCCCCAACAGACCCCAGTGTGTAGTGCTCCCCTCCCTGTGTCGACGTGTTCTCATTGTTCAACACCCGCCTATGAGTGAGAACATGCGGTGTTTTTCTGTTCTTGTGTCAGTTTGCTGAGAATGATGGTTTCCAGGTTCATCCATGTCCCTACAAAGGATACGAACTCATCGTTTTTGATGGCTGCATAATATTCCATTGTGTATATGTGCCACATTTTCCCTGTCCAGTCTATCATCAATGGGCATTTGGGTTGGTTCCAGGTCTTTGCTATTGTAAACGGTGCTGCAATGAACATTTGTGTGCATGTGTCCTTATAATAGAACGATTTATAATCCTCTGGATATATACCCAGTACTGGGATTGCTGGGTCAAGTGGAAATTCTATTTCTAGGTCCTGGAGGAATCGCCATACTGTCTTCCACAATGGTTGAACTAATTGACACTCCCACCAACAGTGTAAAAGTGTTTCTATTTCTCCACATCCTCTCCAGCATCTGTTGTCTCCAGATTTTTTAATGATCACCATTCTAACTGGCGTGAGATGGTATCTCGCAATGTAGTTTTGATTTGCATTTCTCTAATGACCAGTGACGATGAGCATTTTTTCATATGTTTGTTGGCCTCATGTATGTCTTCTTTTGTAAAGTGTTTGTTCATATCCTTTGCCCACTTTTGAACGGAATTGTTTGTTTTTTTCTTGTAAATCTCTTTTAGCTCTTTGTAAATTCTGGATATCAGCCCTTTGTCAGATGGGTAAATTGCAAAAATTTTTTCCCCATTCTGTTGGTTGCCGATTCACTCTAATGACGTTTCTTTTGCTGTGCAGAAGCTGTGGAGTTTGATTAGGTCCCATTTGTCTATTTTGGCCTTTGTTGCCAATGCTTTTGGTGTTTTGGTCATGAAGTCCTTGCCTATGCCTATGTCCTGAATGGTTCTGCCTAGATTTTCTTCTAAGGTTTTTATGGTGTTAGGTCTTAAGTCTTTAATCCATCTGGAGTTAATTTTAGTGTAAGATGTCAGGAAGGGGTCCAGTTTCTGCTTTCTGCACACTGCTAGCCAGTTTTCCCAACACCATTTATTGAACAGGGAATCCTTTCCCCATTGCTTGTTTTTATCAGGTTTGTCAAAGATCGGATGGTTGTAGATATGTTGCATTGCCTAATCAAGCTATATTTTAAAGTCATTAATATCAAACAAGCTAACATCAAAATATTTCCATCACTCTACTAGAATTTATATTATACTGTGAAAGACACAATAATGTTTTTAGCTACTTAAAAAAAATAAACTCTACATCTCGGAAACTGAGCTTTGAGGTTTTAGAGTAAAAAGTTCTAAAATAACTTTCATTACTAAATATAATTAAATTTAATTCATTAGAAATTTGTGCAGATATTGGAAAAAATCAATTAGATGTCTTTTGGCTTAATAATTCTTGTTTTAAGCAGAGGTTACATCTTTTTATATAGTACTACAATGTCTCAGAAAAATATTTGAAAATGCTTGTTAAATGAATTGAAACATGTAAGTTCATTCATCTTTTTCTCTCTTCTAGAAACTAAGAACTGTGTGTATTACCAAGGAGAATATGTCACAATAACATACTTTTTAAACTGAAAACTTAATTATCAGAAATGAAAACAAAAAGATGTGTATAAAGGCATCAGAAAGGGGATTAGTATGAAAACGAAATTTTGAGACACTAGTTTGTTACTCAAATTGACATTTAATCAGCAAACAGATGCATTTAAATTTCACTTCCAAGCCTACTTAGCAAATCTACTTCCAGTCAGAGTATCTTTAATGTGCAGAAGCTCAGTGAAAGCAACTATTCACCATGCAAGACACAGATAGAATTCCCTTAACCTACTGCCCTCTAGACACATCATTCTCTGTTAAACAGGCAGCTACTGCCAGATGCTCTCGCTAAAAATGGTCACAGATGGTCAGTTGTCCAGTTAACAGAACATACTCCCCTCCCAATAATCAAAAGTAAGAAGGAAAAGATAGCTGCTAAGACTTGCCTGCTTAGTGAGTTAAACATATTTGACTGCTATAAGTTTGGCAAGGCTTCAACACTGACTTTCTAGGAAAGGAAGACTAGACCATAGGGGTCTCAAGATTCAAAGGCACCTAAAGGTGATCCAGTCAACAGCTGCACAATGCTTGAATCCCCACAATTGCATCTCTGCTCGTCAGCCATTCCAGCCGTGACTCGGCAGCTGCAGAGGTGCAGAACCTGGTGTCTAACAAGAAAGTCTCTACAGCTGCAAGAGGTCTCTGTTATCCTGAACTGCAACCAGTCCAAACACTGAATCTAATTCCACAGTCAGGAAACACGCACCTATTTTAATAGACATAGTATAACCACAAAATAATTTCCCAGTTTATGCATTAGAAGTAATTTTAAATGGAGTTACCTCAAATAGCATACACAGTGGATGTTACAACATAAAAACAAGGGCAGTAATATTTGATTTATTTTTAAAACATAAGAAAAAATAAAGGTTTATGGTTTCAAAAGTTGATTATAGCCCAGGTGCAGTGGCTCATGCCTGTAATCCCAACACTTTGGGAGGCAGAGGTGGGAGAATCACAAGCTCAGTAGACTGAGACCATTCTGGCTAACATGGTGAAATCCCATCTCTACTGAAAGTACAAAAAATTAGCTGGACATGGTGGTGTGTCTCTGCAGTCCTAGCTACTTGGGAGGGTGAGGTGAGAGAATCACTTGAACCTGGAAGGCAAAGGTTGCAGTGAGCCGAGATCACACCACTGCACTCCGGCCTGGGCGACACAGTGAGACTCCATCTCGGAAAAAAAAAAAAAAAAAGTTGACTATAATTCAGAGATGATTTAAAAAGTTCAATAAAGATCAATGGGTCTTACACACACATGCGTGAGTGTGTATGTATGTATGTATATATGTATGTATCTGTAGAAAATTTTGAAGAACTGCTTTTATTTGCCAAAGTTTTAATAAAATGCCTCTCTAAACTTTTCACAACCCGAGTATTTTTGTTCTAATAAATTAGTCACCTATTTAGAACAAGCTCCCTGTAATGTATAAGAAGAGCATACTAAGAATGTATTTTTTTTTATCTTCTGTATATTCATATTTTCTTTAACGGTGAGTAAATTAGAAGTACTAAGCTTGATCTATGATTCTTCAGTAACAATTGTCCCAAATCATGTTTCTTACATAATAACTAAGCAAAATTTTCGTGAATTAGTAATATGCAGGGAAAAGGACTGAATACTAATAAGCCATGACTAGGAGTAAATGTTGCTGGCTCCAGTGGCAGTCGGTTGGGCTAATGTCATTTCAGTACGAATGGCTTAAGGAAGGTTAACCTGGAAGATGTGCAATTTCTTCTCATCATTTATAAAACTATGTGACAGGCCAGGCATGGTGGCTCATGCCTATAATCCCAACACTTTGTAAGGCAGAGACAGGCGGATCACCTGAGGTTAGGAGTTCAGGGCCAGCCTGACCAACATAGAGAAACTGCATATCTACTAAAAATACAAAATTAGTTGGACATAGTGGCACATGCCTGTAATTTCAGCTACTCAGGAGGCTGAGGCAGGAGAGCTGTTTGAACCCACGAGGTGGAGGTTGCAGCGAGCTGAGATTGTGCCACTGCACTCCAGCCTAGTCAACAAGAGCAAAACTCCATCTCAAAAAAAAAAAAAAAACACAAAAAAAACCTATGTGACAGAGATCAACAGTAAAACTTATTTAACCAAATGCAGATTAAATTAAAAACCAACATAACAAGATTATAAGCAAAATGCCATCTGGAAAACTATGTAGAGAACCGCAGGATGAAGTTCAGTGTCCCTGCATCTCAAAACAGACTCTCACCATTGCTTTTTACTGTTCAGAGGCTCAAATTTAATGCTGCTCTCACAGCCTGTGCTACTGTGAGACCAGGGAAGGACATGGAGAAGCCCACAGTTGGGCTGCTGTGCCTCTTACCTCCCTTTACCTTCACATGGCAGTCTGTGAAAGGAAAAGCCAGAGTGCTTTGTAAAATCCTAATATGTGCAGACGGTATAACAACTCAGTAGGTATTTAGCAGGCTGGTCATCATAATTAAAGGAACCACTTTGTACTTACATGAAAAAAAATCTACTCATGAGCAACAAATAGCTAAGTGTACACTTTATATACCTTGATGAATTTATATCAGTTTCTAACTATGTATTCTTCTTCTTCTTTTTTTTTTTTTTTTAATTTAAGACAGGGTCCTGCTCTGTTGCCCAG
Organism: Sapajus apella; assembly: GCF_009761245.1. NCBI lineage: Eukaryota > Metazoa > Chordata > Mammalia > Primates > Cebidae > Sapajus > Sapajus apella. The sequence goes on along the minus strand of NW_022436977.1, from coordinate 9,922,618 downwards.
GCTGGAATGTAGTGGTGCTATTCTGGTTCAATGCAAAATGCCATCTGGAAAACTATGCAGAGAACCGCAGGATGAAGTTCAGTGTCCCTGCATCTCAAAATGCCTCTGCCTCCCGAATTCAAGCTATCTCCTGCCTCTGTCTCCCAAGTAGCTGGGATTACAGGCACCCGCCATCACACTCAGCTAATTTTTGTATTTTTTAAAAATAGCAACAGGGTTTCACCATGTTGGCCAGGCTGGTCATAAACTCCCAATCTCAAGAGATCCACCCACATTGGCCTCCCAAAGTGCTGGGATTATAGGCATGAGCTACCACGCTCAGCCCATGTATTCATTTTAGATATACATTACTTTCTACTAAACATGTTTACATCATGAAATTCACTCCACAAAGATAGATAGGAAGACTAGGGAATAAAACAGTGTCTTTCAAATCACTGATGAACTCAAACACAAAGTTAAGTGCTTTTTCTCCAGTGTTCCTGGGTTAGAGCTACATAAATATTCACAGTTACATGGGGACATGTAATATATAATATATAAGGACATAGTTATAAATTATAGTTATATAGTTAATATAATTATATTATTATAATTATATTTATATAGTTATATAATTATATAGTTATATAATTAATTATATAATATATAATTATATAATATATAATATATTAAGGACACTGTTTTATACCTAATTTATAACTATGTAGCAATTATACAGCACTCTCAGGCAAATTATAAGTTAAACTTAACCACTGAGTATTATTTGGTGATATCCCTCTTCTAATTCCTATTCTACATCCACCACACACTCACAATAATTGATCAGGATTGTAATCTACCAGAAGTGAACTCCACAAAGAAATGCAGATTTGCAGACCTGGACAAAGAGAGAAAGATAATGGCTACCTGATATTTTCCACTGGACTCACAATGTAAGTCAAAGACCAATCACTGGCTTCAGCAGTAGTATATACATACTGATATAGCAAAATCAATTATTTTCTTTGTACCATTAAGTCAGTTCTCCTGTCTTACATCCAATAACTTTTCTCCCAGTTGGTCAAAGAGGAAGGAAAAAGGGAAAACCACAGTATAAACTCACTCACCTAAACCACTGAGAGTATAGAGTAGGTCCCTGGTATCCAAGAAAATGGGCCCATTCTCCTGCTGCCCTTCTTCCTTGTAGTACAGTTTGTAGCCCAGAATGGCGGCCGTGTCCTCCACATCTTGCTGCCACGTCACAGAAATGGTGGTACAGTTCAGAGGCTCCAAATGCAACTCTGGAGACTTAGGGGCTAGTAAAATTCATCAGAAAATGTATGTATAAACAACCAATCATCCACATAAAGACACAGAATAGGGTAGTTCTCTCAGTTTTCAGCAAACGGTTACCAAAAGTTCAATCCAATAATTATACTTTAACCTAACTTTCCAAATTTCACAATAATATTAAACTTTGAGATCAAAATGTAAAATACATACTACCTTAAAAAGACCAAGATACATAAATAGTATCTGGATATTTAAGTCTTTTTTCAAAGAGGCAATCAGTATTTTCTAATTTTGGCCATCCAATACTCCTCTGTGATTTAGAGAACAGGTACTATTAATTAATTAGTCAGTCAATTAATTAACAAGCAAGACAGAAATGTTACAAGGGTCTAGATTCACAGTCCTACAGTCTTCCTATTGAACTAAGGATTTTAAAAATATATGGCGATGATGTTAATTAGGCCTCTACGAATATCTTACTTTGGAAATCAGTTTGATTTGGACTGATGTGTCCATGAGGGATGTGCTAAGCAAACTAACAGTGCAACTAAAAAGTTTGCACACAAAAAAACTCTATGCAAGAGTGACTACTTAATAAAAAGTTTAATTTTTTCAATTAAGTCTATCACCTATGGAATATTTTTATCTGTAAAACAAAATTTAAAAATATAAACATAACTTAGAGAAGAAAACTTGATTCAAGAGTAAAAATGCTGTATTATCCTTTCTCAACAGTCTTCAGAAATTCACCTTTCACACTTGTAGCTTTAGGCGTCTTATGTGAAGTCCATACTGATGACTCTCCCAACCCCACTCTGGTGGCAGCAGTAATCCGAACCAGGTAGACACTGTCAGGTTTCAGGCCTTCCAAAAGGTACTCATGCGTGGTCCCTGGGAGCTCCAGAACTTGGATGGCATTCTCAGTACTTAGGCGGAAAGACAAGCGATACAGCACCACTTGGCCCCGCCGATATTTGGCTGGGATTGGCAGCCAGGAGACGAGAATATCAGTGGGACTTCGACTTGTCAAACTAATTTCAGGAGGTCTCAGGGGAACTAGTCATAGAAGAAAACAGGTTGTTTATAAATATTTAGAACTGAATTGCCACTTAGCACACCAGTAACTGAATTCCTTTAATTAGCAACATGTAATAAAGAAAAGATAGTTGCAGCCCTAGCAGAGGTTTTCAGTTAAACAGAGTGCAAACCAGAAAACAGAAGAAAAAGACAATGAGGGAGGGCTAAGTGTGTGGAACAAAGAATGTAAGATATACTTCACTGCGGTTGTGATTGCTTTGTTGTCGTTTGGAATGAAAATGACAATATTTGATATTCATACAAAATATGAGACTACTTCTCAAATAATTCCACTAAAGGGGTTTTGAAACAAGGAAGAGTGAATTATACAATGGTGGGAAAGCCTAGGATTCTAGAGTTATATAACCAAGCAAATAATATTTTTGAAGTCTAAGAATTACGTCTTAAAAATTAACGTGAATTTTTTATTCTTAATTACAACGTATCATGTTTAATATGAAAACAGTTTTTCCTCCAAAAATTTTAATAAAACTGGCATTTCAGGAAAATAAGTCAAATACAGTGATAGGCGGTCTAATACTAAGAGTTAAGACTTGGATTCTAGAGTTAGCTTCTCTGTGTTTGAATCCTTGTTCTGCCACTTACAACGATGTGATCTTGGCTAAATTAACTTCTCTGTATCTAGGTTTCTTAAGACACAAAATAAGGATAATAATAATAGCTCCTTTTACAGTCTTTCCCTGCTATGCTGAGACTCACTTTCTTTAAGGATATAGAGGGAGAAGAGATCTCACATATCAAAACAAACAAACTAACAAACAAAAACCTCTTATCAGCCTGCTTTTCACCTTAGACATGCATAACAGAGGTTGTTAATTTTAATGAGTTAACTAGAGATGTCACATATACTGTAGCTCACTCTAAAGTGGAACAGGCTCTTAAATGAAAACTAAAATTTGGAATTCCATATCCAGATCAGTGAACATTTTTTCATTTTGTCTAACTTTGATTTTATAAATAACTAAGTAAGTGGCATTATAAAGATAAAATAGGAGATCTGGGACCAAATGAACAAAAAAAGAGATTTAGGGATTATTTATATAAAAACGTTTTAAAAACTAAGAGCAAATCATTGCTTGAGGTTGATAAAACATTTGCTAAGGGAAAACAGTATGATTAAGCATATATTAAATAATTCCCTTTCACATTGAAGGGTACTAGAAAAGGTCTTCTAGAGACTCTGGGAAGAGAAATCCCTTCTTTTACAGTATGATATGAAGAGTCAGAGAAGGAGAATCAGTTCTCTAGGGCTACCCTAATGGATGAATCTTCCCACCATTATAATAATAATATGAACATCTGGCCTTCCCCAAAAGAACCACAATTCAATTTTCAACCCATGGTTAGGAAACAAACTAAACAAGTAATATATCCCCCCTTAAGGAGTATAGGCATACTGTATTTAATCAACAGTTACTAAGTGCTAAGAATTTTTTGACAGGTGATAAATTACATAAACTCCAGGTTTCAGAAGTCCAATACCTCTGACCCTCGGTCACTACATACACTCAATATGTAGTGGTCATTACAGTTATTCATGTCTAGAAAAATTCACATTTTGTTCTTTCCAACAAATTTACAATTTAAACTAGGAATCTCTGAAGAAATACAATGAGAATATAAGAATTTTATTATTAAATTGTGTATTATGAAAGTGCTCTTTATCCTCATGTTATTGGTAAAAAGCAAGAGGATTTTAAACAGCAAATTTAACATACCTGTTTAACCAAAAAGAGGTTATTTTCTTTAAAACACATTTATTCATTGAAATTGACAAAACCTATGAATGTTCATACTAAAATGATCTAGAATCATGTTTTCTTACCATCCTCTAGAGTATTCTGTGTCACATGGTCAGACATCTGGCTGGCTCCCAATGGCATATATGCCACAATGTAGAAAGTATAATTGCTGGCAGGCTCTAAGTCATCAATAATATAATGAGTTGTGTCGTTTCCAAGGACAACTTGATACTCTTCATTATTTAAACCTAAATTTAAAAACCCATGTTTTAAAATGACAAATATTCAAAATAAAATTAACAAGACCATTTTCCTGAACTGCAAAACACTGGTCATTGGGTCTAATCTCAATCCGTTATCTTCTGTGCCCTTTCACAAAATGTGGAAAGGAAGATCTTTATTTTCTAAAAGTAACCATATTTTGCTACAAATTACTAGAGGACATTTTTCCTGAATAAATCAAACTGAAAAAAATTCTTCTTCTTTAAAAACTTCATTTACCATCTAGTCAAAACTCAAAGCAGACAATGTACAGTAGTAACATAACAGAGCTTAATACAGCAGAATACTGTAATTCATAACAGTGCATAAACTTTACTTGCTCATGGGTTTTTTTTTTCTTTTAAACATAAATGGAGAGACAGTAGGGAATGCAATGGCTCCACGCTTTATAAAAACAAAACAAACCAAAAGTTGTCCTGCCAAAGATCTCATTTTGCCGCTAGAGATTCTATTAAATTTGACTGACATAAGTTGTTCTTTTATTTATATTGAAGGCAAAAAAACCCCCCAAAAACTGGGAGTCACAGAATGAGCCTCCAAATGCTTTGTCCCACAGTGAGTTCTTTTTTTAAGAGAAAAAAAAATCTCAGCAATTCTTAATCAAATATGCATGGCAAGGTATAGAAGAGGATTTGTCTTTGTAGGATTTAATTCCTACAGAGCAAACCTGTAAAGTGGAACAAGAGCATTGGCAGCCACTGTGCTTTGCTAACAATTCACAGTAAACGCATGTCAACTTAATCAAATCTCTCTAAAGACGGAGTCCCTTCTCCCCACACTGGATTTATAAACAAAACAGAAGGCAAATTCCAGTGTTAAGTTTTCCCACATTTCTGAATTAACTTGATAGCATTTTAATTAGACAAGATTACAGGCATTTCACAACAGACTGGCTAATGGCTTGTTAATTAGGAGCTGCATAGTACGATTTCTGACCTACCAAACAAGGTCCTTGAGTTTGAATTAAAAAGCCTTGTTCATTCCTGAATAGACCACTGAGCCGCATGTGGAGGCTCTAATGAAACAACCATAATAGGGAACAAGAGTGGTCCCCATCAAAACCAGCATTCCTTTTACCTTCATAAATCACTAAAAAGGGAATTAACATACTCCAGCATGCTCAGTTATCAGACTTTCATTCTTCTTGCTTCCATGACCCCTGATTTACATTCAAAATATTCCTTTTCAAAACACTACTTCAAAGTACAAAAAACAAATAGCAGCAGCAACAACAAACCACCTGTTTCTATGGATAATTTTATTATATCCCCATCGTTAGGTGTTTGAATTTGTTTTTAACGTATATTCCATAAAAGCTAGGCTGTTTAAGCATAGAACTGAAATTTCTAAGCCTCTACCATGGTTTCTGTGAAAAATCACCAGAGAAATTTCTAGGATTTATAAATAGTTTCTCTTTTCCCTTTAAGATATTTGCTAAAAGTAAAATATAAGGAATTCTTCTAAATCCCAAAAATAGAACCAATAATTCTGAATAAAAATTTTAAGACACGTTTGATTTCTACTTTTACATAATGAGATAGTAGTAAACAATGTCCTGTGCAATTTTCAGAGGGTTCTATATGATTTCAGAAAACATCCAAAATACACAAAATCAAAAATATGGGGAATTTGACAATGTTTACTTTCTCCCTTAAAAATAATATGCTGTAGTGTACATAGTTTATTAACAGTCACACCACTATTCTAAAGTAACTGCATACTTAAACTAGTATATTAAGTCTCAGTTAAGGAATTTATACCTTGTCTGGAATAAAATTCATAAGTACACTACTTTGTAATTTCTAAGCAGGCAGTGATGCTTTGTACTAGCTAGTAATTGTTTCTAAACAGAAAAATCTTAAACTATACTTACATATACAAAGTACACAACATGAAATTTAGAAAACAATAGATACATAGGTGATTATTTTATTAAAGAAAACTGCCATAGATGAATTATGTAAGGCATTATTCATACTGAAAACAAATCCTTGATAACAAGGAGTACTTAAAAATGAGCATTCCTCAAATTGCTTACCTTCTGCTTTCATGTAGTGTACAGAATAGGCGATGACTTTGTCTGAATTATAAAGTGGCCTCTCCCAAGCTAAAAGGATGGCTGAGCTTGACATGGTTTCAGCATGTACATTACAGGGAGCACTAGGTCTGTCTTCTGACATCACTACAGTCAGTCTGGCTCTAGATAAAATAGATCCTTGGCTATTCTCAGCCATGCACTGATAAATACCATCATCTTCAGGAATAATCTGGTTAATTACCAATTTGCTGAGGAAAGAAAAAAAATTATTTCCATGAAAAATTCTAAGAATGAATGAAAAATAAAGTTTGGCTATTGCTAAATATACTCTCATTTTATTTTAAAATTAAAGTTAAAATCAAGCATTTCTAGAACCCTGTAGCAACTCTGTGGAATCCTGAGGATTTTTTGGTGGGTTTTTGTTTTTGTCATTTTGGTTGTTGATGTTGTTTTAAAGAGAGAGGGTCTCACTCTGTAACCAGGCTGAAGTGCAGTGTCACAATCACAGCTCACTGCAGCCTCAAACTCCTAAGCTCGAAAAATCCTCTCTGCCTCTTGCCTCATCCTCCTGAGTAGCTGGGACTCTAGGCGTGTGTAATTTTTTAATTTTTTGTAATCTTCTGTAGAGACAGGGTCTCACTATGTTGCCCAGGTTGGTCTCAAACTCCTGTGCTCCCACCTTGGCCTCCCAAAGCACTGGGATTACAGGCAAGAGGCACTATGCCTGCCTTATAGTCTCATTTTAGATAATAAAAATTACTGAGGAAAAAAAAAACTATGTAATCAGTTCTAGTGAAAGACAGTCTACATTAATTACTTAAAATCACATTTATTTTTTGAGGCTGCAATAGAATTTGTGATATTCAAATGTCTTTTGCTTTAGATAACAACTTTTTTTAAAATTTGGCTCTTACTAAAAATTTGTATTACTTGAACAGCAACTAATTTATAGACTATTATAATGTGTACATAAAATTCAGGTCAACAGAAATTTTTAAGTTTTGTTCAACATAAATGAGAATGTTACAATAATTTGTATTTAAGCTAATAAAAATGAATTCTCAAAATCATTAACTGTGGAGAAATCATTAGGGAATTATTTCTTCTAATTTCTTTATTTTATGAAGAAGGAACTAAGACTCCAAAGAGCTAATATTGCTTTCTTGTGATAACTAGTGGCTTAGCAGGACTAGAACCCTGGAGTTTGGGGAGTGGTCTAACATTCATTTTATTACCATCTACCACTTTCATGACCCATGTATATAAAATATCCATGAGTATCTGCATAGTGCATGTATGACATGCTAATATTATAAACCTTAACTTATTTTAGTTTAGTTTCATTTTGTTAATAACTATCAAGATAAATTAGGTATTTGGTATTAATATAATGATTTCACATAAAAATTACTAAAGCCATTATATCATATATAAAATGGTAGCAAAGTGACACAGCCTACCTGTTGTACATTTTAATTCTACCATTTGAATGTATCTTCCTTCCATTTTTCAGCCATGACATCTTGGGAGAGGGGATTCCTTCTGCCTGACACACAAATCGAGCAGTGCCAGCTCGAGGTCTTGTTAAACTTTCTGGCCATTCGACAAATGAAGGAGGAGCTATTTTTAAAGAAAAAAGAAAATATTTCTGTCATCCTAACAGGGATGATATAAACAGTTAAGGAAGAATAGAGCAAATGAAACAAGTCCCATTACTGAAGTTGTCTGACATGCTGAGATCCTATCTACATCTCCATACAACCCTCCAGGTGCCTTTTCTCCTCATTGTTCAGTGTTCACTTCCTCCATGATTTCCCTATTCAGACCATCTATATAGACACACTTAAAATATACGTACCTATCATCCTTCTTAACTAAGCTCAACATACAGCCACTTGCAAACGTAGTTAGACAATCAACAGATTAAATTTTTAAACTGGCAAATAGGCATATGGATATGTGGGTAAGTGTGAAGTAGCTAGAAGGGAAGCTTAAATAAGAAGGAACATAATGGTATGCACGCAAACAGGATGGTGACCTCAGAATGACTCTACAGTTATATTTTAATATAAGTATTTATTTTTTTCCTGAAATTCATCATTGGATTACAACACTTCATATCAATCTTCACAACGCTACAAAGCTCAAGAAAGGCAGAAGTAATCTATGAATGAGATAAAACAGCAAATGTTAAAATGTAAGATTTCCCTGATTGCAGAATGAGAGGAACATACCTAATACAGTTAAAGTTGCCATAGCAACTGTAAAGTTGCGTGTTCCAGGGGTAGTGGCCCGACAAACATAAACTCCAGCATGTTGTAGCTTGATATCAGATATCATAAGATTACTATTTCCAAGTACCCGAGTATTAAAGACATCAATGGATTTGTGATCTATTTCAAAGAGAATACCTCAGTTAAAACAATGTAACATATAATCTGAAATTATCAAAGGACCACTATCCAAGCAATCAATCATGAAAAGTATAAAATTCTCCATATTAAGACCTTTTGTCTACACACTGAAATGCCAAAAAAGTTAAGACATTCAATAGCCAAACCTGTGTTTTTATATATAAAATAAATACTTTATAAATTTCATTTAAAAAAAAAATTTAAGGAAAAGGCTTTTTTTTTTTTCCTTGAGAAGACTTACCAAGACGGCTCCAAGAAATGATTGGTTTGGGATTTCCTGTGGCCATGCATTCCAAAACTACAGTCTGATGAAGAGACGTTGTTATGTTTTGTGGACCTGCTATAATGGTTGGTGTGTGGAAGGATTTAGACTCCTTAGCTTTGGGGAGAAAAAGAGAATATAAAAGTAATTATAAATAAAATATAATAAGTGAAATTAGTAAGAATTTATTCTTGTCATTCATTTTTATTTTTCTTTTTTTTTTTTTGAGATGGAGTTTTGCTCTTGTTGCCCAGGCTGGAGTGCAGTGGCGAGATCTTGGCTCACTATAACCTCCGCCTCCCAGGTTCAAGCGATTCTCCTGCCTCAGCCTCTGGAGTAGCTGGGATTACAGGCATGCACCACCATGCCCGGCTAATTTTGTATTTTTAGTAGAAACAGGGTTTTGCCATGTTGGACAGGCTGGTTTCAAACTCCTGACCTCAAGTGATCCACCAGCTTTGGCCTCCCAAAGTGCTGGGATTACAGGCCTGAGCCACCACACCTGCCTACTTTTCTTTTTTCTAAAACAACTTTATTGAGATGTAACTCACATACCATATAATTCACCTATTTGAAGTATACAATTCAGTGGTTTTTAGAGTTTTCAGAGTTGTACAATTATTACCACAATTAATTTCAGAACATTTTTATCACTCCCCAAAACAATCCCATATCCATGTCACTCCCAATCTCTTCCTCTCTCCACAGCCTAGTAACCACCAATCTACTTTCAGTCTCTCTGAATTTGCCTATTCTAAATATTTCATATAAACAGAGCCACATATTATGTGGTCTTTTGTGACTGGCTTCTTTTCACTTAGCATAATGTTTTCAAGGTTCACCCCTGTTGTTACATGTATAAATACTTCATTCCTTTTTATTGAGCAATATATATCATTGTATAGATTAACTTATATTATTTATCCATCCATCAGTTGATGAACATTTAGGTTGTTTCCTTATCATTACCTTTCACTGAGGTTAAAGCACTCATTTATTTATGTAATTATCTAAAATTTATTTAATTTACCTAAAATTAAAGCACAGCATTAAATACATAACTTCGGCCTCTTCATGTTTTTCAAAATTTCTTTTTATTTTTCAGCCTTAAAGGATCTGTTAGAAAGCAGTATCTCATGTGAAGAATAAACATTTATGTTAAGTTCAACAATGTCTTCAGTACAGGTTTTCTTTCACTACGTTTACATAACCTTAACCTTTAAAATAAAAACTAGCATCTATTTCATTTTAATGAAATACCTATTTCTTTATATTCATCTCTTTAGTTTCTTTTCTGCCTATATTAATGTATGGCAAAATATATAAAATTGTGTTCACTTAATATTTATTTACAAGGATAATTTTTGAATTGAGACTGGGATATTTTTTAACTTTTATTTTTGTGTTTTAAAAAATTGTTTTATGTAAAAGTTTTATATTTTTTATTCTATAAACATTACTTTTTATAAAAGGCATGTATCATTTTTACAAATACAAATTATGGTATTTCTTTAAACAACAAGCAAAAGAATGTAAGACTGGAAACAAATATATTTTTTTCCACATTTGACAATTCTGGTAGAAATGGATGATTGTTATTCTCTTTTTTGTGCTTTCTATATTTTACCCTTTTAAAAATAAAAGTGAAATATAGCCAGCCCTCAGTATCTGTGGGCTGCACATCTGTAAATTCAACCAACTGCAGGTTAAAAATATTTACAAATAATAAAAAATAAAAATAATAGAAAATTTTAAAATACAATGATTTATATAGAATTTACATCATTTGGTATTGTAAGTAATGTACAGATGATTTAAAGTATACAGGAGGGTGTGCACAGGTGAATTAAAATACCATGCCATTTTCAATAAGGGACCTGAGCATCGGTTAATTGTGGTGTTGACGTGAATATCAAAGATTGAATATATATTTTTGAGACGGAGTTTCACTCCTGTTGCCCAGGCTGGATTGCAATGGTGTGATCTCGGCTCACTGCAACCTCTGCCTCTCAGGTTCAAGCAATTCCCCTGCCTCTGCCTCCCGAGTAGTTGGGATTATAGGCATGCGCCACCACGCCTGGCCAATTTTGTATTTTTAGTAGAGATGGGGTTTTTCCACGTTTGTCAGGCTGGTCTCAAACGCCTGACCACAGGTAATCTGCCCACCTCAGCCTCCCAAAGCACTGGGATTACAGGCATGAGCCACCATGCCCAGCCAAGATTGAATATTTGTTAATCTTTCTTAAGATTGAATATTTCTTAAAGACGTTGATATGACATAGAAAATTAGCCTATAAAAGAGGAGTTGCTTAGTAAGTGAAAATGACCATTTTCCAAATAGATAATAATTTAAATGAAATTCTACGTTACGGTACACTATTACAGCAGAGGAGAAAAAGTAATAACTGCACCAATACAATGTCATAAAAATGGAAAAAGCCACTCTGCATGGTACCTGGAATCACAGTTAGCGAGGCCTCCATACTTTTACGTTGGTGAGCTACAGTGGCAGCAACACAGCGATAATTTCCAGAATCCATCTGGTCGACATCATAGATTTGCAATACTCCTGTTGGTAGGGTAGTTATCCTATTATAAGAGAAAGATAACTAAACTTTTTGTAGAAGATTTTATATTTTACTATATTTATTTATTTATTTATTTATTTTTTAAGATAGAGTTTTGCTCTTGTTGCCTAGGCTGGAGTGCAATGGCATGATCTTTCTTTGTTCACTGCAACCTCTATCTCCTGGGTTCAAGCGATTCTCTTACCTCAGCCTACCAAGTAGCTGGGATTACAGGCATGTGCCACCATGTTTGGCTAATTTTTGCATTTTTAGGAGGCAGAGTTTCACCATGTTGGCCAGGCTGGTCTCGAACTCCTAACCTCAGGTGATCTGCCCGTCTTGGCCTCCCAAAGTGCTAGAATTACAGGTGTGAGCCACCATACCTGGCCTAGATTTTATATTTTATTTATCATATTCAATGAGAGGAATTAATACACTCAATCTTTTTACAGTGCTGTAAGCAATACTTTAAAGACCTTTAAAAATACTAGCTTGATTCTACTGTTCTCATTTGGGTCACTAAAGCTCTCTATAACATAAACAATCCAGCATGATTTGGTTTGTGCAATCTATCAGTCGAATTTTACAGAGTCACATTTGACATTCCAGCTTTGATTTAGCTAGTTGGTGGCCCAGTGTTTGGTACAATTTTTTTTTAATTCCTGATTTTTTACCTACTAATATCCATATATTGTCTAAGACATATGTAGGTTTTTTTTTTTTTAATAAAGGACTTCCATGAATAACTTATTTTATCTTAGTACTTTACCATGTTAGCAAATGATGTCTGCCTACTCAGGAGCAGGGCAGGAATCAAACATTTTGGAGTTGCTATCAAGTTCTTGATCCCTAAATCCCAATCACCTCAGAACACTTGATGTGTGCATGTGCACATGTGTATGTGCATTCATTTGCAGTAAAGAGGGGGGTTGGGAAGTGGAAGGCAGAGACAGGAGTGGGCAGCTACACCACCACTGCCCTTCCTAGGAATGAGAACCTAATTTGGTTTCCTAAAACTTTGGGCTGCAGTCCAGATACTCATGGTTAGAACAGATGGTTGAGGAAAGGCTCAAGGCAGTAGGAGAATCTATTTAAATGCCGATGTGAATCAAGAACCATGCCCCATATGCCAGAGACTGATGATCTAATTCTTTGGCTAAGTTTGAAATGTCTTAAGCAATCAGTTATTACTGTCCTAAATAAAAATGAGGCCCATAATGGTCTTTCTCCCTATATAATCTCACATGAAGTCTTGATTACTCCCATATCATCTTCAAAGACAAAATCTACATCTACCTGTCCACAGTCATAGGTAGAGTTGTCCGATTGAACTCCCATGTTATGACTGCAGGAGGGTTGGATGAAATCTTGCATGCAAATCGAGCAACTCCACCTTCATGGACCTCAGTAGAAACTGGCTGAACTTCAAATGCAGAAATCGCTATAAGATAAAGTTTGAGAAATTCAGAATAAGTTCATGAAAATAACAGAAGTAACATTATGCTAGATACTACTTATTAGAGTTGAACCCTTACTGAGATATAAGAACAACCTAACATACCAAGCATGAATTTAGTGAATGATTTTGGAAAAACCACTAGGCAGTTGCCCAATTTAAGGAGTCTGGTCTTTCCCAAAATTAAATTCTAAATAGGTTCACAAGAAACTTATCATCTATTTGGAGACAAAAAATGAACATATGAAACAAACATAAACAATGGTATGTAATTACATACTAAACTGTGCGGTACAAATGTCAAATACTATCGTATTTCAGAGGAGAAAGAAATAAAGACAAACTAGTCAGGTAAAAACCATTTACAGGAATTAGTTTTGAATTCGCTTTTGAAGAATCCATTGGATTTAGATGGGGGTGGTGGTGGGAGGGAGCAGAACATTAAAAGTGAAAAGAATAACATGAAGACAAGCACAGAGGTAAGAAATGTGAAGCTTGCATTCATAGGATTGTGAAGAAACAGCCAGGACTACTGCAAAATATTTCAGATTAAGAGTTTATGGGAAAGCTGAAGGAGAATACAGATAAAACAGATTTATATCATGGTACAAATTAAGGCACCAATGAAGATTTCTGAGTAAAGGCATGTCCTGATAATAACAATGTGTGGAAAAAAATTAATCAGGATGGACTGAAAAAAGGAGTCTCAAGCCAACAGTCCACCAGACTACTAAATAAGGATCACAGAACTGGGTGGTAGCAATGGGAATGGAGAGTCTAGAGATATCTTAAAGAAAACAAAGACTTGGTTCTTATGCCACAGACACATCACTCTGTGTTTGGAATCAGATGAAGTTGGTATTGATGGAGCAGGATGAGAAAGGAAAGAGAAGGCCAAGGATGCATCTGAAACAAAAGGCAGAGAAACTCAAAAGACTGTAGGCTCATGTATTTCCAAAGCAGAGATCGATCTTGAAGTGTTGGGATTTTCTAGAGTTAATTATTCTTTATAATTCTAGGTAGGCCTCCAGAAAGTGGTCTTTGGTATCCATGATTTCCTTTTTTGATGGAGAGTAAACTCCAGGTTTCCCTTCCCTCTACTAAGTCTTCCAAGAACAAAGAAAGGGTCACAACTACAGTCTTAACTCTTCCCCTCCCCAGACTCTAGTTCAAAGAAAAATTTGTTTGAACTTTATCAATAAAATGAGAAATTATGAAGAAGAATAGAGATAACAGGGCTAGATGAACTTATGTTTCATTAGACTAGAAAGGATAAAAGGTCACAGAAGGCTAACCAATTCTGCTTTGCACTTGAATTCATTTATCTGTAGATAGATCATAGGCCTTCACAGGTATAGGACAAGGACAATGAATAATGGTGAAATATTCTTAGGAGGAGTGACTTCCAAAAAGGGTGGAATGGAAGTAAAGAAATACCTTGTAAATGAAACAAAGATTTCGATTTCAAACTGCTATTGTCAGTGGATCCACAAAGTCAGATATATTTGCATAATAACCATCACCTGCCTTTTCACTCTCTTTTCTCTTGAATATATGGTGTTTTCCAGGAGTTATGTAATGTATGATATTGCAATAGACCAAATGTGGAAGCAGATACACATGAGAACCCAGCCATCTTCTATTAAGCTAACTAAAGAGATTTGCACAAATGTAAAGCAATTCTGCTCCTGTTTCTATTTTTTTCCTTTGGAAAATAGTTACATTAATATGTGATGAATAAATGTTTTCATTCTAAAATGAATTAATGAGTATGTTTCTCAGTTTTAATTTCTAATAGTGTTAGCAGACGTAAGCTACATAAATAAAAGTTATTTGAGTTTTAAGAGTATAAAGAGTAAGGCTTTTTAGTTAGAGAACTACTGTTCCAGAATATCAAACTCTAAAAATGGATACCGTGAATCTACGTTGCTGATCAATTCATTAGTCCCCGTAAAACTCTGACATCATATTCAACTACTTACAATAGTGTTTCACTAATATTGAGCTACTTTTAATTGCTTTTATAATCATTTGCTAGGGTATTTATCTGCAAACCTTTTAATTTTGGATCTAAACCTATGGACCATCCACTGCTGTTTACCTACTGAAGAATTAGGAAACAGACGGCTAGATTCACCTTCACAATATCACCTCCACATTCAGAGAGAACAACCTGATTTCTCAGTAACGATGTAAGCTGTCTTCTTATAATTAAACTATGTTGAATACATTTATTTTGGGGAGAATTAGGGCCTACATTGCCATAAATTTAATGCTTGCTTTATAAAATATTAAGCATTCTTGTCGATCCCATATTTATCTTTTCCATGTATGAGGGGTGACCATTAGCTCTAGTTGTCACTGATAATCCAGTCAATATTCAATTGACAGACTTCAAAATGGGAATTTAACTTTATTGTTTCTCAGCCTCTACCTCTCCAGACCGAAATATCTTATTTAGTTTAACTTTTCCTTATGAAGCAGAAGTTCCCCCAGGCCTGTCCACTTCAACAATTTCTTCTTGCATTATCCCACAATGAATCAAGCATTCAATTCAAGATGCTTTATCTCATTTATTCCTCCCTCATATCTGACTTCTCTTCATCCCTAACAGTCCTCTGTTCAATTCAGGCCCTTATCATATCCTGTCTGGAAGTCTTTCTGGAGCCTCTTAGCTGGTATCTTCCCTGCCAGCAGCAACACCCTCCAGAGTGATCATCAAAAACCATGAATCTGTGTTGCTGATGAATTAATTTGTCCTGCAAAACTCTAGCCTCATATTCAACCACTTGCAATGATGTTTCACTAACACTGAGCTACTTATAATTCACTAAATATACCATGATATTTCATATCTCTAAGGTTTATATGAACATTCCCTTCTGTTGCTAATATCATTGGTCCCTTTGTCCACCTGAGAAATCCTATCATTCTTTAAAGCCTAGTTGACTTATCCCATCCTTTGGGAAGTGGTTTCTGACCCTTTTCTCTGCTATCTCTGTACACTGCAGACCTTCACTGCTGTCTTTATCTCCCAGTATTATAATCACTATTTACAAATCTTCCTCCCCTTCTATGTTATAAGCTCACTGAGGTGCAGTAGGGGGTCATATTCTTTGCAGGATCCTGTAAGACAGTGAGTGGTACAGATTAGGCACTAAAAAATATACTTTTGGAATTGAACTAACATTATTTTGAATTTTCTCCAATTCTATTGGCTCTTTAAGCACAGTAACTAGAATTGTGGGAAGTTTCTTGGGTACAAATACCAAGATGTGGGTGAGAAGAAAATAGTGCTTTTTGTTATTATTATTTTTTGCTACAATTCCAAAAAAATGCGCAATAACTTACCGGCATTATTTTTAGAGACAAAAATCTGTCTCTCTGATATCAAAGGATTTTATGAAGATTAAACAAGCCAATATAGTGAGGGTCCTTTACTGAAAACTTGCAAGTGTGATTATTGAAAATAAAAGTGACACTTTGCTGCCTTATTTCATGCTAACCACACAGGCAACTGAGTGCTGCTTTTTACTCTGAATCTAACCAATCAAACAATATGCCTTGGCACCATTGCCTTTTCTTTAAGCAGTTCCCCTTTTTTCTCAGATGGATAAATTTAAGAAATCCCTAAGATTTTTTTATTATAACAATTGAGCTAATCTTGTACTTTAGGCCTAATGTGCTGCAACTCTAGAGTCACAAAATTCTGAGAAATGAAAGAAAATTGGCTTTATTCTTTAATTCATTTAAGGATATTTCTGGATCCCACTCTGGTTTTCAGCAAGGTTTGAAAGCAAGCATAAAGATACATATTTTTATTTATTTATTTTTTTTAATGAATGACCGGTTCTTATGTTGCCCAGGATGGCCTCAAACACGTAGCCTTGCCTCCTCAAGCACCAGGACAACTGGCCTGAGCCACTGCAGCTCCCTAAAGATACATATTTTTAAATCCTCACCTTTATATTTAAAATTTCTAACTTTTTCATATCTTTTGAAAATTCAATCCACTGGCAAAACAGTTTCATCGAGAAAAATACCAAGCCAGATACTGCTCAGGACTATCACTGGTTACCTCTGAGACTAACAAAAAAGAGGCAACAATTAATCTATAATGAAAGTAAACTTCCTCCTTTGTTTGTAATCCCTCCATCTGGACACCAATCCCAATCTCTTCTCTCACCTCTGGGATCTCTCTCTCTCCTGTGTATTCAAACTCTTCTCCTACTTTCTTCCCCTCCACAAATAAATCTATTCTACTCTCTCCCAACCTCAAAAAACAAAAGGAAGAAAACTCCAAACATTTCTTTACAACACTTTACATATCCATCTACCAGCTCTCCACTCTCCTACCCATAAGACCGAAACTTCTCTAAAGAGTATTATACTGGCTGTCCCCACTTCTTTCTGACTCCATGCCTCAAACATCTAATTTGCCTTCTTCCCTTTTATGTTATTGAAATAGGGTCTATGATACTACATGCTCCTTGTTCTCCTTTTCTTTCGCCAGCTGCTCCTTCCTGTCTCCCCTTTTTAAAGGCTCACTCTCCTTCCTCTTCTGCACTTCCTTCCATAGAGTATCTGTTCTTTTCTCTCTCCATAGTCTTTTTTGGTGATTATATCCTCTTACAGTTTTCAACCACAGCCAGCTGTAGCTGCTGATTCCCCTAAATACCGCTCCAGCTTAGATCACTCTCCTCAGACCTTCGTACTCAGGGCTCCAACTGTGCACTGGACATCTTCACCTGGAATTTATGAAAGGCACTCCAAACTCATTATGTCCAAAATGAAGTCATCTTCTTTCTTCCAAGCCTGTATCTCTGCTTCATCTTTGTCACACCACTGTCAAATTATTCACCTGAGCTAGAGACTATTTACTCTTTCTGAATTCTCAATCATCTGTTCCCACTGATTTTAACTCCTAAACATGTGTCAAATCCGTTCCCTTCTGTTCCAGTCCCAAAATCTCTCACCTGAGCCACTATCAGCCTCTTGTCTCTGCTTTCATTCCTCCCTTCCCCTCTTCAAAACACTCCAGACAAACACCAATGTTTGACAGGCTGCATTAGACTCAAGCAGCTTTCATCTAACCATTGAAAGGCTTCTATAGGTTAATCCACTACTTCTAAAACCAACAAAGAAATAATCTCACAAAAATGTGATTCTAATTGTTAATGCTGTCAAAAAGCATCATGTCTTAGCACCCACCCATCTAAATATTTAAACTGCTTAGCCTAATTACTAGAAAAAAAAAAAGGAATGCATATATCCTTCCATAGTGAACAAAAAAATAAATCTTCCTTTATGCCAAATACATATTTTTTTTAACTCTTTTTGGCCAGGTATAGTTTCAACAAACAGACTTGTTAGTGAGGTTTTGTCAAAAAAGTTAAAAAAGAAAGAAAGGAAAAGAGAGAGAGAGAGAGCAGTTAGGCATCAATTATTTCAAAACCAAACTTTCATGGCAACACGCAATAGTATTTAAACAACCAATCTTAAATAGTTATATAAAGACAATATCTCTGCTATTAAAGACACACAGTATAACTGACACAAAGAAGTTAATTTCCATGACTCACATATTAATATCGATCTTACTGTCCTCACAATAATACCATTCATTTAGTTTGTAAGTTAATCATGCTAACAGATTCTGAGTTATAAAATTCTTCATAAAATAATGGACCAGATTGTCTCCCCAATTTAGAAAACAATTTTAATTACTTTTAGGAAAGTTTTAAAGTAATCTCTTCTGAATTTATTAATTCATTCAATGAATATTTATTCAGTGTCTAGTATATTCTAGGTGCCAAGGATCCAATGATGGACAAAATTAACATAAGTTTATTCTCAGGGATCTTTATCTAACGGTGGAGAAAAACATTTAACCAAATTACTATGCAAGTATAATAAATTCAAACTATGCAAGTGTAATAAATTCAAACTGTGATAAATGCTATGAAGAAAAAGTACAGAGCACCCTAAAAGTTGAGCATCCCAAAAGTACAGAGCATCCCAAATTCAACAAATGTTCCAAAATCTGGAACTTTCTAAGCACCGACATGATGCTTAGTGGAAATGCTCATTGGAACATTTCAAGCTTCTGGATTTGGGATGCTCAACTGGCATAATACAAATGTTACAAAATTTTTTCAGAACTCTGAAATCTAAAACACTTCTGGTTCCAAGCATTTCAGATAAGAAACGCTCAACATAAATTATAAAAGCAGTATCAGAGGCTTGAAGCAATTTAATAAAGATAGAATAGCTTAACACACATCTTATTGCCAGGCACTGCATTAAGTACATTACATATTCCAGCTTATTTAGTTCTCAAAACTTTTATTCACCCAATTTTCAGTTACAGAAACTGAGACGCAGGAAAAGTAAGCAACCTGCCCAAAGTTTTGCGGCCAGTCAAGTGGTGATACTGGGATCGGAATTCAGGTAATCAACTTCCAAGATCCTATATGAATTCTCTTATGAGTAAAAGTTTGAGTTCCCCAAACTTTCTGTGGAAGATAAAAATTACAGGTTCTACTCCCAAGCAATTCTGCTGCTCAGTGTATGCCGAAATGCACTGGCTTTCTAGTTGGGTAAGAACATGTGTTAAGGCTGGGTGTGGTGGCTCAGACCTGTAACCCGAGCACGCTGAAAGGCCAAGGCAGGCAGATCACAAGGTCAGGAGTTTGAGACCAGCCTGGCCAATATGGCAAACCCTCTCTCTACTAAAAATACAAAAATTAGTCAGGCATGGCTGGGTGTGGTGGCTCAAATTCCAGCACTTTGGGAGACCAAGGGGGTGGATCATGAGGTTACGAGATCAAGACCATTCTAACCAACATAGTGAAACCTCGTCCCTACTAAAAATACAAAAATTAGCTAGTCATGGTGGTGTGCACCTGTAGTCCCAGCTACTCAGGAGGCTGAGGCGGGAGAACTGCTTGAACCCAGAAGGTGGAGGTTGCAATGAGCAGAGATCGCACCACTGTACTCCAGCTTGGGTGACAAGGCAAGACTCCATCTCAGAAAAAAAAAATATGTGTTAAATTTCTACATTTCCAAAACAGAACAATACCTTTAAAACTCGGTGTATTAAAATTTCAAAACTATGGCTCTCATCTCAAACAAGAGTATGTCTACTTTTAGGAACCTATTAAAGATAGGAAAGTGACCAGCCTGGGCAATAGGGACAGACCCTGTCTATAAATAAAAAAAAATTTTTTTCTGATTAGCCAGGTGTGGTGGTACGAGCCTGCAGTCCCAGCTACTCAGGAGGCTGAGGTGGGAGAACTGTTTGAGCCTAGGAGGTTGAGTCTGCAGTGACCCATGATCACACCACTGCACTCTAGCCTGGGCAGCAGAGTAAGACCTTGCCTCACAAAAAAAAAAAAAAAAAAAAAGGAAAGTATGGAAATTGAGTTATACTATCTAAGGCTAAAACTTAGTAGTCAAACATTTTTTAAAAAAATAATCTATCTTTTAAAAACAGTTTACCTAATAGGAATACCAGTTTTTCCTTTGTTGTTATTCTCCTGGTTCTAAGCCCACATATATGTTGACCATAAAAAAGCCAAGTACTTAGAGGGAGAGTGTGCAGAGGTAGGGAGACTAACTAGTTAAGATGCTATCAGAACAGCAAAAGAGAGATCTGCTATGAGTTTGAATGATGACAGAAATAACAGGAAGGAAGGGAGGGCATATACAAGAGACACTGTACACCAAACATCATTTGGCCCAGAGGTGTTCAGGGCAGAGAGAGGAAAGGATCCATATGGTTCTGAAGTTTCTGGCCTGTAAAGGCTGGGAGATACAATGGTGCCTGAAATAGAACACAGGAAGAGAGATCAGATGGGCTGGTGGTGAATAGCCATTCCAAACTCTCATTTGATCAGAATGAGAAGACACTGGACAAGTTAAGACAAACAGGGAAACTGTACAATTAGGTCATGGGCTAATAACACAAGCAAAGTATATGTTCATCTTGATTTAAATTTTTTTTTTAATTTTTGATTTCTACCTGTTCTACAATGCTAAATCTTGATTTTTTGACTAACAGCTCACATGTAAGGCTATCATTCAGATTTATAGAAAGACATCCTTGGGTTTTTCTAATAGCAGCCTAAAAAAACAGTGTTTACTGTTTTTTCAATTTTAATGCATTCTCTTATTTTTTTTTGAGCTGGAGTCTTACTCTGTTGTCCAGGCTGGAGTGCAGTGGCACAATCTCAGCTCACTGCAACCTATGCCTCCAGGTTTCAAACATTTCTCTTGCCTCAGCCGACTGAGTAGCTGGAACTACAGGCATGTGCCACCATGCCCAGCTAATTTTTTTGTATTGTTAGTAGAGATGGGGTTTCACCATGTTGGCCAGGCTGGTCTTAACTCCTGGCTTCAAGTCATCTGCTGTCTCGGCCTCCCAAAGTGCTGGGATTACAGGCGTGAGCCTCTGCACCAAGCCCCATTCTCACTTCTTGATGACAGAAGTAAAGGGCACTAGAAAACTAAGAAAAAGGATAATTTAAGAAAGATGAAATGGCTGGGCTCAGCCCCTCACGCCTGTAATCCCAACAAGTTGGGAGGGTGAGGCAGGCAGATCACCTAAGGTCAGGAGTTTGAGACCAGCCTGGCCAAAATGGTGAAACCCCATCTCTACTAAAAATACAAAATTAGCTGGGCATGGTGGCACATGCCCGTAATCCTAGCTATTCGGAAGGCTGAGGCAGGAGAACTGCATGAACCCAGAAGGCAGAGGTTCTGGTGAGTGGAGATCATGCCATTGCACTCTAGCCTGGACAACAAAAGCAAAACTATGTCTCAAAAAAAAAAAAAAAGACTAAGTAAAATCTTGGCCCTACCTGGTACAAAGAAAATCAGGACTAACATCCAGTACAAACCAGCATGATTTATATGTATATAGGGAAGTGGTACAGCAGAACAGTCTTGCAGGTAAGAGTGCAGATATTAAAATCCATACATTTGACTTAGAATCAGTTTGCATTCATGAGCTGTGTGTCCTGGAGAAGTTACTCAACCTCAAGCCTCAGTATCCCTCAGTAAAAAATTAAAAATGCATTCTAAGCATATTGTAAGAATAACATTGAATTCTATATCTATACATATATGTACCCAGCCACTGCTTGTTACCCAGTAAAGTCCTAGCAGTGGTGCAGATGGGACTAGTGATAGAAGGCCTTACTATGAATACACTGGTTCTACTTTCAGAAGAATGACTCAAAGAATGTCAAACAAAGGATGCCAGTGAGCCTTATATATAATAAAAATAAACTTTAAAGCCTGAATAAAGGGCAAAAGTATTCTAAAATTAAATTTTTTTTCTGTTATTTTCTACTAAGCCAGACTTAGGTAGCCTTTGCATAAAGGTACATAAACTGCAGAGAAACAAAGTAATTTTTCATTTTGAATGTGCAGACATAAATTATTTAAAGGGGATAAAATCCACTACTTCAGTGATGAAATAATGAGAGATAAATTAAAAAGAGGTAAGTAACTAGTTCAGATCTCTAGTGGTAGGATTACATACAGTGATTTTTTTTTCACTTTACTTACATTTTTTCCTATAAAATTATATAATTAGGAAATTATCTTTTTATAAATTACATATGTTGCTATGAGGCATGGACTGAAGTGAAACTATGAATGCATAAATTTTCTACTGTTACTCCACTGCTTGATAAAATCTCTTACTCTTAATTTTTATCTGCCTTTTAAGTTCTTTTAACTTCTCACTCTTTGGGTAAACATCACTTATGATCAATAGATGCTTGATTCTCTCCCTAACCCGTGCCCTAAACCTGGAAATTACCGACAAAAACTTGAATAAAACCACTGTGCAATTAAAAAAACAAATTATATAAAAATTTTGCATCACAACTTAGAAACTTTAGAAAAGCATGCAAATATAAAACATCTGTATCACGATAGTTTTAAATGCTATTTCCTAGAAAGTATTTGATTTTTCTATTTCGATTTTTTAAAGTAAAGCATTAAACTGAGTAAATGACTCTGTCTTTCACAATACATGTTAGAGCCTTTTAAAACTTTAGTCTGCAAACTATCTTCAGTATTATCAAAATATTTTGCATTTATTTAAATGGCAAAACACCTCATGTCCTATGCAAATCTCGGGTTACTTCCTTACACAGACTTTGTTTCTGCCAGTTAGGCATGATTTTACAAGTCTACAGCCTCCTTGTGAAATCTGACCTCTCTCTTCCCTCCACAGTCAGTGCTAACATAAACCAAGAGCCCCACAAGAAGTCATTAAAGCAGTGCTGTTAAGAGGCCACAGCTCTATAAAATAGGCAAGAAACGAGGTCTTGAGAAACATGCGCTGTCCTCAAAAACAACCTTGCAAACACAATAAATGTAAGTGCCTATTTTATTTGCGACTTCCTCCTCTTCACCTGTCTATTTAATCATTTGCTTCTATGATTTATAGTCAGAAAAAAAACATAAAAAATGCCAAGATGAAAATGTTTTCCAAACTTTTATTTGACCAGAAAGCAAAATATATATGACTCTACACTGGAAATGTATGACTACTAATTTAATAAATATTTAAGTACTATGCTATGCATGCTTCTAAAAGGTTACAATGAATAAAATGCTTAATATACGATTTTAAAACCAACTAAAAATGATGAATACAGTCTGAAATTACATACCATCTAGCAATTTAAGTTCACAACTATTTCCTAATGTAAGAAAAACATCACATTCTTTTTAAAACTGCAGATAAAATGTTATTTAACTAAACAGAAAGTAATGAAGTAAGTCGGAATCCTTATGCAGGGTTTAAAACGGTGGTCCTAATGCGGCAGTTTAGCCAGGGGATCCCAAGGCCTCAAAGACTGCACCAGTTACTACTGCCACACCCCCTCCTTGGGGAATCCTAAATGGCAGGGGAACATGGGCAGAAGCACGTTCCACAGGTTTCAGTGCTGTTTCCACATTTCTAAGTCACCAATCAGTAGCTCTGGGAAATCCATAAGCAGCTCATCAAGAACACAGGGGGAGCTAGGTGCAGCGGCTCATGCCTATAATCCCAGTACTTTGGGAGGCTGAGGCAGCCAGATCATTTGGGCTCAGGAGTTGCCTGGGCAACACAGTAAAACCCTTTCTCTACCAAAAATACAAAAAATTAGCCAGGCATAATGGTGCATGCCTGTAGTCTAAGCTACTCTGGAGGCTGAGGTGGGAGGGTCACTTGAGTCTGGGAGACAGAAGTTGCAAGGAGCCAAGATTGTGCCACTGCACTCCAACCTGGGTGATGGTGAGACCCCATCTTGAAACAAAACAAAACACAGGGAGGCTGGATGTGGTGGTTCACGCCTGTAATCCCAGCGCTTTGGGAGGTCAAAAGGGGAAGTTCGCTTGAAGAATTTGAGGCCAGCCTGGGCAACACAGGGAGACTTCATTTCTACAAAAAATTGTTGGGTATGGTAGCATGTGACAGTAGTCCTAGCTATTTGGAAGGCTCAGGTAAGAGGATCATTTGAGCCTGGGAGGTGGAAGTTGCAGCGAGCCATGATGATGCCACTGCACTCCAGCCTGGCCGACGAGAGAGATCCTGTCTCTTAAAAAAAGAACATGGGAAAATTTCTAACACAACTCTCAAGTGTGCACAATTTCAGAGTTCATTATTGAGTTTGATAATATATTAACATAAACCTTGTTTCTATGACACTGGTCTTTCAAATCAACCATGCATTTGTATACTTCAGGCTCTACTAATCGAAATACAGTGGTAACTTCTTGCCTTATCAAGTCTGATTGACTTCGAGGCTTCCAACTTGAAGAGTGACATGCAAATGTACAGTGAGTAAAACTAAGAGATCTGCTCCCATCATTTCATCAAAGCATCATGCTACCAATGGGTAAAAGTTAGCCAAGGAATGAGTTTCAAACAGAAGGAAAATTTATATCCTTAAGATTAGGCAAGAAGCTATTTGTATTTTTTCTTAAAATTATTTAACAGAAAAAAATTCATCTGCTTAATAAAAATAATGTAACAGGCTGGGCACGGTGGCTCAAGCCTGTAATCCCAGCACTTTGGGAGGCCGAGGCGGGTGGATCACGAGGTCAAGAGATCGAGACCATCCTGGTCAACATGGTGAAACCCTGTCTCTACCAAAAATACAAAAAATTAGCTGGGCATGGTGGTGCGTGCCTGTAATCCCAGCTACTCAAGAGGCTGAGGCAGGAGAATTGCCTGAACCCAGGAGGTGGAGGTTGCGGTGAGGGGAGATCGCGCCATTGCACTCCAGCCTGGGTAACATGAGTGAAACTCCGTCTCAAAAAAAAAAAAATGTAACAAAAAGTGAAATATGATCACTACATCTTGGGTGTCAACTCCTTTGTACAGCTATACTAAATATACAGCAGCCATTCTATAAGTAGTTTATTACCTAATTTTTAGTGAACATGTTATCCTGCTTGAATCTAACAACTCTGACAACCAGGTACTATGAAATACATTTTGCTTTACAAAGAAAATATTTAGATAAATAAATAAATATAAATAAAACACAGGCTAGAAACTTTGTAACAAAGTTGGGAACCAGGGTCTCTAAGAAATGTGCCCTACATTGAAAGTTTCTACAGACTAGATTATCTTCCAGTATATTCCCATAGTGTATCTGTATTTTAAAACTCACCTTTAATTACACCTGAGAATTTGTTCCTTCTTTAATATTTCATTAGCTTTGCTCTCTGCCAAATGCTAGACCTTGGACTCCCCATGTTCAATTTATTTGTCCAGAAAGAGCGTGACACAAAGCTGTTCCTTCTTTAATATTTCATTAGCTTTGCTCTCTGCCAAATGCTAGACCTTGGACTCCCCATGTTCAATTTATTTGTCCAGAAAGAGCGTGACACAAAGTGTCCTGCTCGCTGGCCCACTCATTGCTGTTCGGCAACTCACTTATTAATCTCATTAATAACTGGCTTTAATCATTCCCTAACTTTACAATTATTCAGGTCTCCGGTCACTTTTATCCCGGATTGTAAATTCCTTGAGTTAAGAGAACATGTCTTACTTGTCTGTGTTGCTAACAGCCTGAACGCGCCCTGCATACAAGAGGCATTTAATAAAGGCTTACTTGAGTGAACTCGACAAACCACATCACCTCCTCCCTACTATTCACAATAGAAAACCTGCTTCTTATCTCACTAAGAGTAACAGAAGGGATTTTGTCTGTATCCCTCTTTGCTGTACAGCCCTAAGCAAATTTCTTTTTTTGTTTGTTTGCTGGAGACAGAGTCTTGCCCCATCGCCCAGGCTGGAAGCGCAGTGGCTCACTGCAACCTCTGTCTCTGGGTTCAAACGATTCTCATGTGTCGGCTTCCTGAGTAGCTGAGATTATAGATGTGCGCCACCACACCCAGCTACTTTGTATTTTCAGTAGAGGCAGAGTTTTTACCATGATGGCCAAGCTGGTCTCCAACTCCTGACCTCAGGTGATCCACCCACCTTGGCCTCCCAAAGTACAGGGATTACAGGTGTGAGCTACCGCCCCCAACCTCAAATTTCTTAACCTTCCTAAACATGTTTTGTTCCATAAAGCAAGGGTCTTAAAAGGGTTATTATGGATTACATAAGGTAATAACTGAAAAATACTTAATATATATCCTGTAATATTAAAGCACTCCATAAATTTTAGCTATTTCTATTATCTTGCTGGACATAAAACACCACTGATTCTCCTTACCACCTCAAAATCTCTCCTTCTTCACCTAGCTTCTTTTCCTTCACTCCTGGTTCTGAGGAAGAAGTAACCATTCCAACTTGTACGAAGGTTTACCTTTTCCTGATGCTCTCAATCCCATCCCTCCTACCAGCTCTGTGCCCTTATTCCATTTATTATTCCCATTCTTTTGCATCACTCTCTCATTGCTAGTTTCTTTATTAGTGCTTTTTTAAATATACACTTATCTTCCCTGTCCTAAAAAGTAGCATCTAGATCTCAGGCCAAGCTAAAATCCAGTCAGGCTCTCTTCTATCACTTTAGTTTTTCTTGAATCAGTCTACCCACTCCATTCTTGGACAGGGTCTCTCTATGTCACCCAGGCTGAAGTGCAGTGGCATGATCTCAGCTCACTGCAGCCTCAACTTCCCGGGCTCCAGCAATCCTCCCATTTTGGCCTTCCCTGTGGCTGGGACCACAGACATGCACCGCCACATCTGGCTAATTTTTGTGTTTTTAATAGAGATGGGGTTTCATCACATTGCCCTGGTTGGTCTCCAATTTATGAGATCAAGCAATCCTCCTGCCTCAGCCTCCCAAAGGGCTGGGATTACTGGCATGAGCCATTGTGCCCAGCCCCATGTGCCTAGCCCCATTCATTATTTCTTCGGGAGTAGGGCAGAATGCAGAGAAGAGGGAGGAAGGCGAGCCACAGGTGTGGCTTATATGCAGGATTCAGTAGCCTCCTGGGAATGGATTTTACCTTTAGAGAAGACATGATGCTCGCTCCTCAGTTTAATTCAAAAACAACATGCCAGTTTAGGTGCAGTACAGTGTCAGAATTTGTGACTGCCTGACTCTCAAATTAGGGCAGTCATCAGGACTCGTGAATCATGCTTATATTAAAAAAAAAAAAAAAGAGTACAGACAGGGATACGGGAGAGGGGAGAGAGTGCTCGGGTGGGGGAGATTCATTTGGGCTATTGGCTAAAACTTTTGAAAGCTGTAACAAGACTACTTCAAGGGGGAGAAATAGGGACAGTGGACACAGGTATGCCCAATTTAGGGGTACAAACTGGAATAGAGCACAGAAAATATCGTTCTGCTCTTCTTCTTCTCACAATTGCACGACTAGTCTAAAAAGCAAAACAAAACAAAGCAAAAATGGTAGTGCTTTTCACAGCAATTGCTACCATTCCTTCCAGTTCTAACCAGTCTTCACAGAGCCACAGTTCAGCATACGCCCATCCACCTTCTAACTTGATATTATAGGATTTGGGGAGCTAATAAATATTATTTTCTGTACTTACAGCCATTGCAGCCATTTAAAAAAATGACCCAACTTGGATATCTTAATACTCAATGATATATTCAAACTATACATCAAATAATTTTCAATGGCAAGTTTTCTAAAGCCTGGGCTTAACTGTTAAACCATGGGCTTTTTTGGTATTTTCCCCCACCGTTCCACCTTCTGGCACCCTTTCCAACGAATACACAACAAAAGAACAAGTTTCATGAACTTAGTATCTGTCTCCTAAAGCCCAAGGGTAAGGAACTAGTGGTGATTTCAATGGGCCTAAAAGTCATAGTGCTTTAAATACAACTACTTATCATTAAATGTTCACCAAAATAAAACTAACTCACAATTGGTTATGATGGTAATATGCTTAGCGGGAAATAAAGATTTACAATGAGACTATGAATAACTTAAAATCACTTCAAACTTCCTTATATTAAGTATTTTCAGCATCATTATCTTGTATCCTTCAGTTCTAGCACATAAGAAGGTACTGACATATTTATATCTGTACATAAATATATGTATCATAAAACACAGAGATGTGCTGGGACTTAACAGACTAGATTAGCCAGCAGACACAATGTCTATGACAAAGGATAAGGACAGCTAGATTTTCATTGGTGTAAAGGGCCTTGGACAAATCTTCATCCAGGAGACAGCAGAGAGCCCTTCATCCAGGAACTAGCATGATTATATTATATATTCACCAGATATAAAAAGGCTGGGCACAAAATTTATGAAAACAGAAGCAGTAGAAAACTAAAGACAGGCAATTTTGCCCAGACCAGTCCTGTCCTTATGTGTATAATAAAAAGCTACTATAAAAATAATAAAAAGCAACTATAAAGTAGTACTATAAAGGTTCTTTTATGAAAAGGCAAAGGACCTAGAATAGCCAAAATAATTTTGAAAAAGAAGAAACAAAATTAAAGGGCTCATACTGTCTGACTTCAAGAATGATAATGACGTCAAAACTTACTGACAAAGGAAGGATGACACTGGCAAAAGGTTAGACATATTCGCTCTGTATGTGTCTGTATACGTACAGAAAAGAAAGTACAGAAATTAACCAATAAAACATGTCAACTGATTTTTATAACGTTGCAAAATTAATTCAATAGAGAAGGGATAGTCTGTTCAACAAATTGTGCTTGAACAAGTAAACATCCATATTTGAAAAAAAATTAACCTTGACTTATACATCTTATGCAAAAATTAATTAAATTGGGTCAAAAGGCCGGGCGCAGTGGCTCATGCCTGTAATCCCAGCACTTTGGGAGGCCGAGGCAGGTGGATCATGAGGTCAAGAGATCGAGACCATCCTGGTCAACATGGTGAAACCCTGTCTCTACTAAAAATACAAAAAAATTAGCCAAGCGTGGTGGCACGCGCCTGTGGTCCCAGCTACTTGGGAGGCTGAGGTGGAAGAATTGCTTGAACCCAGGAGGTGGAGGTTGCAGTGAGCTGAGATTGTGCCACTGCACTCCAGCCTGGTAACAGAGCAAGACACCGTCTTAAAAAAAAAAAAAAAAGAAAAAGAAAAGAAAAGAAAAAAAAATTGGGTCAAAAACACTAAATGTGACAACATTTAGAAGAAAACAGAAACTTCTCTGTGTCTTGGGGTTAGGCAAAGAGTTCTTATATATAACATATAGAAAGCACAATCCATAAAAGATTGATAAACTAGGCTTCATCAAAATAAAAAAAAAATAATAATAAAATTCTGGCTGGGAAAGGTGGCTCATGCCTATAATCCCAGCACTTTGGGAGGCAGAAGTGGGAGGATCACTTGAGCCTAAGGGTTGGACACCAGTGTAGCCAACACAGGGAGACCCCATCTCTACAAAAAGTAAACAATCACCTGGGTATGGCAGTGTGTGCCTGTGCTCACAGCTATGTGGGCGGCTGGGGCAGGAGGGTCACTGGAGCCTGGGAGGTCGAGGTTATACTGAGCCCTGATCATGCCACTGCTATCCAGCCTAGGGAAGAGAGATGCTGTCTCTAACTAAAATAAAATTCTCCTCTTGGAAAAATACTGTTAAGAGAATGAAATGACAGACTCTCTCACAGATTGAGAGAGAAAATTTTAAAATCACATATTTAACAAAAGTTCTGTATCCAGAATGTGTAAATAACACTCAAAACTCAATAATTAGAAAACGATTCAATAAAAAGTAGGTAAATGAGTTGAACAGATACCTTAACAAGGCAGATAACATGAATGGCAACTAAACACAAAAAGATATCCAATGAGATGTCACTATACACCTATTAGAATGACTCAAATCCAAAACACTGCCAATACCAAGCACTGGTGGGGATATGGAGTACCCGGAACTCTGATACATTGTTGGTGGGATGCAAATCCGTACCATCACTTTGGAAAATAATCTGGCAGTTTTTCATAAACACATACTTTCCGTAAGATCCTGCATTTTCATCTCTAAGAATTTACTCAACAGAAATAAAAACTTACAATCACACAAAAGTCTATATGAAACAGTTCAGGAAAGCTTTCTTTCTAATCATCCAAAACTGCAAACAACCTAAATGTCCTTCAAAGGTGGTGAATGAATAAACTGTGTTAAATTCATACAATGAAGTACTACTACTCTGCAACAAAAAGTAGCAAACTACTGATAAAACAACATAGATAAGATTTAACGATATAGATAAATCTCAAATGCATTATGCTGAGTCAAAGAAGCAAGACACAGAAGATTACGTAATATATAATTCCACTTACATGGTATTCCAGAAAATGCAAAATATAGGGACACTAGGAATCAGGGGAGAGAGAGGGTATGACTCTAGAGTGGAAAATGCAAAATATAGGCACTGCTAGGAGTCAGGGGAGAGAGAAGGTACAGTCTGAGAGAATATTTTGGGATGGTTAAAGTATGCTGTATCCTGATTGTAGTGATGATTATACAACTCTCTACATATGTTAAAACTCATAGAACTATAGATATAAAAGACAGAATTTACTATATGTAAACTTTAAAAACAAATTTCAAGAAGGCTATGCTTCTTAAAAAAACAAAAAAACCAAAAAGCTTCTGTTTAATTTTCTAGCCAGTTAAAGAAGAAAAATTCTAAATTAAGCAGGAAGACAGCACACAGAGATTTAAAAAGCAGACCCCTAGAGACTATCTTCACCTCTTCCGTAAAGTTAGCCCTGACTTTCCCAAGTAGAGCTAGAGACCCCTTTAATACTCCTAGGAACTTAGAATATTTTGTTTGCTTCACTGTTTGTTTCATCAGCTTTACTTTCTGCTCCCACCCACAGGATAGGGTCTTGTATCTTATCTTTTTATTTCTGACACAACACCACAGATATAAAAGCAGTCAATAGGTATCTGATAAACACACCAATAAAATATGTCCTAGGGTAAGTATGGATTCAGTTTAGTCTCCACTTTCTTCATCTAGAGCATATAGTATAATCTGTACATAGTAATAATCTGAAGAACCATTAAGATGCTGAACATAAGGTTTAAATTATATTTGTAATACTATACATGAAAAGTACACACAAAAATATTTATCCTAATAACTAGAAATGGATCTATGTTACAGTTTTAATTATTAGAGGAACAGGAGGAGCCAGAAACCTAGAGCCCTCCTATTCCTATTTTTCAACCCTTGAAAATGGTCAAAGAGCAGTAACACCCCTGCTGAGAAGCTAGGAGAGTTGCTGTCAGCAAGCATTACATGCACATGTGCAAACAAACACACATATACAAACACACAAACCTGAAAAGCCCAGCCTAACCTTCTGCCTCCTGATGCCAGTAGCACACACAGAATTGCAATTCGCAGACAGACCTTTTACAGGCTCCTGACCCAGCATATCCTGCAGACGTATGTCAGTTCCGGGGCGTCCTGACATTCTAAACCTGTCTTGGGGCGTCTCATAATATTCAACCTGGCACAGATTCCACTAGGCTAGGCTTGAAATTATTTCGAATTTGGTCCTAGAACCAAGTGGTCTACTCCTAGGAATCTCAAGTGAGAAATGGATTTTCCAGAGTAGCTGCAGGCTCTTAGAGTTCATGTTTGACCAAGACTGCTGAACATTTGAGTACTTTTTCAGGATTAAGCTACACTATTATTAGTGCTAAAATAAAAGCACACTGTTTTGTACATGCATCTGTGCCACACTGTTATTTCTACTCTTCTAAAGCAGAGGAGAAAATAGTTACAGCAAATGAAGATTTACAATACTGAACTCACAACCACTTCTTCTAATGTCCTCATCTGCAGCTAAGTACAACACTCTTCAGCTACCCCCTTGGCTTATGTTCTGCTGGACTGATGGAGTCTATCCTAATGAGATCAGTAGTAACTAGGGCTTGACAGGCAACTAGGGTGGGTTCCCAGGACGAAGAACACCAGAGGCAGATGTGGAAATGTGATGTTATAAGAGGAAAAGTCTATCTTGGTAGGAATTTAAGAAAGAGGTTAAAAACAAGGAAAATCACAGACCTCAGCAAAATAAATAGGAGCAGGTGGTCAATACGAAAAGTCCAGGGAATGCCGAGCACGGTTGCTCATGCCTGTAATCCCAGCACTTTGGGAGGCCAAGGCGGCGGATCACAAGGTCAGGACTTTGAGATCAGCCTGGCCAATACGGTGAAACGCCATCTCTACTAAAAATACAAAAAAATTAGCCAGACATGGTGGTGGGTGCCTGCAGTCCCAGCTACTCAGGAGATTGAGGCAGGAGAATCGCTTAGGAGGCAGAGGTTGCAGTGAGCCAAGATCGCACCACTGCACTCCAGCCTGGACGACGGAGAGCCACTCCATCTGAAAAGAAAAAAAGAAAGGAAAGGAAAGGAAAAAGGAAAAGAAAGGAAAGGAAAGAAAAAGAGAAGTCCAGGAAAATAAGTTTTAGATAATCATTAAATTGTCAAAAAATTACCAACAACATTCTTTGTCTTCATCTCCAGAGCTGATAAAACGAAAATAAATCACTATTCACTTTGCCTATTACATCTTCCTCAACTTCTCAATTTAAATTTGAGTTTAAATTTTAAAAAAATAATCAGTCTCCATATGGTACTCTCACAATCTAGACAGACTTGTGTTAGTTTAGGAGTAAAATCTGATCTCACTTTGAAAGACATCCCCAGCTGGAATTTTCTTCTTCTCAAATTATCTGTCTTCCCAGCAACAGTGTGTGGTCACAGAAGTACATGAGACATGCTAATGCATTTATCAAGTGATTATTCTTGGCCCCTCTGCTGGCAAAAACAAGCAGGAAACGGTACAGAAAAACATGCATAGTAAGCCACATTAACCAGCTTCAAAGCTGTTCAACTTGTGTGGCTCCTATGAATTCGGGGGAAGGGGGGGAAGTGTCACAGCTTTGTCTTTAGCAAGACCACTTTCCCTTCAGCCTTTTGCCAAGTGATTGCCTTATATTGCCTAATCCAAGAGATGCCTTTCTTAGGCCTTGTTGTCATTCCATAAATAATTAGTTCTGCTTAATAGCTCAACTGTGCAGGAAGAACATTCCAAGCAATTTTACACTTTGCATCAGTCACAGAAACAGAGGATCAATAAAGCATTAAGAAGAGTGAGGTTTTTTAACAAAATTCATGTCACTTAGCAACTTCATCTGTGTTGAAATTAATAATGAGAAAAATCACCAAATCCATCAAAATCACAGCAGAAGTATTTCTACTACAATTACTTTCGCTTTTCAAATGGTTATTTCAAGGACATTTTAAACCAATTCAAATGCAGTATATTAAATTATTTGTTGATAAACATTATAGCATTGTTCTCCATTGTTTTATATATATATTGTTTTATCAGATTATAAAATGCCTGGTTCTCCTTTCTCTTCCACATAACAACCATTCAGTAGTACCTAGTAAATGCCTGTTA
The DNA here is from genome assembly GCF_009761245.1 of Sapajus apella. Lineage (NCBI taxonomy): Eukaryota > Metazoa > Chordata > Mammalia > Primates > Cebidae > Sapajus > Sapajus apella. The sequence continues at coordinate 9,888,574 of NW_022436977.1, read as the reverse complement.
TGCAATAAAATTCATTGAAGTTTGTACAATCATAATTTATAACATCAATTAAATAGTCTACTTAAGACATTCAAGTCACAAACTGGGAATCAATCACCGTCAAATGCCTAAGTATCTCTTTCATCTTCTCATAGCTGTTAAATTAAAAAGCAAGCCAATTTAATTGACAACAGGATATATATAGAGAAACAGATAGATAGATATCAGATGACCTGTTAAGGTAAATTCATAAAGTAGATGCTGACTTCTGAACTACGTGTCCACAACATGATGTCTTTTAATATTGGAACTTTTTTAAAATTAAGCTTGACAACACAGCCTTAAAGAAGAGAGAATGAACCTACTATATATCGTATATACATTAACTCATTTCATACTCTAAAAAAACTTACCAGGTAAATAAGATTACTTTCATTTATAGTTAAGGAAATATGTTCCACTTGCCCAGGGCCATGGAATTAGTAAACAACAGAACTAGAAGTCAAAACGGTGCTTTAAAAACTTAGCTTCAAGCTGCAGCCCTAGAGACAAAATACCCACTCAAGGAGATAGCACTTCATGGTAGTAATGCTAATCTAGCCTTGTGAGTCTATTCTTCCAGTAGGACACATACATTCATGCAAAAAGAGCAGGTAATTTCCTTCTCTCCAGTTTTCTCTCCTTTAAACTTTCCTAGAAGTAGCAGCAAAAATATTTCCCCAATCTTCCACTTGACTGAATATACATCACTCCCAAAGTTCATAGTGAGGGCTTTATGACTGATCTCCTATCAAGTGTTTTTTCTTCCCCTTTTTATCTCTCTCTCTCTTTTTTTTTTTTTTTTTTTGAGATGGAGTCTTGCTCTATCACCAGGCTGGAGTGCAGCAGTGCAATACTGGCTCACTACAACCTCCACCTCCCAGGTTCAAGTGATTCCCCTGCCTCAGCCTCCCGAGTAGCTTGGATTACAGGTGCGTGCCACCAAGCCTAATTTTTTGTATTTTAGTAGAGATAGGGTTTCACCATATTGCCCAGGATGTTCTTGATCTCCTGACCTTGTGATCTGTCCACCTTGGGCTCCCAAAGTGCTGGGATTACCAGTGGGTGGCGTGAGCCACCACACCCGGCCTTTGTTTTTTGTGTTTTCTTTTTTGAGATGGAGTCTCGCTCTGTTGCTGGAGTATACTGGTGTGATCTCAGCTCACTGCAGCCTCCACTTCCCAGGTTTAAGCGATTCTCCTGCCTTAGCCTCCCAAGTAGCTGGAATTACAGGTGTATGACACCACACCCCCAGCTAATTACACCATATTGGCCAGACTGGTCTCAAACGCCTGACCTCAAGTGATCCTCCCACCTCACCCTCCCAAAATGCTGAGATTACAGGCATGAGCCACTGTGCCCAGCCTCCTTTCTATTTTTGATCAACATCAATTGTACTGTTATTTATCTAACATTCCACACGATTCTCCAGTATGGACTTCATTATTTAACCAAAATAAATCTACTTGCTATTCTTTACAAAAACACTCTGAAAGAAAGAATACTATACTGGTAAATCCCTCCATAAATGTAGAACCCACAGGATATTATAGCCACTGGCCATCAAAGCAAAACTAAGAGTTGGGGATGACATCAAGAAGAAAGTGACATGTGACAAAAGGTAGAAGGACGGCAAGGGATTATCAAGAGTGGTCCAGGCAGAGGGTGGAACATGGGTAAAGGCACAGAACAGTAAGAGTACATAACACATTCGAAGAACTGGAACTCCATGCAGTGGGAATTTGGGGTATGGGCATAAGTCAGAGGGTGGTTGGGCACAGGGCTCATGCCAGTAATTCTAACACTTTGGGAGGAAGAGGTGGGAATGTCATTCAAGGTCAGGAGTTTCAGACCAGCCAGGGCAACATAGTGAGACCCTGTCTCTACCAAAAAAAAAAAGTTTTAATTAGTTGGACATGGTGGCTCACATCAGTATTACTAGCTACTTAGGAGGCCGAGGTGTAAGAATGACTTGACCCCAGGGGTTTGAGGTTACGGTGAGCCATGAGTATGCCACTGCACTCCAGCCTGGGTGACAGAGAGAAACATTGTCTCTTTAAAAAAAAGAGAGCGAGAGAGAAGAGAGGGAGAGTGAGGCTGGGTGGAGACAGAGAAAGACAGGGTGGCAAAAGATGCAACTGCAGGGCAAAGATGATGGAGAGCTTTGCTACTCTAAGTGCCATCCTTAGGGCAATCTTAGAACTTGTCTGAAATGCAGACTATCAGGTCCCACCCCAGAACTACCAAATGCCAATCAGCAAAGATGCCCAGGTGACTTACATGGACTTTAAAATTTGAGAAGTACTACTTTAAGCATTTGGGTTGTATTCTGAAGGCAGTGGGGAGCCACTGAAATATTTTAAGTAAAAGAGATACACAATCAGATTTAAGGGTGATGTGGAATATAAAACCAAATGTGAGTTTTTTAATGGTTCACTTGCTGGTGGATTCTTATGATTGAGTACTTCCCTGCCTATACAAAGTCTCCTAATGATAAGAACAACATTTAAGTTACCTCAAACACCAAGAATATACATTCTATAGGTCAAAATCATGTCTAAACTATATCCAACTAGAGATTTAAATAAAATTTATAACATCAGGTTCTCTAAAGGGTTTCATCAACCCAAAGCTGATGCATAAATGGCTTACTCTTATGACATACTCTATGCCTGCTAAAGGTCTCTGAGTTGCCTCCGTAGGTGAGAAACAGGCTGTATTCGCTGCACATGAACCATTTATTAAATAAGGAATGCATACTTCCTTTTAGAAATTTTTTCCAAATTATATGCAACCTTTAACTCAAAAGAATAAAAGCACAGAATTCTGGACAACAGTCACATAGAAATACTCCATAATGTGATCAATAAGCCAAATCAAAACAATGCGTAGTTTATAGGAGCAGAGTAAAAGAAACTTGCAGCTCATATTTCATCAGCTGTCGAATGTCACATTCATTCAAGCACAGAAAGGTTAACTGATAGAATCTGCTTTTTAATGCCTGTTTTTGGTAGTGGAGAGCCAATCTTACTTTTCCTGTGATGATATATAACAAATGTCATACAAAAGGTGACTAAAACAGCATTCAGGACCAATTGTAAAGCTAGATTTCCCAACTTCGTGCAGAGTTCTATTCACTGCCTTATGCAAATTTTTCACATGGTTTTACTAGAGACCCTGAGTTTCTTTCATGGAAATGATCACCAGTGGGATCTGGCATTTTGAAAAATATTTGGAAATACACAAACGCTCAGAAGCACCTAAGGCAGTGTTTTTCAACCCTCTCTATTCTGTGATGGACACTCCTTTACAGGACTGAAGTCTCATTTCCAACAATCAGAATTTGCTAACGGACAGGACAGTCTGTGCATGTCTGTGGAAAGGTGGAGTAAGGTGGGGGAAAATAAAGAGGCCGAAGGGTTAATGAGAAGGTTGCGGAAAGAGAAAAGGCAGAATGGAAGAAATAAAAGGGAACATATCACAAGAAGAAATGAAACAAGGGAAAAGACAGAGAGAACAGATCGGGAACGAATGGTGCAAGTCAAGTGAAATCAAACTTAATAAAAAAGGAACAAATCACTGCTCTACTCTTCATTACTATTATGACAACCACCTTCTAGTACATTTTAATTTGGTGACAGAGTACTGAAGCTGACTATACTACTAAATAGGCTTAGCCAGGGTTATTTCAAAGTGATTCCTGCTGAGGCTGTGATATAATTAAGTGCTGATAAGTTAAGAGAAAAAAGTTTATATATATATGGGGGGAGGGAGAGAGAAAGAGAGAGAGAGAATGTTCAATCAATTTAATAGGATTGCAACTACTATGGAAAACAGTTTGGCAGTTTCCTAAAAAGTTAAATAGTTAAATATATATTTACTATCCAAACCAGTCATTTCACTCTTAGGTATCTGCTCAAGAGAAATTAGTTCATAGTTTACATAATGACTTATATATCAATATTCTTAACAGCTTTATTTGTAATGGCCTTAAACTGTTTGGAAACAGCCCAAATATAAATTAATAAGTGAGTGAATAAACAAACTGTGGTATTACCATTCAGCGGAATACTACTCAACAACCAAAAATGAATCAACATCCATGAATCTCAAAATGTTTATGCTGAATGAGAGAACCCATGCAAACAAAAGAGTACACATTATTTGAACATTCTAAAGAGGCAAAGAAATCTACAGTGACAAAAAGTCGATCAGTGGTTGCCTGGGGATGCGGAGGAGGGATGGACTCCAAAAAACAGGAAGAAACTTTTGGGAGAGATGAGTATGTTCTCATTGTGGTGATGGTTTCATTGGTACACATATAGGTCAAACCCACCAAATTGTGCACTTCAAATAACGTGTAGTTTACTGTGCCTCAATTATGCTTCAATGACATTTTTAAAACTGAAAAAAAAAAAAAAACCTGCATATGTGGGCATATACATGTTTGTGAATGTACAAAAAAAGCCCCTCAAGAATATACACAACCATTAAAAACGACTACAGGAACTAAGCACTTAATATTTTCTCTATTATTGCAATATTTATGGCAACTATTTTGCTTCTATAACTTCAAAAATAAAAATCAGTTAATTTCAAAAGCCTTTAAAAAAGAGTTTCAGAAAGCCCTCCTGAAAATCACAAATATTCTCATCAGTTTCTTCACTCCCAAATATTAAAATACTATTCATTTTTACATAAATCTACTTAATTACAGCAATGTTGTTCTACATTTTTTATTATATACATACAATTTATTGGCTACTATGTGAATTAAATAGGTCTATTTGCAAACTGTTATTTGTAGCACTTTTTTTCCCCCAGGGAAAAGTGTTCTCTTAATCCCAAACCACTAAATTACTCTCCTTCAGTTTATGGCTTTCTCTTATACTCAAATGCCTGAAAGATGTGGATCTGGAGTTGTTTTTAAAAGCCTCACTTTCTGAAATTTTAGGCTGTTAGTACATTATAATATTGTAGAATCTAATGTTTTCTTGCTCTAGGGTATTTACCACAGGAATGTTTATATACTTTTGTCTTTAAATCATTCTATTTTTAACACCTCAAAAAGTCTTCTCTGTAAGCTAAACAGTTATGCTTCTTTTGCTGCATTCACTTGATGCCTGATCAACTTAAATACAGAGATTAGCCAATATAATCAAAATTATCAATAAAAAATATATGAACTCCCTAAGTTTTAACCAAAACATGGTAAGAGATAAAAGAAAAAGTGAAATCTTATAATTACCCTGAGAGGACTTGCCTCTTGTCCTCTAAAAGGCCTTATAACAGATGTGGCTTTTTTGTTTTTGTTTTTCTTGAGACAAGAGTTTTGCTCTTGGTGCCCAGGCTAGATAGAGTGCAATGGTTTGATATCGGCTCACTGCAAACTCTGCCTCCTGGTTTCAAGTGATTCTGCCTCAGCCTCCCAAGTAGCTGGGATTACAGGCACCTGCCACCATACCCTGCTAATTTTTTTTTACTTTTTTAGTAGAGACGAGGTTTTGCCATGTAGGCCAGACTGGTCTCAAACTCCTGACCTCAAGTGATCTGCCTGCTTTGTCCTCCCAAAGTGCTGGGATTACAGGCTTGAACCACCATGCTCAGCCTAAAGGCCTTAATCTTATTAATCCTTTCCTATTCTTCTGTAATCTTGATTTAGTAATTATAGCCTCTGTCTTCCAAATCTTATCACTGGAAACCATAGCTTATAAATGTTCTTCTCCATCCTACACAGCTGGTCCTTGACTTTGCCTCAGTCTCAAGCTACTGTTCTCAAGGGTAGAGAACATTGGAAAAATAATGTAATTTTGCAGTTTCTCCCTACTTCTTGAATCTGGGCTCACCTTGACCTTGCCAACAGAATAAAACAGAAGATCACGCTAATTCCATGTCAGGACCTCAAAAAGCCTTGTGTTATCCCACCCACTCTGCTAGAACTTGCCAAAGACGTGAACAAACTCAGGATAGCCTGCTGGATGAGAAAAGGCATGGTCCAATCTCTCCTTTCAAACCAACAACCGACTACGTGAGTGAGATCATCCAGCCAGCACCCTCCTTCCCCAGCAAGCCTATCTCTGATTATATACACATTAGTAAGTGTAACTGACATCAGCCAATCCTGGGTCTTATGAGCAGAACCAACCATCTGATCCACAGATTTGCAGGCAGTAATATATACTTACAGTTTTAGGCCTCCATATTTAGGAGTAATTTGTTATGCAGTGGTAGCTAAATAATAGCAAATTCTCTTCTGTTCTCAGGATACTGCCCCAATTTTTTTTAAAAAAATGCTCAACGAATGTGGATGTAAATAAGACAAAAAGTTATACAAGTAGATAACAACTCTCAGGTGACTGTTACACAAGTGAAGTTTAGAGAAGGAAACAATCAAGGAAGGAACTGAAACGGTTAAGCAGAGGCCAACTGATTCTGGATCTAGGGCTTGAACTGGGTCAAATTAAAATGCAGCTATGAAGGCATCCCCAGGCCTCAAAGTAACCTCTTCAATCACACAACTGCATCCTAGCCTTTTAAATAAAGTGAATAGGCTCACATAAATTTTTTTTTTCTCCTACACTGATAACTCTTTGACACAAGAATGTGAACTCTAGAGGGTTAATGAATCAATTGCCAGCACTATGGTCAAGCTGGTAAAATGAAATGCTTGGTCAGAGTTCACTGACCACTGGTCAAAGACAGACAAAGACCCCTGTCTCAAATAATAGCTTTAATCTGTGGAGAGAGGGGCTTGTTTTCTGTGCCAGCAAAGGTTTTCCTGAAAGCTGTTTTGCCTATGTGTTTCAACCAAACCCACAAATCTCAGGTGGGTTTGCTTTCTTTGGGTATTACAACGGCAAACTGAAAAGCAGCTGATTCAATCCCTAATTGCTCATCCAATTTGATCACTAAGACAACCAAAATAATGGTGCATGATCTGGTTATTATAATTGTGCTACCTCCCAAACTGAATTAACCATGTGGTAATCTGATTGACACCTCAAAGGCCATGATGAATCAACTTAAAACAATTTAGTGCCAAGTACAGATATAGCTTTAATTTTTCAACATATGTCCAGGCAAATGTTATTGGAGATTACTAGTATCCTTCTTGATCACCAACTTCATGCAAATTCAGTTATTTTTAAGGCTTGGAAGAAAACTAGTAAAAAGACAGCTAAGATAAAATTTAAAGCCTTCAAATAACTGAAGCAAACAAAAAAATTTACTACATACAAGATAATTGAATTTCAGAAGGCCACTAATTACACATTTTATGTCTGACAAAATAGGGAAATGTATTTTAGACCATTCCTGTAAAAACTGTTTAACCACATTATTTCAAACATGCAGAAGTATGAGTAGTATAACACTTGTATATATTCCACTCAACTTTGTCAAATAATAAATAGGGCTTTGTAATATTTGTTCCACCATTTTTAAAAAGAACATAAAACATTATAGATTTGGTTAAAGTCTCTTGTATACCTCTCTCTGATGTGATCTTCTTCCTTCCCTCTCCAGAAACAACCACTGCCCTGAACATGGTGTTTATAATAACAAGGACTATTTTATGCTTTTAGCAATAACGATGTATTCACAAAATACTGTTCTGCATAGTTTCTATCTATACACAAATGGTATCATATTCTATTTGTTCCGAAAAGTGCTCAGCCTTTTTTGCCACTTATCCACAATGCATATAAATCAAGTTAATAATTTTAATTAGTTCATTTAACTATACATAGCATCCCACGATTAGCCACTTTCTTACTGACAGACATGTAAGTTGTTTTCAACTTCCCTTTATTGCAAAAGGTACTTCAAGGGCCATTCTTAATATGCATCTGCTTATGTGCACAGGCAAGAGCTTTTCTATGCTATATGCCTAGACATGAAATTGGTGGGTCAAAGGCTACATGTATTTTCTATTTTTCCCGATATTGCCAAATTGCTCTCTAAAACAGTTCTACTAGTTTAGATTCCCATCGGTTTTCTTCGCCATCATTTGGAAATAACAGATGTTATAATTTTTGTCAATCTACTGGATGTAAAAATAGTATCTTTTTAAAAATTTCATTTCCCTAATTACAAGTGAACTAAGCATAGTTTCATGTTTATAAGCTTTTTAGGTTTTTGTCTTCTATGCCCTGTTATTTCTTTACTAGGGTGTTTGCCTTTTTATTGATTTGTGTGAGTTCTAGCTTTTGATTATTAATCCTTTGTCACTTAGGTTCAACACATGTCTCTTACTTCAGCTTGTCTTGTTGTTACATTGCTGATTTCTACTGTCTGAAATTCTAAGTTTAAAAATTTGTTTTAATTTAATAAAATTTATTAATTTTTTCTTCATGGCTTAGACTTTCTGTAAAATATTTTAAAATATTTCCCCATCCAGAAGTAGGCCTAGGCCTAAAAAAGCGGATACTTAATCTTGTACATTTCTCTTTTGGTCCTCATAGATGTTTCTCTTGTTTTCAAGCTAGGTTTAGCTTTCTGTTTTAATATTTTACCTATTATCGCTATGTATTGCGAACAGACAGATTATACAAAAGCATGACTCACTGTAATACCCTGAGGAGCAGTCGTCCTTTTTTTTTCTTTTTTTATTTTCTTTCTTTTCATCCATCTGTCTGTCTGTCTGTCTGTCTGTCTGTGACAGGGTCTTGCTCTGTTGCCCAGGCCAGAGTGCAGTGGTGAAAACATAGCTCAGCTGCAGCCTGGAATCCCTGGAGTTAAGTGAGTCTCTCATCTGTAGTCCCAGCTACTTGGGAAACTGAGATGAGAAAATCTCATCTTGCCTAGCTAGTTTTTAGAACATTTTTTGCAGAGAGGAGGCGTCACTGTGTTGTCTAGGTTGATCTTAAACTCCTGACCTCAAGGAATCCTTCTGCCACAGACTCCCTAAGTGTTGGGATTACAAGTGGGAGCCACCATGCCTGGCATCTTTTTCACTTTTTTTTTTTTTAAATAAAGAAAGAGCTTTAGATGAGGTTAAATTTCTAACTGAACACTAACTCCCCTCCTTATGCATCAAATAAGCTCAAAGTATTTTTAGTTATTTCAGGTGTCATGATCTAGTACAGATTGTGCCTACTCAACTCTCTTAACCACTTACACCTAAGAAATAAACATATACAAAATAGCTGTAAAAGATAATACACTTAATTTTTCTACCTAAAAATGCTATTTTTGCATCAAAATTAAGCAGCTTCTTAAAGAAATAAACATCTTTTGATGATGCTAAAGTTAAAATCTGAGAACAATCCTTAAAAATCTGTGTTTAATGAAGTCAAATGGTAATCCCACAAGGAGGACTTTAAGAGAGTTCTTTAACTTCTTAGCAGAGCTTTATTATAGCTCTTTATAGAGCTTTACAAATAAACATAAAATACTCTAATAATGATACTGAATACAATCGGAAAATACAAATTTCTTCTTTATTTAAATAAAAATATTTTTCATACTCTCTAACACCGATATCATTTAATAAAATATCAACTGTTATATTATTTGTATTATTCAAAAAGGAACTGCTAAAAGTAATGAGTCTATTGTTTAATTAAGGCTACAATGACAGTCTATAGATCGAAACAAAACATTATTATCCAAAGATTTCAGTGCCAAAGCTTTCTCATTTGTGTCCTTGCCTAATGAATTAGTTTTCACCATGCCTATGACAAAATCCTTAAAAAGTAAATCTGAATTTTCAGGCTAATCAGGATATTTTCCACCTGTCTCCAGGGGTATAAATACTCTCTTTAGATAATCCCAACTGTGTTTTTCATTTGATTGATTCATTGATTTTATAAACAGAGGTATTAGACTATTAGGAATTCTCTTAATGGAGAATCAGGAATCCTTATCCCTAAAAGCAGGAGCGTGAAGCCCTTAGCAGACTTGGGGCCTTGAGAGTATGCGAAGCATTTGTAAAAATGACCTCAGGGCAACTCCAAGCCCTAACGGATACTTTAGTGTTTGCAAAAGCAGCAGGAAGTTCCTAATCCCCTCTTCCTTAAAAGAAGAGATAAATGTCTTTGATTTGGGATCACAACATTCAAAGTTCCCTGGAATTATATATCCAAAAAACAACCCTGAGTATTGAAAAGTCCAAACTAGAGTTCTGTAAGAAAATAATATACCACTTTTAAGATCCAAAAAGGTTAACCTTTGAGCCAAAAAGGCAGTAAAAGAAACTGAAAAGGGAATACAACTCCTTTTGATTTGACTTGTTCTATCAACAAACATAAACTCCAAGCCAGAGAAACCTAAGAGGGAAACTTTGTGATAAAACACTCAGATAAACAATTCATCCCCTTCTGAATTGGCACCAGATGGAGAATGAGGCAAAGGTAGACTATTCCATAAGTGTAAAGCTATTAAAAAAGCCCAAGACTTGTTTACATTAGCTCATTTTTACAGATACCATCCAAAAGCTATCATATAGACAAAGTATAGTATTCTCTTTGAAAAGAAAAATTATTTGCCACCAAATTATAAATAAATTTGGATTAACAATCAACTGTTAGCCAGGTGTCGTGGCGTGTGCCTATACTCCCAGCTACTGAGGAGGGTGACATAGGAGAATCGCTTGAACCAGAGGCAGAGGTTGCAGTGAGCCAAGATCGTGCCACTGCACTCCAGCCTGGGCGACAAGAATGAAACTGTCTAAAAACAAAACAAAACAAAACCACCACCACTACCAACAAAAAACAATCAACTGGTTCTCCAAATAAAATTTTATATTAATCACAATAATTTCACTTTTTATTAACCAAGACTGAGCTTTTTCCAGGATAAACAATCCATGGGCTGAAGAATGATGAGAGTTCCTCTGCCCACTACAGAACCACCTCCTTACTTCCCTAATCCCTGTGATAACCCTTGGTTAACCCTTCCTTGTATAGGAGGGAAGAAGTCACTGGAAAGGTTTTGGAATGTCAAGAGGATTTCAACAGGATGCTGCAACATCTCCATAATGTGAAAAACATCTTAAAGACAACGGCTGGGAGGATCCAACCTGCAAGAGCACAATATTTTCCTTTTTCTCCCCCTAAATCATGACATCATTAGGAGGGAAAAAAAATCTTCTTTGCCTTTTCATAACCACCTTTATTAAAACATACATTTTAAAGATACGAAGAATTTTTAAAATTTTAACTGCTGAAATCACCAGAGAGTGGAAAAAGCAACTTTACAGCAATATATACACAACAAAACTATGTATCACACATATGCCTGTATGTACATACGTATACATACACACACAAATATGTATCTTCACCAACCTTGATAATGCCTCAAATTCAAAATGCCATTACAAAATCAAAAGAGGTTTTCATTCTCAAATGGAATTCATGTCTGGGAACATCATCAGGTACAAAGTGATATCGCAGCTATAGTAAACTTTGGCTTTACTCAAAATTAAAACATTTGAACTACTGATACAAAGCCTTAGATTACATGACGCAGCTGAGTGACAGAAAGATCCAGTTCCCTAACTCTTTACTGTTATGTCCTGATATCATAAGAGATCTGGCTTTTGTTGGAGAATAGAATGTGTACATATTTAACACAGGTGAAATATTCTAACTTATTTCAAACAGAATGATTTAACTAAAAATATAAATGAAATTTCACATTAAATAGTAGACACAGGGAAGTATGTTACAATGAACTATTTTCTACTAAAAATTTTCACAGTCTGGGAAAACCAATATCATCTGCAGAGGAATTCTACTCGTTGTCAATGATTTTAAGAAACCTTAGGAGAAAAAGGCTTTCTCTTGATAATTTATGAGATGTTTCTTTCAACCATGCCTCTTCAGTAATTCTACGCAAGAGAAAAAAAGCAAAAGCCACAGAAAAGGTTTCTGGGATTTGCCATCTGAAAGCTTTTATTCTTCCAAAGAAAGAAAGTTATGACCTTTTGACATTGTGCTATAGTGCTGAAGAAACTGCTCATAAATGTATGTCAGTAATGAAGCAGAAATCAATAATTACATTTAATCTAGTGAACTATTATGTAGTTGGACACAATATATTTGAAAAGCCAAATGTCTATTACTTAATGACATGTATGTTGCTTTTTCGTTAAAAGTTTTGTTTTCCTTGCTTTACATATTTTTAATCATCATAATTTCACTATCACATATAAAAAATGTCCAGAATTTTAAAGTTAAATAAAAACACTTGGTAAAAATTATCCAAGTTTTCAATACAATATCTTCACTTGAGCTTCTCCAGTATTATGGATGTCATGTTTATAATGATAGGCCTCTTAAGGTTCAAATTACTTTTTGAAAAGAATTTTACATACATATATAACTGGTTTCATAAATATGCATACTCTTAAGCCACTGTCTTACTTGGATTAATTATTAAAATTGAATAACTGAATTGCTTAGAAAGGTCATAGTACCAAAAACTGGAGTTGGGAAATTGACTGTTTTCATTGTCCTAAATGATTTTACTAAAATATTTCAGATATTTACAAGTTAATGAGAAATTGTTGCATATGGTATATTATGTCAACATATCAGCAAAGTTGGTACTAGAAGACAAAACAAAGAACAGAGTGAGTTTGTCTTATATCAAGCTTTCCTTCTCAAGTTGAAAATATGAAAGGTTAAAATTCTAGAAGTGCATATTTTGAGGAAATACCAATTTAACAAAAGACATGGAAAACTTTAATGAGAAAACAATGAAGGTCTATAAATGACTTCATATACTCAACATATGTTAAAGAACATGTGCTCCAATGCAGAAATGTATATGTGTAGCAGTCACTGCAGATAAAATACAATGGCAATTTAACTAATTACACTAAGTTAAACAAAAGTTTTCTGGTAATAACCAGGACATTGTTCAAAGTTTCAGGAAAATGTAAAAAGGTATTATTTTACCAAACTATATCAGTACTATTATTTCTAACTTAAAAATTAAATATATTTGGGCAATATCAAAACAATGAGAAATTGTCTGACTTAAGTTTTAGGCAAAATTCCTGTCTTAAAAACCATGGGTTCCACTGGGTGCAGTGGCTCACGCCTATAATCCCAGCACTTTGGGAGGCCAAGGCAGGCCGATTACCTGAGGAGTTTGAGACCAGCCTGGCCAATATGGCAAAACCCTGTCAATACTAAAAATACAAAGATTAGCCAGGCGTGGTGGCTGGTGCCTGTAGTCCCAGCTATCCCGGAGGCTGAGGCAAGAGTCTTTCCTTGAGTGGATCCTGTCTATATCTCCAATTCCACGTCTGGGTGCCATTTCCTTGAAATTTATTCTCCAACAACATCAAATAGTCTACCATTCCACATGTGCCATGTTGTTTCTTACTATTATACTTTCTTAGATTACTCATCTCCTTCATCTAACTAAAAATTAGTTTTCTTTTAAAATTTAGCTTACAAATCAGCTCCATCAGAATCTCTCCCTTTATTAGTCGGTTCTCACATTGCTGTAAGGACAGGCCCGAGATTGGGTCATTCGTAAAGGAAACAGGTTTAATTGACTCACAGTTAAGCATGGCTGGGGAGGCCTCAGGAAACTTACAATCATCACAGAAGGGGAATCAAACATGCCCTTCACAGGGCAGCAGGCAGAAGAATGAGAGCTCGGCAAAGGGGGAAGCACTCATAAAACCATCTGAATCACTTTAACCTGGGAGGCAGAGGCTGCAGTGAGCCGAGACTGTGGCATTCTATTCCAGCCTGGGCAATAAGAGTGAAACATCTCAAAAAAAAAAAAAAAAAAAGAGAGAGAAAAGAAAAAACTGTGGGCCAGGCACAGTGGCTCACACCTGTAATCCCACCAGGAATCAACTGTATTATTACACATCTATACTGTTTTAATAATTATTTATATACTCCTTTCCTATCATTGAGGTCAGGTACTATATTTTATTAGTCATGTCATTCTCAAAATCTAGCAAGAGTAGGTTTTCAATAAATAATTGTTGGGGAAATGAATAACTATGAGAGTAAAAGTAAGCCTAAACACAGAATTCTCAATCAGCCAGTAAGGACTTAGTGTCTACAATGTGCCAAGCATTTTCCTGGGTCTTCCAGAACCAAAAGGGAATAATCAGCCAAAGATCCTAAAAAATCCCATGCTGAAAACTAAAATGAAGAAAGTCAGAAATAAACAGAGAAGTGAAGTTGATAACTCAATCTTCAAGATTAGGCTTGTAGTTTCCAGAGTAGAAAGAGATTCTTAAAGACACCAGCCTTATTTCCATTTCTGCAAAAAGGTAGAATGAATAAACATAGATGCTCTTTCCCACTAAAAACACACAGAAATGCCATACGGAACATATTTATACCACCACCACTAACAAAATTTGGACAAGGTCAGAGCTTGAAGCCATGGTGGTCCAGAGTGGCTACAGGAATTAAAAGCCTCTAAAAAGAAGTGGTGATTTTGTTCCCTAACAACATAGTTAACTGAGACCTGAAACCAGGATCCTGTTAGTACACAGAGAAAGAGTCAGTAGAAAAACTCAGCCCACCAGCAAGATTAACAACAGGAAGCTTCCTTTTGGATGAGAAAAAAATGTTTCCCATGACAAACAAAAACTGCTGGCCTATAAGACACACTTGTGAGGATGCTACATTTTACAACCAATGTAGTGCAGCCAACAATTAACCCCAAAACTGGTCCATGACCAGGGAAACCTTGGGGCATGCCAAAAAAGCATAACTTGCATGATATAGAATGTGATATCGTACCACAGACAAGGTTATAATAAAAAATTACAAATCACATATGGAAACAATCTGCAACAAAGGAAAATCACCAGAAATGGAAAAGGGGGAAGTTAGCACCTAAAGAACTTAAGATAACAGTACAACTAATGGAGAGTGTAAGGTAAAAATTTTAAATGTTTTACATGAAACAAAAGACCATAAGGGAAGACTATAATGATCTAAAAAAACATAGGTGAATAGATTCTAAGAGACATGTGGGGCACCATTAAGCAGACCAATATATGCATTATGGGAAGCCAGAAGGAAAAAAGAAAGAAAGGCAGAAAGAGTATTTGAAAAAATAATAGCTGAAAATTTTCTAAATGTGAGGAAAGAAATAGAGCTATACATCTAAAAAACTTGATGGATTCCAAGTAGGATAAACTAAAAGAGATCCACATAGAAATACATTTATAATCACATTGCTAACAGTCAAAAGGAGAAAATCTTAAAAGCAGCAAAACAGGAAAGCCTTATCACATACTCATTCTTCCTCAAAAAGATTAACAGCCAATTTCTCATCAGAAATCATGGAGGTTAGAAGACAGTCAGATGACATACATAAAGTATGAAAATAGGCTGAGTGCTATGGCTCACACCTGTAACCCCAGCACTCTCGGAGGCCAACGTGGACATATCTCTTGAGGCCTAGAGTTTGAGACCAGCTTGGCCAGCTTCGTGAAACCCTGTCTCTACTTAAAAAATATATACAAAAAATAGCCAGGCATGGTGGTGTATGCCTATAACCTCAGTGGCTGATGCATGAGGATCACTTGAACCCAGAAGCCAGAGGTTGTGGTGAACCAAGATCACACCATGGCACCACAGCCTGGGCAACAGAGCAAGATGCTATCTCAAAAAAAAAAAAAAAAGTAAACTGACTATAAAGCAAGAAGTCTGTATCTAGTAAAACTGTCCTTCAGAAATAAGGCAGAAATTAAGACATTCCCAGAAAAACAGCTGAGGCAACTCATTATCACTGACTTACTCTACAACAGATGCTCAAGAGAGTGCTGGAA
This sequence comes from Sapajus apella, assembly GCF_009761245.1. Lineage (NCBI taxonomy): Eukaryota > Metazoa > Chordata > Mammalia > Primates > Cebidae > Sapajus > Sapajus apella. The sequence goes on along the minus strand of NW_022436977.1, from coordinate 9,872,790 downwards.
GCTGAAATTAAAAGACACTGAACAGCTACTCAAAGCCATATAAATAAATAAAGACCACTGGTAAATGTAACTAAGTAGGCAACTAGAAAAGCCAGCAGTATTGTATTTTTGGTTTGTATCTCCACTTTTTATTTCCTACATAATTTAAAAGACAAATACGTAAAAAGCTCATACATCCATATCATTATCTACACACAATGTATGAAGATGTACTGTGTAACAATAATATAAAAGGGGGGTGAAGCTGTACTGGTGCAAAGATTCACACACTATTGCAAATTCAAACTAGACTGCTATAAATTTAGGATGTTAAGTATAATTCCTATGGTAACCACACACAAAAAAATAAACTAAAAAATATGCACAAAAGGAAATAAGAAGGAAGACAAAATGCTTCACTACAAAAATAACTAAACACACAAAAAAGACAAGAATGTTGAAAATGATAGACAAAAAAAGGTATAAGGTAAGCCTGGGCAACAAAATAAGACCTTATCTTTATAAAAATACAAAAAAATTAGCTGGGCATGGTGGAATGTATAGCCTAGCTACTTAGCTACTTGGGAGATTGAGGTGGGAGGACTACATGAGCCTGAGGAAGCTGAGGATGCAGTGAGCCATAATCATGCCACTGCCCCTCAGGCCAGGTAGACAGTGAGGCCCTGTCTAAAAAAAAAAAAAAAAAAAAAAGGTGTAAGACATACAGAAAACAAACAGCAAAATGGCGGAAGTCCTTCCTTATCAGTAATTACAATAAATGTAAGTGGATTAAACTCTCCATCAAAAAGGAAAAACGGATTTTTAAAAACTCATGATTGAACCATAAACTATCTACAAGAGACTTTCTTTCTCTTTCTCCCTCCTTCCTTCCCTCCGTCTCTCTCTCTCTCTTTTCTTTTCCTTCCTTCCTTCCTCCCTCCCTCTCTCTCTCTCTTTCTTTTTTTTGAGACAGAGTCTCACTCTGTCACCCAGGCTGGAGTGCAGTAATGCCATCTCAGCTAACTGCAACCTCTGCTTCCCAGGTTCCAGTAATTCATTCTCCTGCCTCAGCCTCCCAAGTAGGTGGAGTTACTGGCACCCACCACCACACTGAGCTAATTTTTGCTTCTTTTTTTTTTTTTTTTTTTTTGGGATGGAGTGTCACCAGGCTAGAGTGAAGTGGCACAATCTCAGCTCACTGCAACCTCCACCTCCCAGGTTCAAGTGATTCTCCTCCCTCAGCCTCCCAAGTAGCTGGGACCACAGTGCATACCACCATGCCCAGCTAATTTTTGCATTTTTAGTAGAGATGGGTTTTCACCATGTTGGCCAGGATGGTCTTGATCTCTTGACCCCGTGATCCAACCACCTCGACCTCCCGAAGTGCTGCGATAACAGGAGTGAGCCACTTCCCCTGGCCCTAATTTTTGTATTTTTAGTAGAGATAGGGTTTCACCATGTTGGCCAGGCTGGTCTCAAACTCCTGACCTCAGGTGATCCACCTACCTTGGTCTCCCAAAGTGCTGGGATTACAAGCATGAGCTACCATGCCCAGCCAAGAGATTAACTTGAGATCCAAGACACAAGTAAGTGGAGTACAAAAAGGTATCCCATGCAAATGGTAACCAAGAAAGCTGGGGAGGCTGTACTAGGATCAGAAAAAAACAGACTTTAAGCAAAAACTGTCATGAGAGACAAAGGAGGATATTATACACTAATAAAAGGATCAGTTCATCAAAAAAACATAATATATACATATATTCACCAAACAACAGAGTCCCAAAATATATGAATCAAACATTGGTACTGACGTAAAGATAAACAGTTTTACAATAAAAGCTGGAGACCTCAACACACTACACTCAAAAAATGGATAGAACATCTACACAAAAGATCAGTAGTGAAATAACAGAACTAACAGACATATAAGCAATAACTAGATCTAGCAGACATATACCAGCATTCCACCTAACAACACAATACACATTGTCCCCTGGTGCACATAAAACATTCTCCAGAACAGAACATATATTGGGCCACAAAACAAGCATAAATACATTTTAAAAGATTAAAGTCATCTGGGATGGTGGCTCACACCTGTAATCCCAGCACTTTGGGAGGCCAAGACAGGTGGATCACTTGAGGTCAGGAGTTCGAGAACAGCCTGGCCAACATGCTCAAACCCCACCTCTAATAAAAATGCAGAAAATTAGCTGGGCGTGGCAGTGGGCACCTGTAATCCCAGCTACTCCAGAGGAGAACTGCCTGAACCCAGGAGGCAGAGGTTGCAGTAAGCCAAAGTTGCACCACTGCACTCCAGCCTGGGTAACAAGTGAAACTCGGTCTCTTAAAAAAAAAAAAAAAAAAAAAATTAAAACCATAAAAAGTACTTTCTCCAACCACAATGAAGAATAAAACTAAAAACAGAAGTAAAACTGGAAAACACACACATATGAAAATTAAACAATATACTCTTAATGAATGGGTCAAGGAAGAAATGTAAAGAAAATTAGAAAAATACTTTGGAACAAATGAAAATGACAATGTACAGGAGGCTGAGGCAGGAGGATTGCCTGGGCCTGGGAGGCAGAGTTTGCAGTGAGCCAAGATCACGCCACTGTACTCCAGCCCAGGCAACAACAGAGTAAGAGCCCATCTCCAAAAAAGAAAAAAAAAAAGAAAATCTGTAACACACCAAAACTTATGGGATGCAGAGGAGGCAGTGCTCAGAGGGAAACTGGTGGTTAAAAGTATATTTAAAAAGAAGAATAATCTCAAATCAATAATCTAATTTTACACCTTGAGGAGAAAGAAGCGAAAACTAAACCCAAGGCTAGCATCAGGAAAAAATAATTAAGATTGAGTAGATATAAATGAAATAAACAACCAAAGAAATAGAAGAATCAGGAAAATGAAAAATTTGTTCATCTTTGAATAGATAAACAAAATCGACCAAACATTACATAGACTGATCAAGGAAAAAAGAAGATATAACTAAAATCAGACATGAATTTTTTACTACTGACTTCAAAAAATTAAAATGATGGTAATAAAATACCATGAACTGACAAATTAGATAGCTTAGATGAAATGGACAAATTCCAAAGAATACGCAAATTACCTAAACTGACTGAAGAAATATAAAATTACAACAGACTTGGCTGGGCGCGGTGGCTCAAGCCTGTAATCCCAGCACTTTGGGAGGCCGAGGCGGGTGGATCACGAGGTCAAGAGATCGAGACCATCCTGGTCAACATAGTGAAACCCCGTCTCTACTAAAAATACAAAAAAATTAGCTGGGCATGGTGGCGCGTGCCTGTAATCCCAGCGACTCAGGAGGCTGAGGCAGGAGAATTGCCTGAACCCAGGAGGTGGAGGTTGCAGTGAGCCGAGATCGCGCCATTGCACTCCAGCCTGGTTAACAAAAGCGAAACTCCGACTCAAAAAAAAAAAAAAAAAAAAAAATTACAACAGACTTAAAGTGAAGACACTGAATCAAAAATATCCCAACAATAGGCCTGACATGGTGGCTTATGCCTATAATCCCAGCACTTTGGGAGGCCAAGGTAGGCAGACTAGCTGAGGTTAGGAGTTCGAGACCAGCCCGGCTAACATGTTGAAACCCCATCTCTACTAAAAATAGAAAAATTAGCCGGGCATGGTGGTGTACACCTGTAGTCCCAGCTACTCAGGAGGCTGAGGCAAAAAAAAATCACTTAAACCCAGGGGGCAGAGGTTGCAGGGAGCCCTAGAGGTTCCAGTGAGCTGAATTCGCGCCACTGCACTCTAACCTGGGCAACTCCCAGGTGGAACCAGGTGACTTCACAAGTGAATTCCCAAAATTTATTTATTTATTTATTTACTTACATACTTACTTACTTACTTATTTATTGACGGAGTCTCTCTCTGTCACCAAGGCTGGAGTGAAGTGGTGTGATCTCAGCTCATTGTAACTTCTGCCTCCCAGGTTCAAGTGATCCTTGTGTCTCAGCCTCCTGAGTAGCTGGGACTACAAGTATGTCCCACTATATCCAGCTAAATTTTTGTATTTTTAGTAGAGATGGGGTCACACCATGTTGCCCAGGCTGGTCACGAATGTCTGAGCTCAGGTAATCTGCCCACCTCAGCCTCCCAAAGTGCTAGAATTACAGGAATGAGCCACTGCACCCAGCCTTCACCAAAAGATTTAAGTAAAAATTAATACCAATTCTTCTCAAACTCTTCTAAACAATAGAATATTTTTATAGGGAATATTATATAGGGAATATTTCCTAACATGTTCTAGGACACCTTCTCGAGATCAAAGCCAGACAGATAACACAAGAAAATTAACTTCTATGAATATGGATGCAAAGTCTCAGCAAACTGCTAGCAAACCAAGTCCAAAAATATACTAAAAGAATCACATTGACCAAATAGGATTTATCTCAGTTTCATCCCAGGAATGTAAAAGTTGTTCAACATTAGGGAAATTAATCAAATAATTGATCGAACAAAGAAAAAAGATTAGCACAGTTGATACAAAAAAGGCATTTGAAAAAATCCAAAACACTTTCATAATATAAACTCTAAGAAAACTAGGAATAGAAAAAAAATTCCTCAACATGATAAAGGGCATGCATTAAAAAAAAAAACCTGGCAATATCATACACAAAGATTTTCGCCTCTGATCAAGAACAAGACAATGATGTCTGCTTTCACCACTGTAATTTAACATCATACTAAAAATTCTAGACAGAACAACTACTCTAAAAAATGAAACAAAAGGCATCCAAATTGGAGACAGAGAAGTAAAGCTGTATCACTCATGACATGATCCTATTTATAGGAAATTGCAGAGAACCCACATGAAAGCTACTAGAGCTAATACATGAATTCAGAAGAGTTTTAGGGTATAAGATTCACATGCATAAAGCAGTTGTGTTTACATACACAATACAATAAAGTAATTGAAAAGGAAATTAAACAATTCCACTTAGAATAGCATCTAAAGGAGTAAAATGCCCAGATATAAATTTCAGCAAAAAGGTGAAAGACTGTACACTGAAAACTACTAACAGTATCAAGAAAGTAAAAAGCCAAAATACAGAATGGAAAAAACTGAAAATCATGTATCTCATAAGGGTTTAATACTCAGAATATAGAAAGATGTCCTATAGCTCAACAGCCCAATTAAAATATAAGCAAAGTAGCTGAACTGACATTTCTCCTAAGAAGATCTACAAATGGCCAAAAAGCACAGGAAAAAGATGTCAACATCATTAGTCATTACGGAAATGCAAAACCATAAGGAGATACCAGTTCACATCTACTAGGTTGATACATTTTTTTTTTTTTTAAAAAAAGGAAAATAAATGCTGATGAAGAGGCAGAAATACTGGGACCCTCTGGCATTGCTGGTGGTATAAACATTATGGAAACTAGTTTGGTGGCTCATCAAAAATTGAAATGTAGAATTACCATATGACCCAGAAATCCCACTCCTAGGTACATACCCAAAATTATGAAAACAGGGACTCAAATACTCGTATGCCAATGTTCAGTACAGATCAAAACAATTCAAGTGTCCAACAGATGAAAGGATAAACAAAATATAGTTTATCCACACAATGTAATCTTATTCGGCCACAAAAAGAAATGAAGTACTGATACATGCCACAACATGGATAAACTCTGAAAACATGCTAAGTGAAAGAAGACAATCACAAAGACCACATATTATATAATTTCATTGATTTCATTGATATGACATACCCCCAAATAAGCAAATCCATTGAGACAGGAAGAAAATTCACGGTAGCTAAAAGAAGGGGGAAATAGGGAGTGAATTGCTAATGTACACAGCTTTAGATAGTGGTAAGACAGATGCACAAAACCCACTGAACTGTACACTTTATAAGGGTGTTCCAGGTGTACTGGTGAATGCCTATACTCCCAGCTACTCAGGAAACTTGAGTCAGGAGAACTGGAGTTCCAGACCAGCTTGGGCACAGCAAGATTCTGCCAAAAAAATAAAAATAAAAACAAACCAAAAAGGGTGAACTTTAAATCTTAATAAAACTGTTATTTTTTTTAATTCCATGACAGACATGGGCTGTCAGTATGCCTTCTTTCCATGCAATAATATTGATATGTACTTGACTATTTATTTAAAACAATCTTTTGACTACAAAAGAGTCTCACTTCACTAATAGTTCTTCAAAGCCATGCTGAAAATCACTACTTTAGATCAAACTTCCATTTGGACAGATAAATCAACTGAACCCCTAAAAGGACAGGAGCTCAACCTCCATGCACAGAGGATATACACGAGAAAAGAAATTTCATGAAGTGTTACAGGAAAGATGAAAATAGAAACACATTAGTGATTTATTTTAAAAATCACCTGTTTACTATATCAACAAGAAATCTTACACAAGTATAGTAGTAAAGGGTGAGCTGCACAAAAATGAAAGTCATCTTTTTAAATTAAGAAATTAAGGAATGCAGTGTTAGTTCTGTTACCTTTGTTGTTGTTGCTGTTGAGATGGGGTTTCCCTCTGTTGCCCAGGCTGGAGTGCAGTGGCATGATCTCGGCTCACTGCGGCTTCCACCTCCCATGTTCAAGTGATTCTCTTGCCTCAGCCTCCCAAGCAGCTGGCATTACAGGCATTCGCCACCATGCCCAACTAATTTTTATATTTTTAGTAGAGACAGGGTTTCACCATGTTGGTCAGGCTGGTCTCGAACTACTGACAGCAAGTGATCCTCCCACCTTGGCTTCCCAAAGTGCTGGGATTACAGGCATGTGCCACCACACCCGGCTGTTACCAATCTTTTTTATATTCTAGATTTGATTATATACATTTGAATACAGAAAGATACATCTCCATACAACACACAAGGAAAAGCTTTATTTAAGCACTACAGATTCATGACTATAATAAGAAAACCTGAGCTTTCGTCCTAGATAGGAGCTGTGCCCTTGAGAAAGGCACTTATCCCCTCCCAGCTTCCTATTCCTTATTTAAGAAATAAAAGTTTCTAAGACTACAGAATTTGTAATCTTTACTTATGGTAGAGGAAGGCATAACGATACTGCAAGTGAAAGTAGGCAAGGATTCTCTATTGACTACAGGGTAAATTTTAAGGAATCTTAAGTTTTTCTCCTCAAAATGTTCATTGCCAGTCTCTTAAGAAGTCTAAATATTTGGGAATCAGTGGAAAATAATGATGTACTTTATTTATCTCTCTATTTCATTTTTAGTTCAATTTTATCCCCTTCTGAATGTTGCCTAACAGGGAAAAACTTCTAATTATTAGCTTCTTTAACTGTAGTATATTAAGCTGGTTATATCTCTACTGACCAAATCTGGACCCACTTATAATTTCTCATTGTACTGTTTGCTAAGAGTAATATTTTCTCACATTTGGTGAAATTTACATCAATGAAAAACTTTAATTTCACAAAGCTTCTCCTGTCTGTATACTTCCTTTCATATATTAATTATCACAGATTTCTGAAAAATGTAGCAGATCACCTGGGTAAGAATACTTGCAGGCTTTCAAGAAATCATATTCCGCTGGGCGCTGTGGCTCATGCCTGTAATACCAGCACTTTGGGAGGCCAAGGCGGGTGGATCATGAGGTCAGGAGCTCGAGACCATCCTGGCCAACACGGTGAAACCCCATCTCTACTAAAAATACAAAAAATTAGCGAGGCGTGGTGGCACGCAACTTTAGTCCCAGCTACATGGTGAAGCCCCACCTCTATTAAAAATACGAAGATTAGCTGGGTGTGGTGGTGTACACCTGTAGTCCCAGCTACTCAGGAGGCTGAGGCAGGAGAACTGCCTGAACCCAGGAGGCGGAAGTTGCACTGAGCCAAGATGGTGGCACTGCACTCCAGCCTGGGCAACAGAGCGAGACTCTGTCTCAAAAAAACAAAAAATCATATTCCATCACTGGGATAATTGCTAATAATCCTCTTGGTAACTTTTGGTAATCTTACTGCTTTACTGAGGTTGGTTCCTCAATTTAAATTACATTAAAAGCATTACTAAGTTACAGCATAAATGTGGCTTCTCTTGAACATACAAAAAGTTAATTCTTTTTATAGAAAAAAACAGAAAACATAATTAACAGAGAAAAACAAAAGCTGTGATGTGATCCTTTCTTTTAAAAGTGATATTACCAACATCAAAACATTTTTTCCTGTTATATGTCCACTTTGGGGTCAGTATTTTAACATGAGTTACTTTAAATCCAACCAGGGGACTCAAGTTAGTCCAGTCTGAAAGCTGAGGGAGGAGAAGAAATTACACCTTATCATTTTTAATACCAATAGGTCGGGGTGAGGAACCAGTATAATCAATTGATATTAAAAGACTAATACATTAGCAAAACTCTCAAGATAAAGTCAGAGCTATAATTTTTAAAATACTGAGTCAACAAACACCAAAATACACTATTATTAGCAAAACCAGACATATACAGTCTTGCATCACCTAACAACAGAGATACATTCTGAGAAACACATCGTTAGGTGATTCGGCCATGTGAATGCCATAGAGTAGACTTATACAAACCTAGATGGTATAGCCTACTACACACCTCAGCTATATTGCTCTTGGGCTACAAACCTGTGCAGCATGTGACTGTACTGAAAAGTGCGGCAATTACAACACAATGGCAAGTATTTGTGTATTTAAACATACCTAAGCCTAGAAAAGGCACTGTAAAAATATGGTACTGTATTATAATCTTATGGAACCACTGTCATAATATATGGTCTGTCATTAAGCAGAATGTTGTTATGCTGCACACAACTATGTTTCTTTCTTTGCTTTTGTTTTTTTGAGACGGAGTCTTACTCTGTTGCCCAGGCTGGCTGGAGTACAGGGGCATGATCTCAGCTCACTGCCACCTCCGCCTCCTAGGTTTAATTTCTCCTGCCTCAGCCTCCCAAGTAGCTGGGATTAGAGGCACACGCCATCATGCCTGGCTAATTTTTGTATTTTTAGTAGAGATGGTGTTTCGCCATGTTGGCCAGGCTGGTCTCAAACTCCTTACCTCAAAGTGATCTACCTGCCTGAAGCTCCCAAAGTGCTGGGATCACAGGTGTGAGCCACTGTGCCTGGCCAGTGTAAACTCTTAGTAGCAGTTTTCAACGTACTACGTGTGTGAAAAAGGGATGGAGAAGCACTGTCACTACAACTTAGGCAGTAGCCCAAACACATTAAAAAATATATATACCTACATATATGACACTTAAAACAGTAAATGGAGCCTAAGCATGATGGTTCATGCCTATAATCCCAGCATTTTGGGAGACCAAGGTGGGAGGAAATGCTTGAGCCCAGGAATTCAAGGTCAGCCTGGGCAACATAGCAAGATCCTCTTTCTAAAAAAATTTTTAAATTAGCCATGTATGGTGCCATATGCCTGTAGTTCCAGCTACTTGAGAGACTCCCATGGGAAAATCACTTGAGCCCAGGCAGTCCAGGCCTCAGTAAGCCATGACTGCACCACTGTACTCCAGCCTGGATGACAGAGCAAGACTCTGACTCAAAAAAACATAGCAATGGTTCTCCAGTGACTAAATTCAGCACTGCTACCACCAAAACAAGTAGAATATCAAGGCTAAGATAGAAATGGGTAAAGTAACAGATGGTCCAACATCACAGGAGAGTGTTCTACTACTCTGAGAAACATCAGTGATTCTCAATCAGGAGTTATTTTGCCTCACAGCAGACCTTTCTTGGTTGTCACAACTGGAAGAGACTCTACTGGTATTTGGTGGGTAGAGGCCAGGGATGCTGCTAACACTGCATATGACATACAGGACAGCCCATACCACAGAAAATTATCTGGCCCAAAATGTCAATTGTGCCAAGGCTGAGATACCTAACCCATACCCAGAAATATCTTTTTTCTTTTTGGTAAATATTAGTGAATGGAAGATAAGCCACTAAGTCAATCATTCTGAGTGGTATTAAAAGACTACAGAACTTTAAAAGGGTGACTTTGGAGGATTATTCCAAAACAACATGATTTATTTATAGTAGTCTGCATAAAACAGCAACATGAAAGGGGAAAAAAGCTATCACGCTGTTCATAAACTCTTAGAGACTTACTATTGCTTCATAAAGTGAGCTTTATAATTTTTTTTTCTGTAAGTTTTAAGGACTAAAGCCAATAAGAACATAAATTTGAAACCGGAGACCTGAACAATGATCACATTCTCAAAGAGTTATTCATTAATCTAGCTACTATACATGCTAAAGCTATTATTTGTGTGTGTGTGTGTGTGTGTGTGTATCTATATATATGACATATATACACACGCATAAACATGAAAAAAGGGCAAACCCTCCAGAAACTGAAAAAACAAACAATTTTAAATTCATGCCCTCTGCTCAGTCTATAAGATTTTGGTTTTTAAATGCTCATCAAAAGTAGATTCTGAGAACCAGAGGTTAAAAAAAAAAAAAAAAACAAGGAATGTAAAAGTCAGGAAAGTATTTGTCAGATTAGTGTCAGAGACCTTTGTGAGGATGACGCCTTTATCCTCTGCATACATATCCTTATTGCAGTTCACTTGGCAGCAGAATTAGAACTGCTGAAGATAATTTGGTACGTTTTTACCTTTTTTTGTACACTGCAATTATCAATTGTTTACTGTGACCTTGCTCGGCTCTGTGCAGGGTACCATGTTAGGGCAACTGCAAATATTACTTAAATGATTACAACAGCACCTTCCTTGTCCTTTCTTATTTATCAAGATTAAAATGATGATTTTTTAAAAGATTTAATAAAGAGTCTGGGCATTGTAAGCTCGTAAAAGTATTAAAATAGTCTTGACTGACAAATGAAAACTTAATTTGGAAGTAATTTTTATGATTTCTTTTAAAACATCTCAATAATCATAGCTGTTTTTTAAATCTAGATAGGACCCTCAACAAAATGCCTGACTCAGCATTATTATTCTTCATATACATGCTAATTACCAGTTTAAATGCTTTAAGTAATCAATTCTAATTCAGCAACCATGTTCATGAGATAAAAACCATCTGTCAAAACTGTAATCAAGAATATCACAGTTTTCAAAAAGGTAACCTCAAATGTATTTTATTAATTGAAATGCTCCCTTATACTAAAACCCTGCTTAAAAGATTTGTTGCTTGCCATTATCTTAAATTGCTCTGGACTTCATCAATAGACCTAGTTGTTAAATTCAGGAGCAATGACAACAAATTCAGGGCAAAGAGCTGCTGAGAGTGAGATCCTCTCTTTAGAATAATCAGAGATAGATGACAAAAAGGAGCCACACCAAATACCCTTTCAAAATGTCACTAAGAATCTGGACATAAGCAAAACAAAATAAGTACATTTTTACACATATTAAAGAAAATTCTAATTCCACCCCTCATTGGACTAGGCTTTGCTAAAAAATAAAAATCCAGCAACTTTGAAAAAGAGTGAGATGATGTTACAGGTTTCTGAAAATGAGAAATAATGATCCTCACTAATTAAGTGTAAAGTGAGAAAAACTGGTTCCATTACCCAGAGATTGTCAGTCACCTGATAAACAGACTTTAAAGTAGAAAAACTTTAAGAACCAAGTGTCATTCTTTAAAAGCCTATAGAACTATACATGCAATTTTTACTTCCTTCACTTGACTTATACAATATTAAGACGGCCAATTTTATGTTAAACATATACTTCTGAACCAGTTCTCCTCTTTTTAAAGACAAATTTTTTTTATTTTTTTTTTATTTTTTTGGATCCCAGGAAGCATCAACTGAACCTTACCTACAATGTTGGCAGATTGGTTTCTCTAAATACCTCAGTTCTGTTGGTTTGAGTTTTCCAAAATCAAATGACTTTTACTCGTGTTTTAGTATTCTTGAATTAGGGCAGGTAGCTGCTCACAGCTTGACTTCAAGTGAACAGGCACACAAGTACAAGACTCAGTCCTTTCCAGCGCCTACAGCTCTCAGTAAAACAGTGACAGTGTAGCAAAATCTTGGCTATTTGGGGTCTGGGATCATTAATAAAATCCAAAATCTACGATGTAGTCTCATAGTTCATACAGTTCTCTTTTCAATATACCACTTCCTCCTCTTTTTTTTTTTTAAACATGACTCTTTAAATGTTTTTAATATATTTTAACTTCACATTTCAAGAACGGTATTATTATATTTTATGCATTACTTTTTAATATACAAGCCACACCCAAAGAAGTTTTTCATTAATCACATATAAACCCTCACATTTAATCTTAATTTAAATTGATGAATGTTTTTCTTAATTTTAAAGAAAACCTACATCCTTTTAATGGAAACAACTATTTCTACCTAAAAAGTTACAGAAATGCACCGACAAACAACTTTACCAATGGCAAAATTAACCTCAAAATTTTGGTTAAAAAATCAGAAAGTTACAATAATTCCTATGCTCTTCCAGCTACCAAGGGACACATGAAAAAATATTTTTTACCCAAACGAACAGTCCTGGAAAACCAAAGGAATATAAGCTAGCTTTATGTTCTTTTTCCCCTCTATCCTAAGACTTCAATTTCCGCCTTTTATTGAAAGGAAATAAACAGCTAGCTTCCTGTTCAATCACTAGCTTAGAGCCAGTCTTTTACACATCACAGAACACAACCCGCCTCCTCCTTTACTTCTCTCAAATGTCTCTTATCTTAATTTAAACTTGTTGAAACATGAGACCATTTTACCACACTAATGCCTTCCTGTGAAATTTATCTTATTTCAACATTAAGAATACAAGAAAAGTCAAGATACCCATAGATTACTCCTTATTCCTAAAATATTTAAATTTAGATAACGAAGACTTAGTACCCATGAAAGCGAAAATTTGATTTGCTAAAATTTAGTAATATTGAAATTCATAGGCAACGGTTTAATCTTCTGTTCTTGCTATTGTACACAACTAGAAAAAGGACGTCACTCCTCTTTCTATTCCAATTACATGAAAACCTAAGACAGCTAACATGGCTATCAATAAAAAGGATTACCTTTTTTTAAAGCTAAATATTACTTTAACCCTATACTTTCTTTTAAAAATGGGATGCCTTAGTAAAACCAAGCTAGATGAATTCTTTTGTGCTTGAATGAACAACAGGAAAGCAAAGCCTCCAGGCCTTTGGGGAGGAACCTTGTCCCTGCAGCCCTGCTCTGATGTGCTTGGGAGATAAGGCTCCATAGTGACACTTAAGGAAAGGCCTGTTCACATTTGAATTTCTGCATTCCTCAAGAACAATTCACGGCAATAACTAACTTTGCAGAAGAGCTACATGAAAGCTTTGGCCAATGAATGAGGGTCATCTGCTCTTTATCACAAGGGTAAACCTCATCCTGGCCAGTTTCTAACCTTTTAACCCTGTGAATTCCTAATTTACACATGAATAATGGAATTCTTGCCTAGAGTGCAACTTTCAGCTTCTAGTTCCTAAGTTTAGAAACCAAGACTTGATTGCCTGTGTGTTAAAAATCTAAAACTTGCACAGATTAAAGTTTTAGATTTCCAGGTGCTGTAGTATTGTGCTTCTGTACAACCAAAAAATATGCTTACTGACAAAATCCTTGACTAAGAAAAAGAACACACTTGTACCCTGCTGCTATCAATACCTAAAAAAGAACTAGCTTTAAATTCAAGGGGGAAAAGAAAACCAGAATGTCCACTTAATGCCTATTATCTTCCTGTTTAAGATACATGTATCTCTCTGAACACAGGCTAAAGGGATTTGAACCTCCATCAACTAAACATTTCTTAGATATCACAACTTTGTTAATTTAAAAAATACATAAAATATAAAAACTACTTCACCATAACAGCCTGCAAAATGATTCACATGTAATCTTTTATCATTAGTGATAATTTCTATAAAGATACAAAAATCTAAGATATTTAAAAAGCCAGTTCTGACATTTTGTTTGTTACACCTATTACATACCATTCAGATTTTATTTATGAAGTTAGAAAGCCCTGTATTTTTCCAAAAGTATTTCTGGAAGCCCTAGAATTCTGTCAGGCACCTCAGGAGGTCCTGGAAACAATGTACAGTCATGACAAATGCTTCATCTTCTCATGGGCTATCTGGACACCTCCACTACCTACTCCCTATCCCGGGAAGATAAGTTACAGTTCCTGGATATGAAAACACAAGATTGTACAAACCCCAAAGGTGGAAAAATTACAACTCTATAGAACAAGTTTACAATGGACAAAAATTGAATGAACAGAATATAAGCATAAAAAGCACACTATCTTTAAAGCAGTACTATACAGAAAAACCATTACTCCATGAAAAAAATAATTACTGGCCAATGATAACAGGGACAGAGGGACAGGGGTGGGCAGGCAGGCAGAGGGAGGGGAGGAAAGGGACAGGAACAAGAGAAGGAGGGAGGGGGAGGAGGGTAGGTAGAAAGGAAAGAAGGGAGAAAGGTAAGGAAGGAGAATGGGAGGGGGAGGCGAGGGAGGAAAGGGATACGAGGAAGGAGGAAGGAAGAGGGAAGGGGGGAGGAAGGAAGGAAGTAGGGAGGGAGGGGGAAGGTAAGGGGAAGGAAGGAAGGAAGGAAGGGAGGGAAGGGAAGGAGATAGGGAGGGAGGGAAAGAAAAGGAAAGGAAAAATCAGAAATCCTCTCAGGTTTATACTATTCTTTGGCAAGGGTGGGAGTACGGCTAGAACTGCAAAGCTCTGATTTTTCTGATACATCAATATAGGAATATCTTTGTTTGCAATTTATTTTCTACAATTAATCACTACAGCAGAATAAAATAAATTACTAATATAAGGGTGGCATAAATGTGACCATGAACTGTTAACAGTAAAGACACCTAGGAAATTCCTGCCAACAGCTTTCTAAACTTCAATTGTATAGAACTTGAGACAACTATTTCCTAAAAATTATGCTATTTTTTCTTAAAGAGATGGGAGTCTCACTCCAGGCTGGACTCAAATTCCAGGGCTCAAGGAATCTTCCTGCTTCAGCCTCCTAAATAGCTGGGATTACAGGCTAACCACCAGCCCAGCTAAGATTATGCCTTTATCTTAAGAACTCCATCTACCTATTACTCAACTTGTAAATGATCGATTTATAAGTATAGTGCAAAATCTACCTTTTGTGGATTAACCAAAGCATGCAGGTAGAATGCCTTAAACCCTTTTTTTTTTTTTTTGTAAGTGGGTTTTCATTTTTCGAAAAATTGCACCAAGGTAAAGCAAAGCTCTAGCTGATGCGGGTGTGTTGGTTAGGTATTAGCAGTACTGCCCTCACTATGTGCTCATTGGACAGCAGCACAACCCCAAGAAAAGGATGATTAAAGGCCTTAAAATGTTTTAGGATTCAATTTTGCTTTCGAGATTTTTAGTCTATTAATCTTGAGACCTGTGTGTTTCATCACCTGAAAAAGGTGTAATGCCTCAGTGGGAACAAGGAGTTCAGTACCTGTCCTAGGCCCATCTTTACACTCAACAGTTACAGGTCAACCACCAAGCAGTGGATCACTTGGGCAAATGGTTGATCTGATGGGGTTGTTAACAGAAAAGAAATCATTAGATAGCAAACTTTATGGCAAAGGGGAAAAGTGAGGAGATCTGGGTTTAAGTCCATTAGCCATAATATGGAAATGGTCTTAATCTCTTTCCCTCCCAGCAGGAAGACTAGGAATACTTCAAAGGCTTAAAAGAGAGTGACCAATGCCCTCTCCTACAATTAAAAGGCAACATGGGTGATCCAAAAGCAGTCAGAGAAATGGAAGGTTGGGCTATAAGAAAGATTTAGCACTCAAGAGCCATCTGCAAAGCAGAAAAATTTGCTTGCAATTGTTTCATTAATCACAAATTTCCATAAGATTAAATTTTAGAACAACTTTTGTTGTGTTGGCCAAACTTCTACATCCAACTCTTCATACTGCGTGAAACACTTAAAATTTTTATAAAGTCACCTCTATAAGTTTTATTTTACTTGATGTTCTAAGCCTAACTTCTGTTCTCAATTACTCATTTGAATTTATTTTTTTTTTCGGACTTCTCTATATGCCTCAGCATCAACTATTATCTCCAGTAAAATTCTTCATATAAGCATGACTTAAGGGGTTATTATATTAATCAAGCAAGAAATCATCAAAATGTAGCAATGAAAATTGTCAACAACCAAAAACTTCAACACTTACTTGATAAGGTAAGATGAGCTTTTTGACTAAGAATGGCTCCATATTTGTTCACTGCCAAGCACTGATAAAATCCTTCATCGGACTGCTCTCCTCGTCTGCCTTCCACCTCGCTGATGTATAAAGAGCCGTTAGAAAGAACCTCGATTCGTTTATTTTCAGACAGTTTTGCTCCGTTTTTCAACCATGTGACCTTAATAGGAATTTCTCCGTGAGCTTGGCAATCTAAAACGACTGGGTCCTTTCTTGTGACAGTTACATCCTGTGGTTCTTTTATAAAAAACAGTTCGCTAAAGCACCACACTCCTATAAGGAAAAAAGGAGAATGCCACATCCAGAATTATAGGTATAAAATGATTCCTTAACACACGCCTGTAAAACACGTATTCAGGGTACAATAAGACAAAGTTTAACAAATCTTATTAGTTAACTTACAAACACCCTAATGAATCCATCTAAATTTCGGCAAACCGTTTCAACAAGTCAGAGAAATCACTTTTTACATCTTCACTAAAAGCACAGGGAAGATTTCAATAACTTCTATTCCTTGTACGAATTCTGTTCTCAAGTTCCTCGCTAGAGTTTCAGAATCATCAGGAAAACTCATGAGCACAAGCTGTTTGCTACTTTTACAAGCTTGTCAAAAAGATCTTGAACAGAGTAAGTCGTAAAAGTCTAATTTTACAAGAAATCATTAGCAAAACTCCAACTCTGTGAACAAGCAAGTTTATTTCTTTGTCCCTTGAAGTGTTTTTGGAACCCTTGGCACCTACTCCTTTGGGAACTGCGTTTATCTTTTGTGACAAATTACAAGTTTGCATTTTTCTATCTGCCCTTTTACAGCAGGGACTCTGTCTCCTCTCCTTGAAAGAAATCCATTTACTTAATTTCTGCAGAGCAAGCTAGGTATTTAAAAGACAAACAATAGACTTTGAAAAGTTGGTAACTCTTGCGGCTTGTACTCAGTGGGTGATCGGATTAGGAAACTTTTATTTCACTTTTTCAGAACTACCAACTGTTGGAAAAAATGTGTGACTAATTGGTCCTTACTGTCTAATAGGGATAGGAGATTGCTTAATCAACCAATACACATTTTTATCAGAGCAGAGGAAAGGCTTTATCCTAAGCATATACACATCGCCCCTGGCCCCTGCCAGGATAAAGCATTCGATGACCAACTAATACTCTGTCACCTCCTGCATTTAGTGCACAGGCCTCAAAGGCTTGCGTATTGATTGGGAGCGAATGGAGTATGGGGGTATGTGGGGGAAGAGTTGTTTCATCTTCCTCCGGATCGTTTTGGATCCTTGACTACAAATCCCCAGGAACGATTTGTTTCTCTTCAAGGCAGGTCCTCAGAATCCTCACTCCTCAGGACTCCAATAAGGTACTACCAGGGAGACGCGAGCCACCCTAATAACGCCCAGCGCTGCGCGCGGACCACTCCGGAAGACGCCCATTGTGTTCCTGAGCCACATCTGACTTTGATCCTCTTTTCAAGCCTAACAGAAACTAACCACTCGAGAAAAACTCTGGTGTTTGTAACTTGCAAATAAATAACCCTGTCTCCTGAACACCTCTCCTACCGTCACCCCAAATACTTTACACGTTTCTCTTTCAGGAAAAATGAGTTCATCCAAGTTTGTGTAAGACGAACCTAGAATATAGAAGAATCTTCAGATCCATACACACCTCAGGCCCTGACCACAAATACGTAGCTGTGGAAAATACATCCTATTTATCTAGTTCCAGCTTCGAAGACCTTTCTCCTTCCCTCGCCGGGGCACAAATCGGCCACTTCACTCCCAACCCTGCCAATTCCACCCTCCCATCTCCTCCTGGCTCGATCCGGAGCCGGAAAGCTGGTGCCGACTTGGGCTATGAGTTTACCTATTCCCTCTCGCAGCCCTAAAAAGTGGGGGAACTCCCACTGCAGACACGGGAAGCCGCGCGGAACCGCGGCGCCCCCTGCGCGGCGAGGCAGCCAGTAAGGAAACAATATAAATAAAGCCACGTGCGGCCACGGCAGCCCCGGCGGGCGGGCGGGCTGCCCGGAGCCCGGCTGGTCGCGGAGGCGGGGACGCGGCCGGAGCCGGGACAATGGCGCGAGAAATAAGAGACCAGAGTGGACAGCGGCCGCCAGAACTCCGCAGCCCGGGGCGCGCGGCAGGGAGGGGCGTGCGCCCGGAGAGGCTGCCGTAGTCCTGCCCGCGCCGCCGCAGAGCTCGCGGGCAACTCGTGTCTGCAGCCGGCGGCTCGGGACAGGCCGCGGGGCGAGAACAGGGGCCGGTGGTCAGCGCCACCACGGAGGACCCCGCCGCACGCTCCCCCCGTCCCACCGTTTCCTCTTTCCCCATCCCACTCGCGCCTGCTCCCGCCCCACAGAGGCACGAGAAAGCAGAAGAAAGCGCGCCCACCTGGCACGGGGCTGAGCAGCAGCAGGAGCAGGAGCGCGCGGAGCAGCATCCCCGGCGGCCGCAGCCGGGCGAGGGGTCGCAGAGGAGGCGCCATTCAGCGGAGCCGCGCGGGCATGCTCCCCGGCCGCCCCGAGCCGCTGTCCGCCTGCCGCCCCCGCCCCGGGCGCTCGCCGCTCGGCGGCTGGACGCACGCAGCCCGGCTCCCTGCTCCGGCACCGGCGTGGTGCGGCTCGACGCGGGTGTCTGCGGCTGCAAGGCGGGTGCCCGGATGGCCGCTCGCGAGAAGCCGGGGGCCTGAGAGTCCGGCTGGGGGCGGAGTGAGGCGGCGGCTGCAGAGGGCGGGGGCGGCGGAGTGGACAGCGCCGCGGCCGCCGGCCTGGGACTACTTTCTACATCTGGCCCCTGGTCTGGGACCGGGAGGTTGGCGCGGTCGGCGGAGGGAGACGTTGGGAGGGGGCCGGGGGCGGCCGGGTCGGGGCTCTGAGGGGGAGGGGATGGGCCCCGCCGGACAATGCACCTGGGGGTCAAGCCCCGACTGAGGGTCTCCGGCCCGCGTCCCCGCCCCTTCTGCCTCCGCGCCACCGTCGGGGACAGAGCCACAAAGGCCGCTGAGGATTGGGGAATGGGGAGGCCGGGGAGGGCTGGTGTTGAGAGACGGGGAAAGGCCGGAGGCTTCCCCTCTGATGGCCCTCGCCCACCCCCTCCTTCCCTCACACGCGGAGGCCCTGTGCAGGGAAATCTCACTCTTTCCCACTTCAGAGATTTGTCAGCTCCACTGGAGGCATCTCCGGGTGATAAGCCCCCGGAGATGCCCCCGTGCATTTGGGCACGGCTCTTCTCCCTGCCCCCATTAGATGCGGCGCGGGCTTAAAAATATCTCCGGAGAGTGTTCTCAAATGAACAGTCGCCTTCAAGGGAGAGGGTTTATTATCTCTTCTTCAAGTTAGTCAACTTCTTTAATTTGTGAGAACTGTGCACACAAAAGGCTCTGTCCTGAGAGCAGAAGCGAGATCAGGGGATTTCTAGATTCTGTGGGCTTGCTCCGAGAAGCGGGCTTTGATAGATTGCTTGGTTAGAAATTAAACTAAGACACAAATGTTGTGAATTTGTTCACATCTAAATTTCATTAAGGATAACAGGAGTTGAAACGTACATTTAAAGAATATAATCAGATTGCTAAACGTGTGGATCACAGAGCGCATTTACATATGGATTAACATTTGCTAATCCAAAACTAAATCTGTGGCACATGATGAGGGCACAGGCTAAAAGCTAGCCTTCATGAAGGCTGCTGACAGAAAGCTAGTTTTGGTCACCAAAACATCAACACACTGCCTTTAGCATGTTCCAGAAATCCTCCTGGCCCGGTGTGGTGGGTTATGTTTGTAATCCCAGCACTTTGGGAGGCCGAGGCAGGCGGATCACTTGAGGTCAGGAATTTGAGACCAGCCTGGGCAACATAAGGAGACCCCCCATTCCCCCAAAACTTATCTGCTCCGGTAGTCTCAGCTACTTGTGAGGCTGGGGTGGGAGGACCGCTTGAGACTAGAAGTCGAGGCTGGGGTGAGCTATGATCAGGCCACTGCACTCCAGCCTGTTTCCAATAAATAAACTCTCCTGATGAAGTAGTGAGAAAAAAAAAAGTTTCGAACTTTAGCACTACCTTCCCGGCTTAAGCTCGTTATAGTAAGGAACAGAATATTTAGCAGTTTCAACTTAACTGCATGTAAAACAGTAATATCCTTGGTATATTGCTTCTAAAACTCTATTTGAAACTTAAATGAAACTGGACTATTTCTAAGCATCAGAATAAAGGTGCATTGGAAGGGAAAACCTTTAGAGGTAATAAAATGAAATACTTGCGAGGATGTTTTAAATATCTGATAATTCAAATTTACACAAAATTATATTCCTGTTTGCCATTACACCTTTTTGTTTTTTCTTTTTCTTTTGAGATGAAGTCTCTGTTGCTGAAGCTGGAGTGCAGTGACACAATCTCGGCTCACTGCAACCTCCACCTCCCAAGTTCAAGAGATTCTCCTGCCTCAGCCTCCTGAGTAGCTGGAACTACAGACACATGTCCAGCTAATTTTTGTATTTTTAGTAGAGACAGAGTTTCACTATGTTGGCCAGGCTGGTCTTGAACTCCTGATCTTGTGATCTGCTCACCTCAGCCTCCACCCAGCCTATTTTTTTTTTTTAATTGTAGGACATTCTCCCTCTTCCCTTTCTCCCTGTTCCCTTTCCATCGATCCCAAGTGCTCATATTTCCTGAATAACACAGTACATGTCTTGGACACTTACATTTTCTCTCATGTATAATACTTGTCTTATATCATGTGCTAGGCTACATAAACTAATTAAGGACTTGTTATCTAGTTCTGGGATTCTCCACAATTTCCATCCAGCTCAGTATATAGTGTGTAACGCTGCAGTTGTTAAAAGCCTGGTTTGGGTGTCTAACACACTAGCATTCAAATTTCAGAGTTATACAGACAAGTCACTCATGCTCTCAGACCTAATTCATTTAATGAGACTAAGAATAATACCGATGGGGTCTGGACGAGGTGGCTCACGCCTGTAATCCCAGCACTTTGGGAGGCCAAGGTAGGTGAATCACCTGAGGTCAGAAGTTCAAGACCAGCCTGGCCAACATGGTGAAACCCCGTCCCTACTAAAAATACAAAAAATAGGAAGCTGAGGCAGAAGAATTGTATGAACCCAGGAAGCAGAGGTTGCAGTGAACGGAGATCGTGCCATTGCACTCCACCCTCGGTGACAGAGTGAGACTCCATCTAAAAAAAAAAAAAAAAGAACAACACTGATGGGCTGCTGTGATATAAAATGATGCATGGAAAATACTGGTGCAAAGCTCTATAAATCCTTGCAATTATTTTTATTTAGTAAGTAAATATTCTCAATAGTGGCAAATCTTTGTTTTTTCAGAGTGGGCTTGATATTGAAAAAATTTTAGGAGTCAAAGCTGATTAATTTGTTTGGTGATTATGCTGATAGTGACTCTAATGACTTCTTTCAGTAGTTTCTAAGCTGGTCCTGAAAGAGGTTAGAAGTGCCTGGGTGTCTAACTTCCCAAAGCTACCTCCTCGGAGAGTAAGTGTCATGGAGATAAACAACTACCTAAGCCCTGTTTGTTTTTGTATTCTAAAACAATTGTTTTTAGACCAGAAAGAGTAGAGTCAATATAATTAAAGAGAATTGAAATCTGAGGGTAGGTTTAAAAAACAGTACAGATTATTTATTTAACAAATTCAAGTCTTATGTCCCAATTCTGAGGGGGGGATAATCATAACTTCACCCATCAAATTATAGAGCTGTAGCAAATATCTTCAAACCCTCTGACCTCTCATCATTATCTAGTTCTATAAAATCATAGGGCCATTTGCAGAAGTGTTTGAACCACAGTGATAAAAGACAGTAAAAGTCTAGTGAGTTGTTCGATTTTTCATTTAACAAATAATTACTGAGCTGCTACTATGATGATTAGAAGACTACGCCCTGATGTGGATCACCTGCCATGATATTAACATTTCGGTAATCACTCCTGACGAGCTTAATATTTATCATCAGAAATATTTTGAAATTGATTATTTTGAAAGTGAGTTGTGGCTGGGCATAGTGGCTCAGGCCTGTAATCCCAGCACTTTGAGAGGCTGAGGTGGGCAGATGGATTTTGTCCAGGGGTTTGAGACCAGCCTGGGCAACATGGGGAAACCCCATCTTTACAACAAAAACAAAAAAAATTAGCTGGGTGTAGTGGTACATGCCTGTAGTCCCAGGTACGCAGCAGGCTGAGGTGGGAGAACTCCCTTAGCCTGGGAGGATGAGGCTACAGTGAGGCGTGATCAAGCGACTACACTCTAGCCTGGGCAACAGAGTAAGATCCTATCTCAAAAATAAGTAAAGAAAACTACAGGAGCTCTTTCCTTTCGCTGCCGCCACCACAACCATGAGTATGCTCAGGCTTCAGAAGAGGCTCCCTTCTAGGGTCCTCCACTGTGGCAAGAAGAAGGTCTGGTTGGACCCCAGTGGCACCAGTGAAATCACCAATGCCAACTCCCATCAGCAGATCCGGAAGCTGATCAAAGATGGGCTGATCATCCACAAGCCTGTGACCATCCATTTCCGGGCTTGATGCCCAAACACCACCTTGACCTACCAAAAGGGCAGGCACATGGTCATAGGTAAGCAAGAGGGTACAGCCGATGCCCAAATGCCAGAGAAGTTCACATGGATAAGGAGAATGAGGATTCTGCACCTGCTGCTCAGAAGATAACATGAATCTAAGAAGCCTGATTGCCACATGTATCACAGTCTGTACCTGAAAGTGAAGGGTAATGTGTTCAAAAACAGGCAGATTCTCATGGAACACATCCACAAGCTGAAGGCAGACAAGGCCTGCAAGAAGCTCCTGGCTGACCAGTTGAGGCCCGCAGGTCTAACACCAAGGAAGCATGCAAAAGAGAGCCTCTAGGCCAAAAAGGAGATCATCCAGACTTTGTCCAAGGAGGAAGAGACCAAGAAATAAAAGCTCCCCCTTTGTCTGTACATAATGGCCTCTCTGATTACATAGATCAACCATTAAAATAAGCCTTTATCTGCAAAAAGTAAAAAGAAAACTATAAATAAAAACAAAAGTGAGTTGTAACTATTGGGCTTGTAAAATGGTGCAACTGCTATGGAAAACAGTATGGCGTTACTAAAAATAATTAAAAATAGACCAGGTGCAGTGGGTCACACCTGTAATTCCAACACATTGGGAGTCCAAGGTGGCACATCATTTGAGGTCAAGAGTTTGAGACCAGCCTGACCAACATGGTGAAACCACCTCTCTACTAAAAATATAAAAAAAAAATCAGGCGGGCATGGTGGCAAATGCCTGTAGTCCCAGCTACTCAAGAGGCTGAGACACGAGAATTGCTTGAATCCAGGAGGTAAAGGCTGCAGTGAGCTGAGATCACACCACTGCACTCCAGCCTAGGTGACGAGGCAAGACCCCATCTCAAAAAAAAAATTATTAAGAGGGGCTGGGTGCAGTGGCATGTGCCTGTAGTCCCAGCTGCTGAGGAGGCTGAAGAAGGAGGATCACTTGAAGCCAAGAGTTTGAGGCTAGCCTGGGCAATATAGTGAGACCCTATCTCTAAAAACGAATAAATAAAATAAAAATTAGTGATGGTAAATTTGTTATGTGTTTTTTACCACAATAAAAATCATTGCACATAAATGCATAGGAAATGCAGTGATAAAGGATAGGCATGGTGGCTCACGCCTGTAATCCCAGCACTTTGGGAGGCCGAGGTGGGCACACTGCCTGAAGTCAGGAGTTCAAGACCAGCTTGGCCAACACAGTGAAACCCCATCTCTACTAAAGATACAAAAATTAGCTGGGTGTGGTGGCACACGCCTATATTCCCAACTATCGAAAGGCTGAGGCAGGAGAATCACTTGAACTCAGGAGGCAGAGGTTGCAGTAAGCTGAGATCGCACCACTGCACTCCAGCCTGGGCGACAGAACAAGACTCCGTCTCAAAAAAAAAAGAAAAAAAAGGAAATGCAGTGATGATGATGAGGTAGAAGCCTATATTTGCCAATAATTGTGGATGGGTGTAGGTCAAAGAAAAAAAAAAGCAGCTGGGCACGGTAGCTCACGTTTATAATCCCAGCACTTTGGGAGGTTGAGGTGGGTGGATTACTTGAGGCCAGGAGTTGAGACTAGCCTGGCCAACATTGGTGAATCCCCATCTCTACTAAAAGTACAAAAATTAGCTGAGCATGGTGGCTTGAACCTGTAGTCCCAGCTACTCGGGAGGCTGAAGCAAGAGAATTGCTTGAACCCAGGAGGCGGAGGTTGCAGTCCACAGAGACCGCACCACTGCACTCCAGCCTGGGCGAGAGTGAGAATCTGTCTCAAAAAAAAAAAAAAAAATAGCCAGGTATGGTGGCTCATGCCTTTAATCCCAGCTACTCAGGAGGTTGAGGCAAGAAAATGGCTTGAACCCTGGAGGTGGAGGTTGCAGTGAGCCAATATTATGCCATTGCACTCCAGCCTGGGCAACGACAGAGAAACTCCATCTCAAGAAAGAGAGAGAGAGAATGAGAGGCAGAGAGAGGAGGGAGAGGGGGAGGGAGGTAAGGAGAGAAAGGAAGGAAGGAAGGAAAAGGAAGGAAGGAAGCAGATAGTTTTATTTCAATAAGACATTTGACCACTTGAATCTCATGATATTCTTATGCATTAGATGAAGAAATGTTGATTGGATATTAAAGGGATTATGCAAGATAACATTGGATGGAAGCTTCTATTCACTCCCACTCAAAAACTCTCTGTTGCCAAGTAACTCCCTGGAAACTTTAAAAAACCCACTCTCCATTAAGTTTCTCTTGCTGCTGCCCATGTTTCTGTTCAGTGACTCTGTCTGAGCCATTGCATTAGAATGGGCTCTCAATAGACTTCCAACAAAACTTCCAATCTTTTTATATGCACATCCATGTTTATAGTGGATACCAGGTTAATTTTCCTGTGATACAGTGTTTCTGCTGATCAAAATCTTTCACAGCCTCATTACCTGTATAACGTCCTCTTTGCCTATAAAATGACAAAGTGCTCATTACAAAATTCTTAATTCTAACGGCCGTCTGGTCTGGCTCCAAACTACCATTGCAACTGTACAATTTTTCCTTATATGTATTAAACACTCAGGCCAGGGTGAGTGATCTGATGTTTTCCCAACAGCACTTGAATTATCCTGACTCTGAGCTTTTGCAGGGTCTCTTCCCTAAACCTTAGTACTCCCCTTACCTTTCACACCCATACTGTAATTGAGAACTTTTCAAATATTAATATATTTTCAAGGACAGTGCAGATGTTATTTTGTCTGAAATCTTACAGTACTTTTGTGGCACATAACTTGTACATATTTTATCACAAGCCAGTAAGCATCTTGAGGTTACAAATCGTACCTAATTCACCTTTGCGTTCTTTACAATGTGAAGGACATTGCCTTGCAATTATTAAGAAGTCAATACTGTAATCCCAGCATTTTGGGAGGCCGAGGCGGGTGGATCACGAGGTCAGGAGTTGGAGACCAGCCTGACCAACATGGTGAAACCCTGTCTCTACTAAAAGTACAAAAATTAGCTGGTGTTGTGGTGGCACGTGCCTGTAATCCTAGCTACTCAGGAGGCTGAGGCAGAAGAATCGCTCGAACCCAGGAGATGGAGGTTGCAATGAGCCGAGATCATGCCACTGCACTCCAGTCTGGGAGACAGAGCAATACTCCATCTCAAAAAAAAAAAAAATAGGTTACATGATAGAATAAGAGTTTTCTCCACTCCTGGTAATTGTCTAGGAAGTTGAAGACTAAGAAAAGAGGTCGTGAGAGACTCCTCAAGTGAAGATGAGGAGTACAACAATTTCCAACAGAGAGGAAGAGAGGAGGAAACAGGAACCAGAAGTAACTCAGGCACCAGAACTGAAGGGGCGGGAAAGAAGAAGTGTTGAAGGGTGTGTAACAGCAGAGGGGAGCGAGGACGTTTAGAACTAAGGCCAAGTGCACTGGGCATCACCTTGGACATATGCCAGCACTGGGAAGAGTCTTAGAAAAACAGCTGAGGGCTGGCCACAGTCACTCATTCAACAAAGTTCTGAGCATCAAATGTGTTTCAGGAACGGATAGATGTTAGAAATACAGCTATAAGAAAATTACATAAATACTGAATATTATGATGAAGACTGTAATGTTCAGGGTAACATAAAAACAGAGATTAAGGAGCAATTTGTATTCCTGTGGTGGAATGAGAGGGAAAAGGAGAGAGGATGCTACCAAAAAATGTGAGAAGTCTCAAATTTTACCTTGCTTGCAGAACAACAAGTTAGCCTGCCACTGTGCCATGGATGCAGCGTCAGAGATGAAGGACATTATTTTGCTCTTGGCAATAGTACTAATCAGAGTATCAGCAATTTTGCATCAATCCCCAGGTCTCAAATCCCACAGAGCAACTACAAAGGGAGCCAGATGTCACCTGTACGTGCAGTGGGTTGTGATACAGGAGAGGAACCCAAAACTTAGAGAACCCAAATCTTTTATAGCAGGCAGTAAGCATGACTGCCTTGCTTTGGACGGAGACGCTATCTTTGTCTTCCAAGGCTGTTCACTATACAAACATTCTTAAAGATATAGTCCACATCAGAGTGTATTCAGCGTCTTTCTTGCAAGTTGTGCAAGAGACTCATGGAGAAATACCACCTAACATGTGCTGCACAGGGAGCTTATATTTGTGGTGAATCTGGAGGGTGAGTTGAAATTTTCTAGTTGGACTGGATTGGCCTTCCAACGAGAACAATAGGAATAAGCCATTGAAGTATGAAAGACTAAGGCATATACAGGAAACTACAGGTACTTCAGTACAGCTGGAATGCAGACCACATTGGAGAGAAAAGAGGCATGCCATGCACAAGAGCTTGAACCTTGTCCTGGAAGCCTTGACTTCCCAAAGGCCACACTTTGGAATAGTTGCCGTGTTTCAGTTCTCAGTACCTCTTACCTGAGCCATTGCATTAGAATCAGCTCTCAATACACTTCTGATAAACCTTCCAATCTTTTCATATGCCCACCCATTTTTATAGTTACTACCAGGTGAACAGGTGTCCTGTTCAGGTGCTTTAGCAGTTTTATCTCACTCATAACCAGATAAGCTTGGTTTAACTATTCTCATTTTACAGATGAGCAGAAGCTCAGAGGGGTTAAGTCACTTAGTCTAGATCACACAGCAGATACATGACAAAGGCACGATCCTCCCCCAAGTTTACCTGACTCAGTTTTTGTCCTTAGAATTCTGAGTATACTGTGAAAACTAAAAGAGATAGAGGTATGATAGCTGGACAAACATTCTTGAAGATTATAGTCCACATCACAGTACACAGATAAACTACTGACAGACTAACAAGGTAATTTTTATTAGCTGAGAGTTGTTTCTCTATTTCCTGTGCTCTGAAATGACACTTCTCACTGGTTCTTCCTGTCACACTCTCTATTCTCCTCACAGTCTACCTGAGACTGCCACCTTTTTTCTGCTTTGCATGGACTAGTAAACCACAGGTAGAGAGGGGATGTGAAATAACTCCCTTGCTTTTCATATAGCATGGAATTTCACTGAGATAGACATGAACGCCTACTCTTTGGTTAATTCAGTTGCATTTGATGGATAAGAGTCAGGGTTGGGCATGGGGAAACATGACTATTGGTGCAGTTGGTGAAAAGACCTGCAGGTATTGATTACAACTGAACCAACAATCTATGTGATTGTCAATCTCACTAATGCAAACCCATGCTGTGCTCATAGATGTGTACTGTCCAGGACAAGGAAGACTTAGTTTCACATATGCCACTTTGGTCATACTAGGTCTGGCATATTATAGCCATCTCTGAAGTCTACATTTTAAGAGGTGAAGACAGCCTAGAATGCAGACAACAACTAAGAAGCTAAAATGTTTGGAAACCAAAATACAGAAGGTCTCCAACTTACAATGGTTTGACTAACAATTTTTTAACATTACCATAGCGCAAAGGTAATACACATTCAGCAGAAACTGTACTTTAGATTTTGAATTTTGATCGTTCCCCAGACCAGAGAAATGCGATGTGTTGCTCTCTCACAGTGCTGTGCAGCCCTAACGGACCACACTTCCCAGTCAGCCACGTGATCAGGAGGGTAAACAACCACGAGATAGTTAGCACTTTATTATAAAACAGGCTCTGTGTTAGATGATTTTGCCCAACTGTAGGTGAATGTAAGTGTTCTAAGCATGTTTAATGTAGGCTAGGTTAAACTGTGATGTTTGGTAGGTTCGATGTATTAAATGCATTTCTTTTTTTTTTTTCTTTTGAGATGGAGTCTCATTCTGTCACTCAGGCTGGAGTGCAGTGGTACGATCTCAGCTCAATTCAACCTCTACCTCCTGGGTTCAAGCGATTCTCTTGTCTCAGCCTTCTGAGTAGGTGGGATTACAGGCCTGCACCACCATATCCAGTTAACTTTTGTATTTTTAGTAGAGATGGGGTTTTACCATGTTGGCAAGGCTGGCCTCGAAATCCTGACCTCAAGTGATGTACCCACCTCGGCCTCACAAAGTGCTGGGATTACAGGTGTGAGCTACCCACACCTGGCCAAAATGCATTTTTGACTTAGAATATTTTCAATATACGATGGGTTTATGGGAGTTACAACCACATTGTAAGTCGAAGAGCATTTGTGATACTAACATCAGCAACTGCAATAGCTAATCCATTTTACAGAGGACGACATAGGCTTGGAGGAGTTAAGAAATTTTCTCATCTGGGCACAGTGGCTCATGGCTATAATCTCAGCACTTTGGGAGGCTGAGGCGGGTGGATCACCTGAGGTCAGGAGCTCAGGATCAGCCTGGCCAACACGGTGAAACCCAGTCTCTACAAAAATACAATTAAAAAAAATTAGCCGGGCATGATGGTGGGTGCCTGTAATCCTAGCTATTTAGGTTGCTGAGGCAGGAGAATCACTTAAACCTGGGAGGCGGAGGTTGCAGTGAGCCCAGATTGCGCCATTGCACTTCAGCCTGGGCAACAGAGCAAGACTGTCTCAAAAAAAAAAAAAAAAAAAAAAGAGAAAGAAAGAAAAAGAAAATAAATTTTTCCAAGGTCATATAACCAGTAGGTGATAATGGACAATTCAAATCTGGGCTCCTCTGATCCATGCTTTATTGCTTCATGTGTATTGTTTCCTTAACAGCCCCAAGAGTCACTTTATTCCTGGGCCCCTATTTGTGTAGGGTTCACAGGTCCCTAGTAGACAGGATTTAATGTCAATTAAATTTTTATTTCAGGGATTCAACCACGATGCAAATGGCAAGCAAAATACACACATGTATGAAAATATGGGGTGCCTGAATATAACTTCTAGGATCTAAAAGGGAATCATCCCCTCCTCTTCAGCAATGGTCTTATCTTCCTGTAAGGGCTCTATTTCCAGCTGTTTCATATAACTTAAGGAGGAGAAAGAAAGAAAATTAGGAAATGAAAAATCTGAGGAGGCTGAAGAAAAGAGTGACAATGAGAAGAGGTGAAAAAAAGTGTGCCGACTAAAGCGAAAGTTGTGGAAAAAATCACAATAACATCAAAATAACTGTGGGTTTTAGAAGGTCTCCACCTGGGACAGGTGCTGTGGCTCACACCTATAATCCCAGAACTTTGGGAGGCCGAGACGGGTGGATTACTTGAGGTCAGGAGTTCGAGACCCACCTGGCCAACATGATGAAACCCCGTCTCTACTAAAAATACAAAAAATTAGCCAGGTGTGAAGGCAGGTACCTGTAATCCCAGCTACCTGGGAGGCTGAGACAGAATTGCTTGGACCCAAGAGGTGGAGGTTGCAGTGAGCCAAGATCATGCCATTGCACTCCAGCCTGGGCAACAAAAATGAAACTCTGTCTCGACAAAAACAAAAACAAAAAGAGCCTCCATCTGCCCACCCATCCTGCTGCAGATCTCCTGAAGAGGTACAGGTTCCTACTTCGCTCTGTTTGGTGGATGAGAGAAGAAAAAAGTGGTGGAGAGGGGAGAAAATGCCGTGGACAAAGATATTGGCCCCAACACCTTCATGCTTCATTAGAGGCACTCCGGGGGTTTAAAGGGACTTCAGCACTCCATGTCCAGACATACCCATGCTAAGCTTTTATTTAGTACTTTCATAAATCTTTATGACCGTCCTCAAATAGTGCACCATGCCTCAACACCTTTACATAGCACCTAGCAAAGTGCTTTGCATACAGCGGATGAGAAGTTCCCCAGATTTCTGAGGAGAGGAATAAACTGCTTTTCATTTTGTCTCCTGATGAGCGGAGAGGTACCGATAGTCTACAGTCCATGGTTGGTACGTGTGTGTGGTGGGGTGATGTGGCAGTAGGAAAGGAAAGATAGTTCACAATTAGAAGCCTCTGAACTGTGTCCTCCCGATCCCCAGCTCGCCTGGCCAGCATCTCAAGTGCCAAGCGTTTAAGGAACACCACACTCTCTCCACTTTCTGCCATGGGAAATGTTGATGATGCACATGGAGAGAGGTATCACGGTAACTTCCACCCTGTAATTTACTGAGGTCAGTTTTACGAACCAATCATTTTCCTGATCAGCTCCTCAAGGACTTCTACAAATTGTTAAGTATTTAATGTCTCATTGAAAATGGGTTTTATATCATTGGAATATTTCAAGCCTGTCACTCTACACTGGTCTACTATTATTCCTGTTCCTATCTGCCGTGATCCATAGCATTACTGGTATTTAGTTGCTGCTGTTTACTGTCTGCTGGGTGGCTGTATCCACACTGTCCACCATCTAGGAACCCAGAAACCTGCAGATTTCTCTCACTAAGCACACATGCTTCCAACTAACAAACACGTATATGTATTTCTCTAGTTTGTAGGTTGATGGCTATCATTGGCAAGGGATACTATGTGAAGGAGGTTTGGGGAGAGTACCTGTAATAATTATAATCAGATACATAGAATTGTTTAAAGGTTATATAAAATTTTCAAAGATTTTTTGACCACTGCAAGGTATTTTCTAGATCTCTCAACTATGAGACTTAGAAAAGACAGATGAAAAGGTAATAAATATAAGGGCATAAGTAACCATTAAAATAAATTATAATCCCATTGCTCTGGCTTTGGGATTCCTCAGTGCAAACTGAAGCCAGAAGACAGTGGATGCCTTTAACATTTGGAAGGATGATGAGTTTTCAATTTAGAATTCTGTATCTTGCTATACTATCAATCAAGGCATGAGAGTGGAATAAAAACATTTTTAGATATATAATTACAAATGATACATCCCAGGCACCTTTCCTTGGAGCTACGCTACAAGGAATGCTTTAGCAAAATAAAGAAATAAGCAAGAAAGAAGTAGACATGGAATCCAGGAAACACAGCTCCAACTCTGGAGACCTGAAAAGGGAAGTCCCAGGTCAACAGCTACTACAGGTCAGTAGAGTAACCAGCCCAGGCTGCAGAAAGGAGATGGAGGCCTCTGGCCAGGAGACAAGCGGTGTACAGAACTTCCCACTTTCATCATGACTTTTTGCTCTATACACGTGTTACTTTAATAACATTTACATTAATATTTATATTTATATCCTGTCTTGAATTGTCCTCACCATCACTTAGATGCATTCCTACCCAAGCAAGTCTTCCCAGCACTGTGTACAAACTGCTGTTGCATCACAGGGCCTCATCAGCATTTGTTTATGTGTCTGTCTCCACGGTTAGGATGTAAGCTTTAAGAGGGCTGGGGCCTGGCCAGGTGTGGTGGCTCACGCCTGTAATCCCAGCACTTTGGGAGGCCGAGTCGAGTGGCTCATGAGGTCAAGAGATCAAGACCATCTGGCCAACATGGTGAAAGCCTGTCTCTACTAAAAACCCAAAAATTAGCTGGGTGTGGTGGTGTGTGCCTGTGGTCCCAACTACTTGGGGAGGCTGAAGCAAGAGAGTCACTTGAACCCAGGTGGCAGAGTTTGGAGTGAGCCGAGATCGCACCATTGTACTCCAGCCTAGGCAACAGAGTGAGACTCTGTCTTAAGAAAAAATAAAATAAAATAAAATCTCCTTGAATTCTTTTTATTTTCTGAGGAATTTCTTTCAGGTGGCTATCTTAATTCATACTCGGTTTAATTTGTCAAACACATACTGTCCACTGAGGCTCTCTGCTGGATGCTGAGAAAATCAACATGAACTTATATGGCCCTGGCCGTTTTTTTTTTCTTGTTTTTGTTTTTGAGACAGACTCTTGCTCTGTCACCAGGCTGGAGTGCACATAGTAAATACTCAACAAATGTGAACCATGTGACATCTGCATATATAATGCACAGTTGAATTCCACAGTCAGTTAAGCATTTAATGCTCCACAAATGCTCAGATTTTGTTTTCAGTTAATATAATGAAGATTCTTGGCTTATAAATGGTCAGAAAAATAACTGATGCATCCTTTCCTACATGTGAACTATCAAAATCAATATACAGGTACCCAATTTCATGTCTGTTAATGACCAAGAAACTTCAAATCAATCTGTGCTACCAAACAGGATTACAGACATACTTATAGAGTGTACTTACACACATCTTTTCCAGAAAGCTATGTTATGTGTAATGATCATCTTAGATTATAAGAATGGACTAGTTTGACTCTAAAATTTTATTTAGATATTTGAAGCAACTATGACCAGATATAAAGGTGTTTAGTATGGGAAGGTGCTGAGAAATTTATGAAATGAATTTATCAAGTTTTGTTTCTGCATGCTGTTTTGTTAGGCCCATGTATTACTTATGATAAATAATGATAGCTGTTGAAATTTTGTGGTTTAACACAATAAAAGGATATTTCATGCTTGTGCTGTATCCAGTGTAAAATTTCTGAAGAGCCACATGGTCATTCAGGGACCCAGAGAGTAGAGGACCTTCAAGGAAGTTTTGTTTGTTTGTTTGTATTTGAGACGTTGTTTCAATGGCATGATAGAGTGCCATTGAAACTAGGCTATAGTTCAATAGCACGATTTCAGCTCACCACAACCTCTACCTCCTGGGTTCAAGTGATCCTCCTGCCTCAGCCTCCCAGGTAGCTGGGATTGCAGGCATGTGCCACCACACCTGGCTAATTTTGTATTTTTAGTAGAGACAGGGCTTCTCCATGTTAGTCAGGCTGGTCGGTCTTGAACTCCCGATCTTAGGTGATCTGCCCACCTCAGCCTCCCAAAGTGCTGGTATTACAGACGTGAGCCACCATGCCCCGCCATCAAAGAAGTTTTTATGGGTCAGTTCTGAAAGTGCAGTACATCATTTCAACCCATCTTCTAATGGCCAGAACACAACCATGTGACCCACTCTTGGAGCCTGGAAGCTGGGAAATGTAGTTAGATGAGTTCCAGGAATAAAAGAAATGGGTCAGTCGTGGTACCTCACTACTGTAATCCCAGCACTTTGGAAGGCCAAGGCAGGCATATCACTCGAGGCCAGGAGTTCAAGAACAGCCTGACCAGCATGGAGAAACCCTGTTTCTACTAAAAATACAAAATTAGTCGAGAGTGGTGGCGCATGCCTGTAATCCCAGCTACTCGGGAGGCTGAGGCAGGAGAATTGTTTGAACCCGGGAGTTGAAGGTTCAAGTGAGCCGAGATCGCACATTGCACTCCAGCCTGGGCAACAAGAACAAAACTCCATCTCAAAAAGAAAAAAGAAAAAAAAAACATGACTGAGTGCAGTGGCTTACACCTGTAATCCCAACACTTTGGAAGGCTGATGTGGGTGGATCACCTGAGGTTAGGAGTTTGTGACCAGCCTGGCCAATATGGTGAAATCACATCTCTACTAAAAATATAAAAATTAGCAAGGCATGGTGGCATGTGCCTGTAGTCCCAGCTACTTGGGAGGCTGAGGCAGAAGAATTGCTGGAACCCGGGAGGTGGAGGTTGCAGTGAGCGGAGATGACACCACTGCACTGCAGCTGTGCAGCAGAGGGAGACTCTATCTCAAAAAAAAAAAAAAAAAAAAAAACCACACAAGGCTGGGTTTGGTGGCTCACACCTGTAATCCCAGCACTTTGGAAGGCTGAGGTGGGCAGATCACCTGAGGTCAGGAATTCAAGACCAGCCTGGCCAACATGATGAAACCCAGTCTCTACTAAAAATAACAAAAATTAGCCGGGCATAGTGGCAGCACCTTTAATCCCAGCTACACAGGATGCTAACACAGGAGAATCACTTGAATCTGGGAGGCAGAGGTTGTGGTGAAAATTGCGCCATTGCACTCCAGCTTGGGCCATGAGAACAAAACTTCGTCTCAGGCTGCAGTGAGTTGAGATCATGTCACTGCAATCCAGCATGGGTGACAGAAAAGGGAAGGAAAAAGAAAGAAAAGAAAGGAAGGAAGGAAGGAAGGAAGGAAGAAAGGAAGGAAGGAAAAGAAAGAAAGAAAGAGGGAAAGAAGGAAGGAAGGAAGGAAAGGAAGGAAGGAAGGGAGAAAGAAAGAGGGAAAGGAGGAAGGAAGGAAGGAAAAAAGAAAGAAAGAAAGAGAGAGAAAGGAAGGAAGGAAGGAGAAAGAAAGAAAAAGAAAGAAAGAAATGAAGAAAGAAGAAAGAAGAAAAGAAAGAAAGAAGAAAAAGAAAGAAAAAAGAGAGAAGGAAGGAAGGGAGGGAGGGAGGCAGGGAGGGAGGGAGGGAGAGAGAGAGAAAGAATCATGGGTTTTAGTGAATATATAGTCTCTACCATACCCCACTACAGAAAGAAAGCCAACGAATATTCTTAGAAGCTGTCAGAGAGCTGACAAGGCTTCAAGGTCCAGTTAGAGAAAAAGTTTTCGTATCCATGGCAAAGTGACACAGGAAGAATGATTTTTGGAAGCAGTATGCTCACCAGCTGAGTGACATTGGTAAGTTCCTTGATCTTTCTTAAGCTGAGTTATCTTCCTCAGTAAAATAGGAGTAGTATATAATAGTACCTCTCTCTCAGGGGTGTAAGGATTAAAATGTATATAAAGTCACTAGAACATAATAAACACTTAACAAATGTTAATACACTGGACAAAGGGATGATTCATGTCCTGGTGGGGACAGAATGGGATGGCACAAGATTTCTTTTTTTTTTTTTTTTGAGATGGAGTCTCACTCTGTCGCCCAGGCTGGAGTTCAGTGGTGCGATCTCAGCTCACTGCATCCTCCGCCTTCCGGGTTCAAGCGATTCTCACCATGTTGGCCAGGCTGGTCTCGAGCTCCTGACCTCAGGTGATCCCCCTGCCTTGGCCTCCCAAAGTGCTGGGATTACAGGTGTCAGCCTGGTCAGTCAGCATCAAATTTCATCATGTTATTCAGAATGGTACACAATTTAAAACTATTAAATTATTTCTGGAATTTTTTCTTTTTCTTTTTCTTTTTTTTTTTTTGAGACAGAGTCTCACTCTGTCATTCAAGATAGAGTGTAGTGGCCCAGTCTCACTCACAGAAACCTCTGCCTCCACATTCAAGTGACTCTCCTGCCTCACTGAGTAGCTGGGTTTACATACGCCCACCACCACACCCAGTTAATTTTTGTATTTGTAGTAGAGATGGGGTTTTGGCACGTTGGCCAGGCTGGTCTCAAACTCCTGACCTCCGGTAATCCACCTGCCTTGGCCTCCCAAAGTGCTGGGATTACAGATGTGAGCCAGCACACCTGACCTACTTCTGGAATTTTTCATTTAATATTTTTAGATCATAGTTGACTCCAAATAACTAAATTTGTGGAGAGTAAAACTGTGGATAAGCAGGGACTACTGTGTTATGTTATTTTTAAGTCCTAGGAAAAAATTGCCTCATAGTTAAAACATACTCTTGTTTTAACAGTATTTTTTTTACAGTATTTGCTCCTTCTCCTTTTTTTTTTTTTTTTTTTTTTTTTTTGGGACAAGGTCTCACTTTGTCACTTAAGCTAGAGTGCAGTGGTGAATCATGGCTCACTGCAGCCTCAACGTCCTGGGCTCAAATAATCCTCCTGCCTCAGCCCCTTGAGTAGCTGGGACCACAGGTCTGTGCCACCACACGCAGCTAATTTTTGTATTTTTTATAGAGATGGGGTTTTGCCATGTTGCCGAGGCTGGTCTTGAACTCTTGGACTCAAGCAATCCACCCACCTCAGCCTTCCAAAAGGCTGGGATTACAGGTGAAAGCCACTGAACCCAGCCAGTATTTGCTCTTTTTGTAACCAATTTCCTAGTGCCCATACATTCTTTTTTCCCTCTTTCTTAGGTGAGTAGCAATTGCCTTATGCTGATGGGTCTTATTTACTTTTTGATTTAAGAACAAAATGATCCAAAAAAGCAAGGTGAAAGTCACAATGTCTTTAATGACCTAGCTAAAAACGTCATGCACCATTACTTCTGCCATATTCTGTTTGTCATATGAACCAATCCTGAAACCCTGAGAAGACGCTACAAAAAGATGTGAATACAGGGAAGCAAGGGTCACTGGGAGATCATCTTGGAAGATGGCAACCCACAGTCGGCCTTCTGGGCCCCAAAGTTTCATATCCCTCCCAAGTGCAAAATACATTATTGTCCCTTCCTAAGATTTCCAAAGAAGCTGCCTTTTTAAACTGAAAGTTTCACTGATGCACTACTTGAATTTCTTTTTCTTTCTTTCTTTCTTTCTTTCTTTCTTTTTTTTTTTTTTTTGAGAAAGAGTCTCTCTTTATTGCCCAGGCTGGAGTGCAGCAGCATGGTCTTGGCTCACTGTAGCCTCTGCCTCCTGGGCTCAAGCAATTCTCCTGCCTCAGCCTCCTGAGTAGCTGGCATTACAGGGGTGTGCCACGGTGTCCAGCTAATTTTTTGTATTTTTGGTAGAGATGGGGTTTCCCCATGTTGGCCAGGCTGGTCTGGAACTCCTGACCTCAGGTGATTTGCCCACTTCGACCTCCCACAGTGCTGGGATTACAGGCATGAACCACTGTGCTCAGCCAGTTTCCAGCTTCTAGAAGCTGCCCACATTCCTGTGTCACGTCTCTTTTTCCATCTTCAAAGCCAGCCACCTTGAATCTTTATGAGATCTTAACAAAGGATTCTATAATGAGTTTCATATATATATAAATATATAGATCATGTTCTCCTGTGAATGCCTTGGACTTTGTCTTTGCCCAAAAGCCATTTCTTAATTTTAATATCATTTATCGTCTGGGGAGGCTGGGAGATTTTAAACCCAGTAATTCCTGAGACTTTCTAATTTAACATTCCTCTTTTTGCTTATCTTTCTCCTCTCACATTTTACTACAAGTAGCACGTATTTTACTATAAGTAGCAAGGAAAAACTAGGTGGTATCTTCACTATTCTGCCTGGAAATCTCCTCAGGTAGTTCACCATTTAGGTTAGTTCATTTGATGCATTTATTAGTTTTCTGTTACTACAAGCAGCACTGCTGCTTAAAATTTCTGCCCCTTGGAGGTCACAGTGAGCTGAGACTGTGCCACTGCACTCCAGCCTGGGCGACAGAGCCTCTCCATCGCAAAAAAAAAAAAAAAAAGAAAGAAAGAAAAGAAAAAAAAAATCTGCCCCTATAGAAAAAGGATCACCTTTTCTCCTGTTTCCAATAAAATTTTCCTAATTTACCTTTCAGATCTCACTGGCACCTTCCTCAGAGGACACGTGGCTTCTACTGTCAGTCTCTTCAGAGCCTTGCAGGCTTTTACTTACACTCTCCTTGAAGTCCTGGTTTCTTCCTACTCTCCGGTTCCAAAGTTCTCTCATGTGTTAACTTTTTACGTCGGCAGCAGCCCACTTCCAGGCATCAAAACTGTACTGGTAATCTACTGATGCATAACAAATCACTGCCTCCCACCTCCCTATTAGGGTCCTAACAGTAAACATTTTCTATCCTCACAGTTTCTGTGGATATCTTTGTTTTCTGCTGCTGCTCCAACAAACTGACACAAAGAGGGTGGCTTGAAACAACACAGATTTATCTGTAGTTAAAAAGTCTGCCAGGCGCGGCGGCTCAAGCCTGTAATCCCAGCACTTTGGGAGGCCCAGGCGGGTGGATCACAAGATCAAGAGATCGAGACCACCCTGGTCAACATGGTGAAACCCCGTCTCTACTAAAAATACAAAACATTAGCTGGGCATGGTGGTGCGTGCCTGTAATCCCAGCTACTCAGGAGGTTGAGGCAGGAGAATTGCCTGAACCCAGGAGGCGGAGGTTGCGGTGAGCCGAGATTGCGGTGAGCCGAGATTGCGCCATTGCACTCCAGCCTGGGTAACAAGAGTGAAACTCCGTCGGAAAAAAAAAAAAATCTGACATGAGTCTCACTGGCCTAAAAATCAAGGGGTGAGCAGGCCTGCCTTCCTTTCTGGAGGCTCTAGAGAGAGTCTGTTTTATTACGGTTTCCACCTTCTTCTTTTTTTTTTTTTTTTTTTTTTTTTGAGACAGAGTTTTCCTTTGTTGCCCAGGCTGGAGCACAGTGGGTTAATCTCAACTCGATGCAACCTCTCCGGTTCAAGTGATTCTCCTGCCTTAGCCACACATGGCTAATTTTTGTATTTTCAGTAGAGACGGGGTTTCACCGTGTTGGCCAGGCCGATCTTGAATTCCCAACCTCAAGTGATGCACCTACCTCGGCCTCCCAAAGTGTTGTTATTACAGGCATGAGCCACTATACCCAGCCAGTTTCCAGCTTCTAGAAGCTGCCCACATTCCTGTGTCACGTACTTCTTTCCGTCTTCAAATCCAGCAGTGGCTGCTCAGGTTCTCCTGTCACCTTACTCCGACCGCCTCTTCTGCTTCCCTCTCTCACATTTAAAAGGACACTTGTGATTACACTGGGCCCGCCTAGATGATCCAGGATAATCTCCCTATTTTAAGGTCAGCTGATTAACAACCTTGATTCCCCTTGCCATGTCATGTAACATTGTCACCGGTTCTGGGGATTACAGCATGGACATCTTGGGGATGGGGTGCTATTCTGCCTGTCACAGTGGGTTACAAACTCAGGAGCACCTTAATTCAGAGTTTCTCATGAGGGTGCAGTCAAGATGTCAGCTAGGTCTTTAGTCATTTGGAGGCCTGACTGGGCCTGCAGGGTGCCTTTCCCAGGGGACTTACCAAGTTGGTGCTGGTTGCTGGTGAAAGGCATCAGTTTCTCACCATACGAACATCTCTTCTGCTGCTTGCATGTCCTCAAAGTGTGGCTATTGGCTTCCCCCAGCACAAGTGATTCAAGAGAGCAAAGCAGCAGCAGCAATGTCTTTTCTAATCTAGTCTCAGAAGTCACACACCAACACGGCCACTAAATTCTATAGGTCAAAAACTGAATCATTCAATGTGCGAGGGGACCATCCAAAGTGTGAATACCAGAAGTTGAGGCTAGTGGGAGCATATTGGAGGCAGGCTACCACATGGCCACACCCTACCTACGAAATCGCTTCTAACCACTTCCTTTCTCCCACAACGCTCTCTGCCCTCTTCTAACACACACTACCCTTTATTTCACTCGTGGTTTACAGATCAATTTCCCTTTTCCTCGTTCAGAGCACATTGAGGTTAGGGATAACGCTGTATTTACTTCTGAATTCCTAACATTCAACATGGTGTGATTGAACCGAATCGAATTAAGGAAAGAGGTCGGATGACCACAACTTGGAAGCAAACCTCAGTCTTTTATGGGAGCTTTGCCGAATGTAGATGATAGATTATTTGAATTTTAAGATTAGCCAGAGAGAGTCTTCATCTGGTAAATCCCTTGAGAAATAAGATATCTTTACAGCAGGCAACTCTGCCTATGAAGCAGCCGTTTTGCTTACACCATTGCCCTAATAAACTTGCTTTCTTAAAAAAAATAAAAGATATTTTTGCAATAAATAGAAACTTGAGGGCTGAGTACTATGTATAATACTTCTTTGTATTCCTTTCCTGCATTGAGTAAAATTGAAACTTGTTAACCATGCTGAATGTTTGAGGTCTTTTTTTTTTCTTTAGACAGAGTTTCTCTCTTGTTGCCCAGGCTGGACTGCAATGGCGCAATCTTGGCTCACTGCAACCTCCGCCACCTGGGTTCTAGCAATTCTCCTGCCCTAGCTTCCCGAGCAGCTGGGGCTACAGGCACGTGCCACCACGCCAGGATAATTTTTGTATTTTCAGTAGAGATGGGGTTTGGCTATCGTGGCCACGTCGAACCCCTGACCTCAGGTGTTCCACCTGTCTCAGCCTCCCAAAGTGCTGCAATTGCAGGCGTGAGCCACTGTGCCCAGCCCTTTTTTGTCTAGTTTTACGTGAAGGCTATTCACTATAAATAAGTTCTTTTTTTTTTTTTTTTTTTTTTGAGACAGAGTCTCACTCTGTCACCCAGGCTGGAGTACAGTGGCACGATATCTGCTCACTGCAACCTCTACCTCCCAGGTTCAAACGATTCTCCTGCCTTAGCTTCCCGAATAGCTGGAACTACAGGCATCCACCCCGACGCCTGGGTAACTTTTGTATTTTTTGTAGAGATGGGGTTTCACTGTGTTGGCCAGGCTGGTCTGGAACTCCTGGTCTCAAGCAATCCACCCACCTCAGCCTCCCAAAGTGCTGAGATTACAGGCATGAATCCCAGGCCAAGTCATTCTTGATCTTTTAAGATTTAAATATGTGATGACAGCGAGTAAATGAGGATGACTTTTCTGCCTTATTTAGGCCCCTACTCTTTCTAAGCATCTTTCCATATACCAGAGAGATTGTTGAGAATTCCTGCAAAGGCAGGACTTATGTGGACCCTTAAAATCTAAGTATCTAGCTATTCTGCATTCTCTCCTTGAATGGCAGCATGAAAGATTCCAGAGCCAGATGCTCTGTTTGTTCCGTGTGTCTCCATACGAAATGTATGCAGTTTTCCCAAACTGAGTATTAACCTAGACTTTCTAGAGACATCTGTGTTAGTGAAAAGTAGTGTAGCAATCTGTGTTAGTGAAACGGTTTCAAATTAGACACCTTGAATTTCTTAATAGAAACCAAAGAGACTTTTAGGTAATATGTGAATTGAAAGGAAAGAATCTGCCAGTTTCTAGCCGAAAGGTGACCCTTTTAAAGACATATTTGTTAGTTGTGAGTGACAGAGGTTACAGAGTCAGCCAGGACCATTTCTAAAGTGTTAAACTGACCTTAGGTAACAAGGTCATGAGGTCGGTAGGGGTCAGGATTGGTCGAGGAGAACTCTTTGCCTTTTGTGAAGAGCTTTAAAAGGCTTCAACTTCCCGTCCCTCCCTCTCTTTTTTCTGGTCTCTCCCTTCCTGGCTGTTTTCTAAAAGCCACCATGATTTGAAAACTGACTCATGGGCTGACCTCCCCAGCCTGAGGGCGCATGGACAACCAGATGCTGTAGTTCAAACCTATTTCTGTTTGGCAGGGTGGCAGGAGCCAGGAAGCCTGGAGATGGGGACTCTCCTCATCCCCCTTTGCAATCTGTAAGAAATGTCTAATGAAGGTTGAGTATGGTGGCTCATGCCTGTAATCCCAGCACTTTGCGAGGCCAAGGCGGGCATATCACTTGAGATCAGGAGTTTGAGATCAGCCTGGCCAACATGGTGAAACCCTGTCTCTACTAAAAATACAAAAATTACCCAGGCATGGTGGCAAGCACCTATAGTCCCAGCGACTTGGGAGGCTGAGGCAAGAGAATTGCTTGAGTCCAGGAGGCAGAGGTTGCAGTGAGCCAAGATTGTGCCATTGCATTCCAGCCTGGACAACAGGGCGAGACTTGGTCTCAAACAACAACAACAACAAAACGAGAGAGAGAGAATTGTTTCATGAAGATCTGACCTTCAGTTCTGTTCTGATTTCGTTTTGTTTTGTCTTTCTGTGTTGCCAGGCTAAAGTACAGTGGCTGCTCATAAGCACAATCACCACGCATTGTGCCCTCTAACTCCTGGGCTCAGGCAATCCTCCTGCCTTAGCCTCCTGGTATCTGGGACTACAGGATCTCTCCACCACACCCGGCTTGGTCATCAGTTCTTAATATTATTTCCCTTTGGCTTCTCTGTGTTTATAAATGTTTGAGTTTGTATCTTTGATGAAGTTGAGCAAATCATTAAACCTTTTGGGGACTAATTTTTTTTTTTTTTTTTTTTTTTTTTGAGACGGAGTTTCGCTCTTGTTACCCAGGCTGGAGTGCAATGGCGCGATCTCGGCTCACCGCAACCTCCGCCTCCTGGGTTCAGGCAATTCTCCTGCCTCAGCCTCCTGAGCAGCTGGGACTACAGGCACGCGCCACCATGCCCAGCTAATTTTTTGTATTTTTAGTAGAGACGGGGTTTCACCATGTTGACCAGGATGGTCTCGATCTCTTGACCTCGTGATCCACCCGCCTCGGCCTCCCAAAGTGCTGGGATTACAGGCTTGAGCCACCGCGCCCGGCCCTAATTTTTTTCTTATCAACAAAATGAGAAAGACTGCATGAGCTAATTTTGCTTCATGTTCATATGAGTAGCTAAAATATCATTTTTGTTCTGGATTGGTAAAAATTAGAGAAGCCTTGTTCTCTTTTCTATGATATGTGTATCTCTTGGCTGGCCATGGTGGCTCAGGCCTGTAATCCCAGCACTTTGGGAGGCCAAGGTGGGCGGATCACCTGAGGTCAGGTGTTCAAGATCAGCCTGGCCAACATGGTGAAACCCTATCTCTACTAAAAATACAAAAAAAAAATTAGTCAGACGCGTGTAATCCCAGCTACTTGGGAGGCAGAAGCAGGAGAATCGCTCGAGCCTAGGAGGCAGAGGTTTCAGTAAGCAGAGACCTGTGCCATTGCACTCCAGCCTGGGCAACAAGAAACTCTGTCTCAAAAAAAAAAAAAAATCAGCATCTCTCTAGGAATGAAGACACTGTAGTACTCTTGTTCCTGTGAACAATTCTCTCTGTATAGTGAATGGCTTTGTAGAAGGTGGAGTAAGACGTTTGCAGCCCTGCCCCAAGTACTAACCCTTTGCTTTTAGCCCCAAATGACTTATGAAATTTAATAAACTCTTCTAAGCTCTTGCACATGTTATATGTTCAGCATATGATTGTATTTGGTTTCTCTGGCATGTAACTTGTATATTACTTATGTAAGCTTCATCACTTTACAACAGTGCTTTGGACAATGATTTCTTATTAAAAAGACTTTGGTCTTCCCCCTCCTAAACCTGTAAAGCACATTTGAACTGATATCTTTTAAATAGAGAAATTGTGATTTGCTCACATATAGCTTAACTGACTTGGGGCTATTTCCTCCTCATTAACTGCTCTCCATCAATTTGAAGAGGAAATCAGTAAGA
The DNA here is from genome assembly GCF_009761245.1 of Sapajus apella. Classification (NCBI taxonomy): domain Eukaryota; kingdom Metazoa; phylum Chordata; class Mammalia; order Primates; family Cebidae; genus Sapajus; species Sapajus apella. Next base: position 9,829,378 of record NW_022436977.1, on the reverse strand, counting down.
CCTGACCATGAATCCTTTTTACCTCTGTATTTCCTCTTTTCCTCTCTCTGAAAAATCTGCTGAAATTCGGGCCTGACGTTTGAATATTTTCCAGGCTTCCTGCCACAGTGATCTCAGCTTCCTAAGACGATAGTGGTCCACAGCTTCAGGGCTCCCCATAGGAGGCTGCTCCAATGGCTGGAAGTCCAGAGGCTCCTCCCTGCCCACCCCCACTCTGTGGTGTTTGCCTGTCGAAGACTCTGGCAGACATAAGGGGAGTTCTGGCTGCCAGATGCTCATCGAGTCATCTAGTTCCTTCCGCCTCCGTTTTAGGCGAAAATAACCAGGGAAAGAAGAGGAAATGATTGTATTAATGATCAGGGCCCCAGAAAAATCTAGTGTATATGCTACAGGAACAGAATGTGGGCATGGAGGGCCCTGAGCACCTGATTAAGCAATATGAATTTCTTTCCATCTGATTCACTTTAATATTTTTATGAGTAAAATTCTGCAATGTGAGCGATGGAGATACGTAAGACACACAAGAGGTATAAGATGCAGATCCACAATCTAGTGGAGGAGGAAGGAAAATACAGACAGAATTTAAATATAACCCTATTAAAAACCTAGAAGCAATGCTCTGGGGGAAGAGAAGAGGAAAAAAGTATTTCAATGGGAAGACCCTCAGAAGGCTTCATGTGGGAGGTAGCATGTTAGCCCAGTCTTGAAGAATGAGGATGATTTAATAAATGGATTTTTCTGGGAGTTGGGGCAGAGGTCAGGAGGGATTTTCCTGGGAGAGAGAAGAGAAAACAGCTTGAATAAAATCCCTTCGAAGAGACAGCACATGGTAGGAGGCAGAAGACAGGTAGGAATCAGTAAGCTCTTGAACAATTTTAGTGTAAAAATTATATGCAGACCGAGTGTGATGGGCCATGCCTGTAATCCCAACACTTTGGGAGGCTGAGTTAAGAGGATCACTTGAACCCAGGAGTTTGGGACCAGCTAATACAAAAATTAGCCAGGTATGATAGTATGTATCTATAGTCCCAGCTAGTTGGGAGGCTGAGACGGAAGGAGCACTTGACCCGGGGAGGTCAAGGCTGCAGTGAGCCATGTTGGTGCCACTGCACTACAGCCCACAGTGAGACGGTGTCTCAAAAAATAAACAGACAAAAACCAAAAGTCATATTGAGGAAGAGAAATATGAAATTATAATGGCTGCACGGAGCACAGGAAAAAAATGTAAAGACAAGGTAACTTGGAGGTTTCGTTTAAAGTAAATTTTGTTAGCCAGGCATGGTGGCTCACGCCTGTAATCTCAGCATTTTGGGAGGCCAAGGCAGGCGGATTATGAGGTCAGGAGTTCAAGACCAGCCTGACCAACATGGTGAAACCCTGTCTCTACCAAAAATGCAAAAATTACCTGGGCACAGTGGTGTGTGCCTGTAATCCCAGCTATTCAGGAGGCTGAGGCAGGAGAATCACTTGAACCTGGGAGGTGGAGGTTGCAGTGAGCTGAGATTGTGCCACTGCACTCCAGTCTGGGTGACAGAGTGAGACACTGTCTTAAAAATAAAAATAATAAAAATAAATAAAATAATTTTTGTTAAGAACATATGACAAAAGTACCTTGGATGATAAAGTACATCTTGGGAAATGGTTATTCAGCTATCATTAGGATTAGAGTAGGGGTTGGAAAAAGGAATAATATTCCTATATGGGACAAAAATTCTTGTAGTTAAGATTACTGTAAGGATAAAGACAGTAATTTAGGTAAAAAGCATAATACTAACTCCAAAAATGGTAGTTGCTATTGCCATATTTTTAAATTGTTTATGTTTATTGCTATTGTTATAGCCATATGAAACTTAAGTATAAAAAAGCAAGACTTGAAAAGTGCTTGTCTGCGAAAAGAGAGGGGCAGAAACTATCAAAACAAGACCCTAGAGCCAGCTCAGTGACTCACACCTCTAATCTCAATGCTTTGGGAGGCCAACGCAAGAAGATTGCTTGCAGTTAGGAGTTTGAGTCCAGCCTGGGTCAGATAGCAACCCTGTGTCTACAAAAGTGAAAATAAAAACCATTAGCCAGTGTTGATAGATAAACCTGTGGTCCTAGCTATTCAAGAGGCTAAGGTGTGAGGACTGCTTGTGCCCAGGAGTTTGAGGGTACAGTGAGCTATGGTTGCACCACTGTACTTGGCAGCATGGATGACAGAATAAGACCCCTTCTCTGAAAAAACAAACAAACAAACAAAACGCAAAACCAAAACATGACCCTAAGGATTTTGAGATGGAGAATATGGCTGAGATCTGGGATACTTTCACCCCCTGCAGATCCCTCCCTCCAGCCTTGTGCTCTAAGTCTGTCCATCTTCTTCAACAGCCAGAAATCACTTGTTTCCCTAACAATTTCCTACCCATCTCTCTAAGCCCAAGTCAAATGCCACCCTGCTCCTAGAGGCTTTTTCCTCTCATTCATCAGAATGCATGGGTGTTTCCTGTGTGTTCTCAGAACACGCTGCTTGTGTTTTTAGCAGGCAAATATTTGTGTGTCTGTCTCCCTCGCTGGATTATTTTGGGTGCCTCATACTTAGTGAGTGCTCAAGAAGCATTTATTGAGATAAAATGTGAATCATAGTGAGTTTAAAGTTTACTATACATGAATTTTTTTCATAGATGTTAGGGGTAGCCTCAAGCCCCAGATGTGCAAACAAGTAAATTTACTTTTCTGAAAGTCCCATTCATCTCTCTCAGGGTGACAGAGAATTTGCAGCAGTTAGTTAAGGGTATCTCCTGCTTTCCCCCATGCTGCCTATAAGTGCAAGAGGGCTCACTAGAGCCTTCTTGTACTGTCTTCAATTTACACAGCTCATGGCTGAGTTGTCCCTGTTCCATGAGACTTCTCTATGCCTCTCAGTCTCAAGGGAACTCATTCTACTGCCCCGGTGCTGTTTGGACTCAGCTGCTCAGGCACTCACACAGACTTACCTGGTCTGGGCTGTGTTGTCTTTGGGGTCTACAAGAGGACAGGGGCCTCCTCTTCCCTCAGCTTCCCCAAATCCATCAGTGGTTTCTGTTGTCATTTCCCACCACTGTCCCCCAGGCCAAGTCAGAAAAAACAGGTCCGGCGAGTGGCTCATGCTTGTAATCCCAGCACTTTGGGAGGCCGAGGCAGGAAGATCACTTGAGGTCAGGAGTTCGAGACCAGCCTGGCCAACATGGTGAAACCTTGTCTCTACTACAAATACAAAAATTAGCCTGGCATGGTGGTGGCCACCTGTAATTCCAGCTATTCGGGAGACTAAGGAAGGAGAATTGCTTGAACCCAGGAGACAGAGGTTGCAGTGAGCTGAGATTGTGTCACTGTACTCCAGCCTGGGTGACAGAGTGAGACTCTGTCTCAAAATAAAAAAAAAAAAAAAAAAAAAAGAAATAGAAAAGGGAGACAGAGTCCAGACTTCCCTTCTCAGGGAGTTACCTGCTAATGATTTTTATCACTGCCTCCCTCCCTAGCCTGGGCTTTCCTCTTCCCTTCAAAGCAGAAAACCTTCAAACTGGCCCAAGGGTGGGAAAACTTGCTCTGATGCATATGTCAAGTTATTTTTTTTTCTGTGCCCCAGGGTTTCCTCCAACGCCTGGACTTTCAAATGTCAAAAGCCTTTCTCCCACTTATTAAGGTACTGAATCTCCTCGAGTGTAGCTGCCCAATTAAAGGAAGAGTGGAGAGAGTAACAGGAAACACCAGGGTGGAAGAATCTTTAATGTTTCCACCATTCAGGCATCTGGTGATGGGGAACTCAGGATAGAGAATTGTAAATGTAAATTTGGGAATCAAAAACTTATCCTCGCAATAACCAAAGCTAAGAATGAACCTCCATGCTTGTCAAAGGGGAAAAAGAAATTAATCAAGTAATTTTTTGAATTAAGCGCTGTGCTAATTACCCCCAGGGGACAGACAGGAAGCTTGCAATTTAGTTATGAGAACCTTTTGCAATCTGGCCCCAGGCTCCCTCTGTAGTCTCTTTTCTCACCACTGCCTTCCTTGACAGCGCTCTTCTCAGGGCTCTGCCTTTGCCAGCTTGCTCCCTGAGGCTTGAATGCCTGTGATGCTCTTTCCCCTGTCTTCCCCAGCCTGCAAACCCATCCTTAAAAGAGATCAAATGTCTTCTTCCCTTGAAAGCTTTCCTGATGCCTGCAGCAGTTTTGTAGCTCTCCCTCCAGGCCCACATTATATGACAATCACTGACCTGTGAAGAATCTGAGGGCAAGGACTGAATCTATCCCCAGCACCTAATACATAGAGCTTGGTACTCAGTAAACATATGTTGTATGTTTACTGTAAATAGTAAATACTCAGTAAACATGTTGACTGCATGAGGGAATAAAATATACACTCAAAGCTATAAGTGATAGAACAATTATACCTGACACAATAGTAACAGTAAACAGAGTAACTAGTGAACATTTTTCATATGGTCCAGATACTGTTTTTTGTTTTGTTTTGTTTTGAGATTGAGTCTCTGTCACCCAGGCTGGAGTGTAGTGGTGGGATCTCGGCTCACTGCAAACTCTGCCTCCCAGGTTCAAACGATCCTCCTGCCTTAGCCTCCCGAGTAGCTGGGATTACAGGTGCACACCGCCATCTCACCTGGCTAATTTTCTTTTCTTTTCTTTTTTTTGAGCTGGAGACTTGCTCTGTTGCCCAGGCTGGTGTGCAGTGGCACGATCTCAGCTCACTGCAACCTCCGCCTCCTAGGTGCAAGCAATTCTCCTGCCTCAGCCTCCTGAGTAGCTGGGATTACAGGAACCTGCCACCATGCCTGGCTAATTTTTGTATTTTTAGTACAGATGGGGCTTCACCATGTTGGGCAGTCTGGTCTAGAACTCCTGACCTCAAGTAATCCACCTGCCTCCACTTCCCAAAGTGCTGGGATTACAAGCATGAGTCACTGCACCTGGCCTTACCTGGCTAATTTTCATATTTTTGGTAGAGATGGGGTTTCACCATGTTGGCCAGACTGGTCTCAAACTTCTGACCTCAAGTGATCCACCTGCCTCAGCCTCCCATAGTGCTGGAATTACAAGCATGAGCCACCACACTCAGCCCAGATACTGTTTTAATGCTTACCTTGGTTTATTTAGTCCTGGCTACAACCTTATGAAATAAGCACAATTTTTATTTCCATTTACAGATAAAGATCACTGAAGGCTAGAGAGGTCAAGTTACCTGCTTACCGTTACTTGTCCATGTAACAATTTAGTATGGTAACTTAGTTACTAAATTAGGCTTACTTAAATTTAGTAATAATTTAAAGAACAGTAGGACAATGTTCTCAATTTTTTGAGACTCTTGTTTCCTCCTACCTGAAGTGAGGGGATTGGACCCTGTGATTTATAAGATCACTTTCAATCTTGAAAATCTCTTACTCAACAGTCAAGGATGTGGCTAAAATGCAGTGTATGTGAATGGTGGAACACTGGTGACAAGAGCAGGGCTTGGAAGATGTAGAAAGATATAGTCTTTTAGCCAGGTGTGGTGGTGCACAGCTGTCGTTCCAGTTACTCAGGGGGCGGATGCAGGAGGATCCTTTGGGCCCAGGAGTTCAAAGCTACAGTGAGCTATGATCATGCCACTGTGCTCCAGCCTGGACATCTGAAAGAGAGGAGAGGGAGAGAGAGAGAGAGAGAGAGAGAGAGAGAGAGAGAGAGAGAGAGACAGGAAGTAAAAGAAGGTGCTGAAGAAAAGTAAAAGGTCTAACTGACTAGCTCATATCTTTTCAAAGAGTCAGTGTACACCATTCCCTCTTACAAAGGAAGTGCCTGGGCTACACTTATTCTCTCCTTCTGCCTGCTCTCTACACGATTCCCTCAGAAAGTTACTGTGCAGTTTGTTTTTTGTTTAACTCCGTACTGCCTGATACTCCCTTACACTGCCTCTCCTTGTGGAATGGTGCTGGGGAAGCAGGTAGATTCCCCAGGGGGATTTGCCTAGGACACATCTCCTACGATGTTTTCAGGCCCCACATGTTCCTGGGCACAGCCTAGGCCAGCTAGTCATAGAGACTCAGAGAAGTGGTGAGTATCAGGATGGAAAGAAGTCCCTCTGAGATGGCAAAGGATGGTGGATCGCCAGGGCTAGGCAGAGTGTGGGGGTGAAGAAATTTGCCGAGATCCCAAAGTGCTGGGATTACAGGCGTGAGCCACCGTGCCTAGCTGACCCATTTGCTTTAATCACAGCTCTGATCCTGCAACACCAGGGCCACCAGCCTTTAGTCCCTTTCCATGCTCCATGCTTCATATTCTTCTTGTTCCAATTCTTTGTAATTCTCATATTGTCATTTCCTAGTACGTATAGGGAAACCAGCTACTCTTCCAACATGCCCTTGCCCTCTCTCTCCACATTTGGGCTTAGGCTCTGTGTCTGCTGAAGTCCTCTTAGACCCAGTTCAAATAATATGGGTTTGAGTTTTTCCTTTTTCCTTTCTTTCCTTCTTTCTTCTTTCTTTCCTCCTTCCCTCCTTACCTTCCCCCCTTCCTTCCTTCTCTTTCTTTTTTTCTTCCTCTTTCTTTCTTCTCTCCTTCCCTCCCTCCCTTTCTGTCTGTCTGTCTGTCTGTCCTAACCTGTGGACTCAAGACATTCTTCCATTTCAGCCTCCCAAGTAGTTGGGACTATAGGCAGAAGCCACTATGCCCTGCTAATTTTTAAAATCATTTTTTGTAGAGAAAGGATCTTACTTTGTTCCCAGGCTAGTCTTGAACTCCTAGGCTCAAGCAATCCTCCTGCCTCAGCCTTCAAAAGTGTTGGGATTACAGGCATGAGCCACATTGCCTGGCCTATGTTATGGTTTTTATAAAGCCTTCTGGAATATCCATGCTCGAATTTAATTTCTCATAGCACCTTTATTTTGCTGAAAGTTGGATATAATGTGCTGGATAAAAGGACACACTACTAGTTCCCATAGGGTTTTCTGCCCCTGGGCTTCCACTCTGGTAAGTTGTGTTTCTCTGTATTCTCTTGTCCATCTCCTTGATTTTCTGGGCAATGCTTTGTCCGGTGGCCTCAGTTCTCTGATGGATCTAAGAAGAGTTATTGATATTCACTTTGCTCAGCATTTTTCTTCCTGTACAGATGGGAGTGATGACTTCCAAGCCAGACCAGAAAGCAGGTCTCTATAGGGTCTATTTTGGATTAAGAAAGACTAAGACAAGTCAGATTCAGGAAGGAATGCACCCAGAGCAGTTCTGGGCACTTGTGCAGAGAAGCTAACCCTCTCTCTGGAATCCAGCCACTGGTATGGTTTAGCACTGACAAGGCCCAAGCTCTCCATCTCTCCCCTCCATACGTTACATTCTAGGGAGGGACCCGAGGGGGGATTATCTACTCCTGGATCAATCAGCTATGGCCAAGGTCACCGGGCCACAAAGTATGGATGTGGCCTTTGGGGGCCACCCCTGTGAGTTAGGGCCACCCTTCAGAGAAGGGATCTTTGTGAGGTGTGCAGAATCACAAGAAGCATCTACCTCACTGTCAGAGGTCCCTGTTTGAAAAGTTTGGCAGCAGAAGAAAGAACAGCATGGGGGAAAAATATAGTAACTTCTAGAGGAGGCAAATGTTGGGTAAGAAAAGAGCTATAGGCCAGGCACGGTGGCTCATGCCTGTAATCCCTGCACTTTGGGAGGCCAAGGTGGGTGGATCACCTGAGGTCAGGAGTTCAAGACCAGCCTGACCAACATGGCAAAATCCTGTCTCTACTAACAATACAAAAATTGGCTGAGTGTGGTGGCAGGAGCCTGTAATCCTGGCTACTCAGGAGGCTGAGGCACAAGAATCGCTTGAATCTGGCAAGTTGAGGTTGTAGTGAGCTGAGGCAGTGTTACTACACTCCAGCGTGGGTGACAGAGTGAGACTCTGTCTCAAAAAAAAAAAAAAAAAGAGTTATTACTGGATGATGGGGAACTGTCCCATGTCCCACCATGGTGGCTTGTGCCTATAATCCCAGCACTTTGGGATGCTGAGGTAAGAGGATTGCTTGAGTCCAGGAATTCAAGACCAGCCTAGGCACCACGTAGAGACATATCTGAGTTTTTTTTTTTTTTTATTTTTTTTTTTGAGATGGAGTTTCGCTCTTGTTACCCAGGCTGGAGTGCAATGGCGCGATCTCGGCTCACCGCAACCTCCGCCTCCTGGGTTCAGGCAATTCTCCTGCCTCAGCCTCCTGAGTAGCCGGGATTACAGGCACGCACTACCATACCCAGCTAATTTTTTTTTTTTGTAGTTTTAGTAGAGACGGGGTTTCACCATGTTGACCAGGATGGTCTCGATCTCTTGATCTCGTGATCCACCCGCCTCGGCCTCCCAAAGTGCTGGGATTACAGGCGTGAGCCACTGCGCCCAGCCCATATCTGTGTTTTTAAAAGCTACTATTATCCTTAATGTTTTAAAGACTGGCAAAGTGGCAGCTGGATGGGCCAAAAGGTATAGATAATGCAAAAATTAATTAGAAATTAATTAAATATATGATCTCCTGATGATTTGGATCATATATTTGAAGAATCTGCTGTTACTAGAAAGAGAAAATAAGGTGGCAATTGGAAGGAGGCCATGAATTCCAGGAATTGTTCTCTGTTCATATTGGTGGAAACCTTGAGAGTATGACTGGTTGGGTCAGGAGGAAAGGAAGGTGAGAAGAGGGGTCAAGTAAGCAGAGGTGGGGCACAGGCAGAGGAGTGTGTCCCTGGCAGGCTGGGGGATGTCTCTGGCAGCCCAAGTAGCTTCCAAAATCAGAACTGGCTGCTAGCAGGATTTTAAGGAGTAAAGAAGGTATCAAGATAAATTCCCTGATGGGGAGGCAAAAAAAAAGAAGAATAAGAAAGAAACGAGGGGAAGAAGAAAGAAGAGAAAGAAGAAAGAGGAAGCAGAAGGAGGAAGAGGAAGGAGGAGGAGGAAGAAGAAGGAGAAGAGAAAGAAAGAGACAGTGGAGGAAAGAGGAGGAAGGAAGAAGAAAGGAAGAAGAGAGGGGAAAGGAGAGAAGAAGAAGGAGGGAGAAGTAGGGAGGAGGAGGGAGGAGGGGGCAGAAGGAAGAAGGAAGGGGGAAAAGGAAGAAAGAAGAAGAAAGAAGGAGGAGGAGGGAGAAGAAGAAGGAGGAAGAAGGAGAGCAAGGAGGAGGGGAGGAGGAAGAGGAGGCAGAGCGTCAGGGCCAAAGCTTGGGTGGTCAGGTTATTACGTATTCCAGCAGAGGAAAGTCATCATTCTCTCTTTCAGACCACAGGGAAGACAAAGAGTTCAGCTGTAAAGGAAGGCGCTATGGAGCCTAAAGGGTATGGTGGAGCTTATTACACAGAAGCAGCCCTGGCGCTTTAACTGGTTACTTTATTTATTTATTTATTTAGAGATGGAATCTTGCTCTGTTGCCCAGGCTAGAGTGCAGTGGCACAATCTCAGCTCACTGCAACCTTCGCTTCCAAGATTCAAGCAATTCTCCTGCCTCAGTCTCCGAAGCAGCTGTAACTACAGGTGTGCGCCACCACCCCTGGCTAATTTTTGTATTTTTAGTAGAGACAGGGTTTCACCATATTGGCCAGGCTGGTCTCAAACTCCTGACCTTGTGATCTGCCTGCCTCAGCCTCGCAAAGTGATGGGATTACAGGTGTGAGCCACCACCTTGCCCAGCCTACTTTATTTATTTCCAGATGGACGTTGTTCCTGTGTTAGCTTCCCAGTGTTGCTGTAACGAAGTGTTACAGACTGGGTGGCTTAAACTATAGAAAATTACTGTCTCACCGTTCTGGAGGCTAGAGGTCTAAAGTCAAAATGCCAGCAGCGTGGGTTCCTTCTCAGGGCTGTGAGGGAGAATCTGTCCCATGCCCCTCTCCTGGCTTCTGTTTGCTGATAATCCTTTGCATTCCTTGGCTTGTAGGCACAGCATTCCAATGTCTGCCTTCATCTTCACATGCTGTTCTTCCAGTGTCTTCACAAGGCTTTCTTTCTTTCTTTCTTTTTTTGAGACAGAGTCTCGCTCTGTCCCCAGGCTGGAGTGCAGTGGCGTGATCTCGGTTCACTGCAACCTTTGCCTCCCGGGTTCCAGCGATTCTTCTGCCTCAATATCCCAAGTAGCTGGGACTACAGTTGTGTGCCACCATGCCCAGCTAATTTTTGTATTTTTAGTAGAGATGGGGTTTCACCATGTTGGCCAGGATGGTCTCGATCTCTTGGCCTCGTGATCCACCCGCCTCGGCTTCCCAAAGTGCTGGGATTACAGGTGTGAGCCACTGCACCCAGCCCACAGGGTTTTCTCCACAAGGGCTCCACTGAGTTGGAGGACATACAATAAGGATAATAGTCACATTGGATTAGGGGTCCATCCTACCCTAATGTGACCTCATCTTAATTAATTACATCTACAATTACCCTGTTTCCAAATAAGGTCACATTCTGGGTTTCTGGGGGTTAAGACTTCAAAATATCTCATTTTGGGGGAACACAATTCAACCAATATCAGTTCTCATTTTACAAATGAGCAGACTGAGGCTCAGAGAAGTTAAATGAATGCCCAAGGTCATCCAGTTAGCGACTATCAGAGCCAGGATTTGAACCCATACTGCTTTAAGACCGAAATGCTCTTATCTCTTCTGAACTGAGGACTGGTCAAGAGAGAGACAGTTAGCGGCAGTCAGTGTGGGCAATGCCCTTGAAAAGCAGCAGGAGGACTATTTGGCAAATGGCCAGGACTGAGCTGGAGGACATACAATTCTTATGTCAGGTCTGCTAAATTGGATGTCAATTGATATATATATATATATATATATATATATATTTTTTTTTTTTTTTTTTTGAGACAGAGTTTCACTCTTGTTACCCAGGCTGGAGTGCAATGGCACGATCTCGGCTTACCGCAACCTCCGCCTCCCGGGTTCAGGCAATTCTCCTGCCTCAGCCTCCCAAGCAGCTGGGACTACAGGCATGTGCCACCATGCCCAGCTAATTTTTTGTATTTTTAGTAGAGACGGGGTTTCACCATGTTGACCAGGATGGTCTTAATCTCTTGACCTCGTGATCCACCCGCCTCGGCCTCCCAAAGTGCTGGGATTACATATTTTTTTTTTAAAGGAAGATGCCAGTTTTATTTAAACACAAAATGTGCACATAAGCTGTCTACTCATTTTCTTCACTGTGCAGCCTGGCATTGGGGTTGGTGACTCTGATGGCCAGCTGGGCAGCTCTTTCCACAATGGCTTTGCGGTTCTTGGAGGAAACATTGTGAGCTATCTCAGCATGGTAAGATTTGTTGAACATCAGCAGCACTTCCAGCTCCTTGATGTTGTGGACCAGGAACTTCCGGAAGCCACTGGGCAGCATGTGCTTTCTTTTCTTGTTGCTCCCATAACCAATGTCAGGCATCAAGATCTGGCCCTTGAACCTTCTACGAACCCTGTTGTCAATACCTCTGGGTTTCCGCTAGTTAAGCTTAATTTTGACGTATCGGTCTGACTGGTGCCGGATGAACTTCTTGGTTCTCTTTTTGACGATCTTGGGTTTCACAAGGGGTCTAAGGGCGGCCATGATGCCGAGGAGGAGATCACTGCTACCCACTTGACATATTTTAATGATAACTTACAATATTTCTGAACCTTAGGATGGGAATGGCAAATTTTGGGAGGAAAGCTGATGAGTACTGTCTTTAGAGCCCAAGTTCAAAGAAATAAAGACAAAGGTAAGAGCAATAGTCAATGCTTCTATAGTACTTTACAGTTTCTACAGGATGTTCACATCCATTATATTACTCAAGTGTCCCTGTGCAGTGCCTATTGCCAGTCTTAATTTACCCACAGGAAAGTAAGGCTCAGAAAGTAAAGGACTTACCCAGGACCTTCCAGCTGGTGTGGAGAGGAATGGTCAGGGTTCTAATCCTAGTCTCTTTCTCCTGAATCACCTTAGGCATCTTCTCCAGAGAGATGACAACTGAATCAGTGAGAATTAGGGTACATCACTGAAAGAGAGGACAGTATAGAGAAAAAAGAGCATAGGGTAAAGCCTGGGCCTCAAAGGCCATGTTCTAAAGAGCCATGAAAGAGACAATTAGAGGAGCAAGTGGATGCACTCAGCAGAATCACAGAATTGAGGGAGAAAGCTATAGGGGTAAGCAACATGAAATGCTTGGGGAAGGCCAAGGAGAATAAAGATGGAGAACATTTCACGGGATTTGGGAATGAGTAGTTCACTGATGACCTCTTTAAGGTTTCAGGAGAACAGTGGGAGGAAACCGGAGTGCAGGGGGTGGGGTTGAGGAAATGGGATGATGAGTGGCTCCATTTTTCATTCCGAAAGTTTGGCAGGGAAAAGGAAGAGAGAACAGGACTGTAGCTGGAGGGCACAGCAGGACCCAGCAAAGGTTTTTCCAAGGGGGAGGCAGGGGGACCTGTGTATGTCTGGAATACGTCTGATCTCAAGGCTAGATTCTGTTTCCAGATGTGCAGTCACCAGTGATGAATACAATAACATCTCCATCTGTCAGCTGAGTATAGTCCTTCTCTCACAAAGATGTCCATGTTTACTAGCACATGTTATTAATTTTATTTGCATTGTACTGGACAGTATATTGCCTAACGCTTGGTCAGAGAAGTCCCTGCCATAGATTTATGTCTACATTACTGTGCAGCAACATTTATTGCATAGTGATGAAGAGCTCAGTTTTTGAAGACAGAAAGACCTGGTGTGAACATTGGCTCTAACAGCCAGCGCAGCCTGGGGCCACTTAATATACCCTAACCTCAGTTTCCTCACCTGGAAATCAGGAATCATATCCATCACAGAGTACTTTCAGTAGGATGAAATGAGCTAAGCTATGTACAGCGCTTCACTCAATGCCTGAAATATGTAAATACTCAGTACATGGTAACTATTGATAGTTGCAGTCTTGGGTCAAGCACTAAAAGCCATGCTACTGTTGTCTTATCCTTAAAAATCAAAGCAGGGCATTGCTTTTATGTGTTATACCTCCACACTGCACGGCAAACATTTAGTTTCCTTTTACCAGACTTTTCTTTAGATCACAGATGAAGGGTGCTGAACTGGCTATACCCTACACCACAGCAGACCCCTCCCCCACTCATTCCTCTACTATCAGGTTAGTCTGTGTGTGGGAAAAGAGATCTGAGTTCTTTTCAAGCAGATCTGGGATGGGGGGAGGAGGCGGGAAGGAAGGACACCAAATGAAACTCTTTGATCTAAAAAAATTCCCTCCTCAACACACATGCACACACGCACACACGGTTTTGCTCTATCCAGTCTGTATCCAGGAGGCCTGTATCTTTTACGAGGCCTCAGAGACAAAGATAAGAACATTGCGGAAAGTTTCAACTTTTATAAATATTAAAAATTGCAAAATCAGATGAACCACCTCTTCCTTGGCCCATAAATCACGAATGGATTTAGTTCTTGGAAATGTTATTGAATTATAATATACATTTTAACTTTAGAAAAGTGATCCATGTGAGGAGAATAGATGGGGGGTGGGGTGGAGAAATGGCAGAGCGGCCGAAGAGCTGTACGCCAGACTGCCCCAGAAACCCAGACAAATATAAACAAATATCCATGCCCACTGCGATTTTCTTTCAAGTTCTCTCAGCTCTTCACAAATACCACTTCTCCTTTGATCAAAGTTTCTTCTGAAGACCTAGGGGGAAAGATGGAGCAGGCTTCCTGCTGCTCTTGCCCCATTTTATCTCATTGAGACCCACCGCTGATTAGGAGAAGGCCACTTGGTCCAGAAGCCCACACGTCTCTGCTCCTGGAATGTGCTCGCTACAGTACTCTCTGCTGTCACAGGAAGAGTGATTGTCTCTCTGGAGTGTGAAGATAAACAGATTTCTCTGTCTGCAAAGCTTGTTCCCAGCACCACCTACCCACCCCTGCTCTGGAAGTACCCTCTTGGCCATCCTGTGCTTTAAAAACAACCCCAAAATATGACAACTCTGCCCTCAGATTCTTTCTACAGTCCCATGTAATTGTCATCTCAGGACCCTTGGGGAGAGGAGTGGTTAGCACAACTCAGGCTTTCAGGAGGAGGCAAGGTCAAGACAAATTGGTTCAAAAATAGGTGAACAGGCCAGGCGCCGTGGCTCATGCCTGTAATCTCAGCACTTTGGGAGGCCGAGGTGGGCAGATCGCCTGAAGTCAGGAGTTTGAGACCAGCCTGGCCAAGATGGTGAAACCCCATCTCTATTAAAAATACAAAAATCAGCCAGGCGTGGTGGTGTGCCTGTAATCTCAGCTACTTGGGAGGCTGGGGCAGGAGAACTGCTTGAACCCAGGAGGTGGAGGTTGCTGTGAGCCGAGATCATGCCATTGCACTCCAGCCTAGGTGACAGAGCAAGACTCCGTCCTGGGGGGAAAAAAAAGTGAACAAACAGCAAAACAGAGAAGAAAGGGGTATTAACACATATTGGTTTGAACAACCATTGCCACTGTTGCGCAAATTTCTTTCTAATGATCTACAGGGATCTTGCCAAAATCTGGGAACCACTGTCCCTCTTATCCTGGCTGGGCACCCAGTTCATCATGGTGGCCCTGTCTGCCTCAACCAGTAGAGGAGCATCTCTGAAGCCCCAGAGACTTCTTTGTTTTTTTGCTGTCTGTGATTCAGCAATGGGTGGGGGTGGAAATGGAGAGTGAATATCTGGAAAGGACTAATTTCTCATATATTCTACTGTTATAGTAGTTCAGGCCAAGCGTGGTGGCTCATGCCTGTAATCCCAGCACTTTGGGAGGCTGAAGCGGGTGGATTTCTTGAGCCCAGGAGTTCCAGACCAGTGTGGGCAACATGGTAAAACTTCATTGCTACGAAAAATACAAAAACTGGCCAGGTATAGTGGCTCACTCCTGTAATCCCAGCACTTTGCGATGCCAAGGCGGGTGGATCACAAGGCCAGGAGTTTGAGAACAGACTGGCCACCATGATGAAACCTCGTCTCTACTAAAAATACAAAAATTTGCTGGGTGTGGTGGTGTGCATCTGTAATCCCAGCTACTTGGGAGGCTGAGGCAGGACAATTGCTTGAACCTGGGAGGCGGAAGTTGCAGTGAGCCTGCATTCCAGCCTGGGTGAGGAGCAAGACTCTATCTCAAAAAAAAAAAAAAAAAAAAAATTAGTTGGGTGTTGTGGTGCATGCCTGTGGTCCCAGCTATTCAGACGGCTGAGGTGGGAGGATTCTTTGAGCCCAGGAGGTCAAGACTTTAGTTAGCCAAGATTGTACCGCTGCACTCCAACGTGGCTGACAGAGTGAGACCATAGAAAGAAGAAAGAAAGAAAGAGAGAAAGAGAGAGAGAGAGAGAGAGGGAGAGAGGGAGGGAGGGAGGGAAGGAAGGAAGGAAGGGAGGGAGGGAGGGAGGGAGGGAGGGAGGGAGGAAGGAATAAAAGGAAAGGAAGGAAATTCAGTGAAAATCTGACTTGCATTTTGGTTACCAGAAGCCACCGGTCTGCTCTCAAAATTCTTCCTTTTCATGGCTAAAGCAAATGGGCTTTGTTGTCGAGACAATGACAGTTTCCTACTGGTATGATTTGCAAGCCTAGATTTAGCTTTTCAAAGTGAAGACCTCACAAAAATCGAAGGAATAAACACTGTCCCCTGATGGACTCATGCATGTAAACCTCACGCCTGATTGTACAACTAAACCAGGGAAGAGCACAGCCCCTAGGCCAGGTAGGAATTTTAAACCGATAACCTTCTCAGAATAGCCAATTGGGTCAATAATCCCCCAGCAGCAGGTAACAAAAGGCTGCTTGATGACTTGCAGACAGGGCTCCCTGCCAGAGGCCCCTAATGGTCAGAAGTACATTCCCTGGTGTCCTCATGCTTTTGTCCTAGAAAAACCTCTCCAGGCTCTGTGGGTTCCCTTCTGGCGCCAGGTCCCCAGGCAGGTAAGGGAAGGGAGGGAGGGAAACAGAGAGAAGAGCGGGGCTTTCTTCTTCCCTGGCAGCAGGACAGCCTTCTGCAGAAAGGAGGGCTGATGAGCAGGGGGATGGGGGTGTGGCCGACTCTGTCTTCAGCTTCTGGTTTTGGGAGTTGGGTCCCTCAGTAGTGGGCAAACTGATGACCCCAAAGATGGCAGAGAAGTTTTAGTACTCCCACCTGAGCTCACCAGGGCAGGCAGGATAGTGGGCTTGGGGGACTGGTAACCCCTTTTCTCCTTGGGCCCCCTAAGGAAAGAGCCACTTTCCATCTGACCTCGGGCAAGAGAAGAGAGGTGAGGCAAAAGTTAGAGGTATAAAGTTTAGCTTTGGGGCCGGGTGCGGTGGCTAGGCCTGTAATTCCAGCACCTGGGGAGGCAGAGGTGGGTGGATAACTTGAGATCAGGAGTTCAAGATCAGCCTGGCCAACATGGTGAAACTCCATCTCTACTAAAAATACAAAAATTAGTTGGGGATGGTGGTGGGCACCTACAATCCCAGCTCCTCAGAAAGCTGAAGCAGAAGAATTGCTTGAACCTGGGAGGCAGAGGTTGCAGTGAGCCCAGATCGCACCACTGCACTCCAGCCTGGGCAACAGACCAAGACTCCATCTCAAAAAAAGAAAAAAAAAAAAAAGAAAAAGAAAAAGGAAAAGGAAAGTTCTGCTTTGGCACCCATTTTTGTCTCCTCTCCTTCCCACCAGCTCTTTGACCCCTGGCACTCCCGCTGCTACTCATTCTCCTGGATCTCAGCTTGAATTCACCCCCTTTCTGAGGCATCAACATGAAGTCACTCCCCTCCCTCTCCCATCTTTTTTTCTGGTTCTTCACTCCCTCATAAGCGAGCTCACTGAAATGTGGGATTTGCTTGTATACTCATCTCCCTTTAGGCCTGAGGACCCTCGAGGCCGAGATGATGTCTACCTGGCTGGCTTGGTTGGTACATAGCAGCCTCTCTCTTGGTGAATGCTGAATTAATGAAGAAATGAATAGATGGATCACTCCCGTGCTGTCTCTCCAAAGCGTCCTTCTCCACTGTTTCAAAATGTCTTTTCCTCTTCAGTTACCAATAGATAGCAGGCAGAGCGCGGTGACTCACACCTGTAATCCCAGCACTTTGGGAGGCCTAAGTGGGCGGATCACCTGAGGTCAGGAGTTTGAGACCAGCCTGACCAACATGGAGAAACCCCATCTCTACTAAAAATACAAAAATTAGCCGGGTGTGGTGGCACATGCCTGTAATTCCAGCTACTCAGGAGGCTGAGGCGGGAGAATCGCTTGAACCTGGGAGGTGGAGGCTGCAGTGAGCCAAGATCATGCCATTGCATTCCAGCCTGGACAACAAGAACAAAACTCTGTCTAAAAAAAAAAAAAAAAAGCACACATACACACACCTGAAAACCCAATAGACAGTAGACACCTGCAGGATCTCCCAGGTATCTGGCATTCTAGTGGGGCACAAAGAGAGTAAGCTAACACATATAAGGTCACCATGTGCCAGGCAGCATACTAAGCCCTTTACATTTCATCTACTGATTTTGACCTCACAACTCCATGAAGTAGAATGATTCTTATAATCCCCGTTACATGGATAAGGAAATTGGGTTTCTGTGGCTTGCCTAAGATCACACAGATAGTAAGAAGTGGTGCCCTGTCATGGTGGCTCATTCCTGTAATCCCAGCACTTTGGGAGGCCAAGGCTGGAGGATCATTGGAACCCAGAAGTTCAAGGCCAGCCTGGGCAAGAGAGTAATACCTTGTTACTACAAAAATTAAAAAAAAAAAAAAAATTGGCCAGGCACTGTGGAAAGCCAAGCAGGGAGGATTGCTTGAGCCCAGAAATTCGAGACCAGCCTGGGCAACATGGCAAAACCCTGTTTCTACAAAAAATATAAAAATTAGCCAGGTGTGGTGGTGCATGACTGTAGTCCCTGCTACTCCGGAGGCTTGAAGTGAGAGAATGGCTTGAGCCTGGAAGGCGGAGGTTACAGTGAGCTGAGACTGCCCCACTGCACTCCAGCCTGGGCAACAAAAAAAAACCCCCTCTCCAAAAAAAAAAAAAAAAAAAAAAAAAAAATTTAGTGGCAAAGCCCATATTTATATCACACCCCAGTTATCTGGCTAATCAACCTATAGCAGCAAATGAGGGTGTCCTCTATAAACGTTGTATTCAGAGGCTGTTGAAGGGCTCCAGTAGCTGCATTAGAAGACTATCAAGGAAATTTTAAGTAAAAATAAATATTGCTTGGAAGGGCTGGTTCCTACCTCTTTTTGGTTAGCTGTCATATCATAAGTCAGAATGGCAAAAAGCTTGATTAGCCCCCTTCAAAAATCCCTTTCCCTCCAACTTTAATATTGACTAGAAAGGCAAGGTTTATGAGAACTCACATTAAGGCGTAAAGGGCAAATATCTTAATTTACTCTTCTAACTTTTGGAAAGGAGTTTGTTGATGCCAAATGACCTCTGAAGAGGTAATTCAGCAGGTTGTGGGATCTCTTGTTGGGATAGGAATGGTTTCCTGGGGGCTACAGGAAGAACACCTGGAGTGGGAGTGGGTGGCAGAGAGTTTCCTCTCCCAGGATCATCAGATGACCTCGCAGTCTGTTAGCTAAAGGACCCAGTTCACAGATTCCCCCCTTCCAAGCGGATTCCCTAACAAGGCCTGATGTTTTATGCTTTCTACACAGTATTCACCTTTATTCTTCTGTGGGATCCTCACCAACAACCCGGTAAGGGTTATGAAAAAAGTGACAGGAGAGGTTTTCCTTTTGGAAAATTGTACTAACAAATGGATGGCCCCGATGTGATCATGCACTGTTCTTGAGATGCTGATGGGGGTAGACGTTGCATGCTGGGCAGCAGTGGGCAGCAAAAAGTAGGGGGTGCTATTCTGTGAGGAATTTTTTTTTTTTTTTTTTTTTAGACAGAATTTCACTCTTGTCAGTGCAATAACATGATCTTGGCTCACCACAACCTCCACCTTCTGGGTTTGAGTAATTCTCCTGCCTCAGCCTCCTGAGAAGCTGGGATTATAGGCATGTGCCACCACGCCCAGCTAATTTTTTGTATTTTTAGTAGAGATGGGATTTTGCCATGTTGGCCAGGCTGGTTTCAAACCCCTGACCTCAGGAGATCCACCTGTCTCAGCCTCCCAAAGTGCTAGGATTATATGTGTGAGCCACCATGCCTGGCCTAATTTTGTGTTTTTAGTAGTGATGGGGTTTCACCACGTTGGTCAGGCTGCTCTTGCACTCCTGATCTCAGGCGATCCACCTGTCTCGACCTGCCAAAGTGCTGGGATTACAGGTGTGAGCCACTGCACCCAGCCTTTATGGAGAATCTTTACAGCTGGAGAAGTTTAAATGCTCTGTTGAACATTTAAACAAGTTAGGGGAACTTTGGAAACTTGTTATTGTTGTTAAGAGACAGGGTCTCACTCCTGCCCAGGCTGGAGTGCAGCAGTGTGATCACAGTTCACTGCAACCTTGAACTCCTGGGCTCCACCTCAGCCTTCTGAGTGGCTGGGACTACAGGCGCATGATCACACCTGGGTAATGGAAGTTTTGAACTAAGGAATGTCTGTTCACTTATTTAGTTTGCAAACGTGTAGCCACAGGTGTTACCATGAAGAGTTAGCCAATTCTAGCCCTGTGTGACCTCTTAAGACAGGTAGAAGGGATAGGTGCATAGCAAATAGCTACCACGCAGCTGGACAAGTGTGATAGTAAATGAATGTTCACCGAGCTGTGCAATTACAGGCTGGAGAGCTCATTCTGGGGAGAGGGTGGGCTGGGCCTCCAGGAGGCTTCCAGAGAAAGACATCTGAAGTAGGTTTTAAGAGATGAGTAGGTGTTCACTGAGTAGAGACTGAATTATAAATATGAAAGCAGATGAAAGTGGAAGATCAGTAAAGGAACTCCAGGTAGAAGGAAAAGCATTAGCCAGGCCAGGTGTGCTCACACCTATAATCCCAGCATTTTGGGAGGCCAATGTGGGAGGACTGCTTGAGCCTGTGCAACATGGTAAAACCCCATGTCTACAAAAAAATACAGAAATTAGCGAGACATGGAGGCATGTGCCTATAGTCTTAGCTACTCAGGAGGCTGAGGTGGGAGGATTGCTTAAGCCTGGGAGGTTGAGGGTCCAGTGAGTCATGTTTGCTGCACTCCCACCTGGCTGACAGAGGAGACCCAAGAAAGACAGAGAATGGGAGAGAGGAAGAGCCAAGGCCCAGATGTGGGAGATGCAGGAAAAAGCAAAGCACCATTAAGGAATGTCAGTCTGTTGGGGTTATGATATGGGGTATTTTAGGAGGAGAGGGGTGAAGAAAGAGAAACAATGGTGATTTTTTAAAAAGTGTGAAGGGTCTTGTGAAGGGTCTTGCCCGCCTGCAGCAGGATCGGTCCCTAATCACAGCCTTGCTCTCACTGCTTTTCCAAGGCACACCAGTGCCCCTCAGGATGTTACGACATGCTCCAGTTTGAAGGGGTCCGATGGTTTACTAAGTTTAATAATCTTTGGGATAGACAAGTTAGACAGATTCTCCCGTCATGTGGTTCAACTCTGTGTGGCCCCACCCAAATCTCATGTCAAATTGTAATTCTCAGTGTTGGAGGAGGGACCTGGTGGGAGGTTACTGGATCATGGGGATGAATTTCCACTTTGCTGTTCTCATGATAGTGTGAGATCTGGTTAAAAGCATGTAGCACCTCCCTGTTTGCTCTCTCTTTGCTGCTCCGCCATGTGAAGATCTGCCTGCTTCCCCTTCCCCTTCTGCCATAATTGTAAGTTTCCTGAGGGTTCCCAGCCATGCTTCCTGTACACCTTGCAGATCTGTGAGTCAATTAAACCTCTTGTCTTTACAAATTACCCAGTCTCCAGTAGTTCCTTACAGGAATTCGGGAACAAACTAATACTCCCCACCCACCACCTGCCCCATGAATTTTCAGAGTCTAATATACTCTGAGAGGCTTTTTGTTTTATTTTTTAGCATGGAACATGCTGTTTTATTATATAGGATAAAACCATTTTTGTAAGATTCAACAAATCTTTAGCACTGTATTAGCCAGGGTTCACCAGAGAAACAAAATATGCACGTGCAGGCACACTTGCACACACACACAGATACACACATACACAGAGAAGGGAGAAAGACAGAAAGATATTGAGATTCATGTGAGTTAACCAGCAGGCTAGAAATTCTAGCAGGCGTCGACACAGTCTTGAGTCTGAAGACAACGTTTGGAAGCAGCATTTCTTTCTTTCCTGGGAACCTCAGGCTTTTCTCTTAGGGCCTTCACCTAACTGGATGAGGTCCACCCACATTATGGTGGGCAATCTTTATTACTCAAAGTTTACTGGTTTAGATCTTAATCTCATCTAAAAAATACCCTCACAGCAACATCTAACTTGGTGTTTGTGCAAGCAACTGAGCACCACAGTCTGGCCAACTTGACACCTAAAATTCACCATTATGAATACCTAGGAGGCACTAAACATGACTCTAGATACTGGATGACAGAGCAGTGAACTAAAGAGACAAGGTTCCTGCCCCCCATGGAGCTTACGTTCTTTTTTTGTTTGCTTGTTTTTGAGACAGAGTTTCACTCTTGTTACCTAGGCTGGAGTGCAATGGCGCAATCTCGGCTCACCGCAACCTCCGCCTCCTGGGTTCAGGCAATTCTCCTGCCTCAACCTCCCGAGTAGGTGGGATTACAGGCACGCACCACCATGCCCAGCTAATTTTTTTGTATTTTTAGCAGAGACGGGGTTTCACCATGTTGACCAGGATGGTCTCGATCTCTTGACCTCGTGATCCACCCGCCTCGGCCTCCCAAAGTGCTGGGATTACAGGCTTGAGCCACCGCGCCTGGCGGAGCTTACGTTCTTTTAGATGAGTATATAAGGGAAGCTCACGTCCAGGATGAGTTGGGAGTGTGAGGCCAGGCAGAAGGGGAGCGGAGGAGGTTTGAGTCTAGGATGCTAGACTCTTGTGCTAGCATAAAAGGCACAACGTCATATTAAGATTGAACTGGAGCAGTGAGCCTGGAGAGAAAAGGCTGATAAAATATTTGTTTTGAAAGGGGAATCAATAATAATAATAGGAGAGACACCAACTCTTCCTTTTTTAGGGGAAAAAAACCTCTTATAGGGTCTTGAGAAGTGACATGATGAGTTCAAGATCTCATGACAGGTAGTGACATTCTTGATTTAAGGCACTTTTCAACATGCTCGCATTGACGTCCTGGAATACTCTGAATCACAGGTCTGGGCCAAATTTTAATGAACCTGAACTTTTAAAATATGTATAACCAAGGATGCCCTATATCTTAACAAAAAACCACAGACTGGATAATTTATAAAGAAAAGAAATTTGGCCGGGCGAGGTGGCTCAAGCCTGTAATCCCAGTACTTTGGGAGGCCGAGGCGGGTGGATCACGAGGTCAAGAGATCGAGACCATCCTGGTCAACATGGTGAAACCCCGTCTCTACTAAAAATACAAAAAATTAGCTGGGCATGGTGGCGCATGCCTGTAATCCCAGCTACTCAGGAGGCTGAGGCAGGAGAATTGCCTGAGCCACCAGGAGGCGGAAGTTGCGGTGAGCCGAGATTGCGCCATTGCACTCCAGCCTGGGTAACAAGAGTGAAACTCCATCTCAAAAAAAAAAAAAAAAAGAAATTTATTTTTTTACAGTTCTAGAGGCTGGGAAGTCCAAGATTAAGGCACTGGCAGGTCTAGTGTCTGGTGAGGGCCTGTTCCCCACTTTCAAGGTGGTACCTTGTTGCTATATCCTCACATGGCAGAAGAAGTGGAAGGAAGAAAACCCTCTCTCTCAAGCCCTTTTATAAGGACCCTAATCTCATTCAGGAGGGCTCCTCCCTCACGACTCAATTACCTCTTAAACATCCCACCTCTTAACACTATTACATTGGTCATTAAATTTCAACACATACACTTTTGGGGACACATTCAGACCACAGCACCCTACTGGGCCACAACGAAGCATACATAGCCTATTGTGAAAAACCAGACCAAGATTTGACAGCCAAGCAATGAAGTATAGAACGAAGCACCCCCAACTTGAAAGTAATGGGATAACAGGTCAGATCACCTGGCTGCTGAAATGTGTGAGAACTTTGCCTTAGATACACGTGGAGTGACCCAAAAGGAAATCAGATGACAAAGGAGCATAGCAATCCCAGTTTGTTCTTCTGGTCACCCAGCCCCATTGCAGGAAGCAGAGGGAGGCTTGGGAAGAGCAGCCTGGAGAGACGCAGCAGCACAAACCTCACCCTTAGTGGATGATGAGTATTTAAATTAGCCAAGTGTGGCCCAGGAAGTGGTGGGTATGTGGGGCACCCTTGCCTCCTTCCAAGCCCAGCTATAGAGTCACACTGTTGGAGAGGCTTTAACTACAATTAGCATTGGTTCTGATTACATTTTGAAAATATTTTCACAGCATTAAGACATTGAGAAAATATTAGGAAATGGACTGAACTAATCTAACTCCAGGATGGCAGCTGTCAGACCAAAGACCACTTGTCCATAGACTACTGCCCAGCCCAACACTGCTGGGTGTCCCTCATCCCTCCCAAAGCCTGGTGTGGGGTCAGACCACTATTATGGCTATTGGGGGAGCAAATCCAGGCCAACCTGAGTTTACAGTTTGGGTTTATTTAGAATGGAGCCCCAGTGTCCCATTCATTCTGGGGCCAGCTGAGATCTGGCCATCTTCCTAGACTTTCCCAGGCAGTGATAAGCTAGACCACCTTCCTCCTCCTTTTTCAAAAGGGCTCCACTTCCCCAGGCTCACTCAGGCCAAATCAAGCTGTGAGGCAATAAAATCATAAGACAACTTGTGATTAGGCACCTATCATGGGTATAAAGAACAGTTTCCTGACTATACCAAAGGATGCAGTAACTGCAGTGAGGGTAGGGAAGGCATCCCAGAGTAACTGGAAATTAAATTGAGCCTGATTAGTGAGAACTCAGCCGCATCAGATTTCTGGAATAACCATGATGACTATTTTTGGAGTAATTGCTGTGTGGCAAGCACTATGCTTAGCAGTTTGCATGTATCTCATTCTTCATGTTCCACGAAGGCAGTTAACATGACTGCTGTGTTCACTGCTGTATCTCTAAAATACAGAGCAGTTTAGGCCGGGCGCGGTGGCTCAAGCCTGTAATCCCAGCACTTTGGGAGGCTGAGGCGGGTGGATCACAAGGTCAAGAGATCAAGACCATCCTGGTCAACATGGTGAAACCCCGTCTCTACTAAAACTACAAAAAATTAGCTGGGCATGGTGGCACATGCCTATAGTCCCAGCTACTCAGGAGGCTGAGGCAGGAGAATTGCCTGAACCCAGGAGGTGGAGGTTGCGGTGAGCCGAGATTGCGCCATTGCACTCCAGCCTGGGTAACGAGAGCGACACTGTCTCTCAAAAAAAAAAAAAAAAAATACAGAGCAGTTTTTTGCATGTAGTCGGTACTTAATAAATATTTGTACAATACCTGAGAGGTAGGATTATGATTTTTTTCTTCTATTTCTTATTTATTTATTTATTAGGGACAGGGTCTTACTCTGTTGCCCAGGCTGGAGTGCAGTGGTGTGGTCATAGTTCACTGCAACCTTGAATTCTTGAGCTTAAGTTGTCCTCCTGCCTCAGCCTGAGTAGCTGGGATTACAGGCATGTGCCACAATGCCCAGCTAATTTTTTTTTTCTATAGAGAGGGTCTCATTATGTCGTCCAGTTGGGTCTCAAACTCCTGGCCTCAAGTGATCCTCCCAAAGTGTTGGGATTATAGACATGAGCCATCATGCCAGGCCATAATTTCTCTTTCACAGTGCTGAAACTTAGATTTGGGGTGTGATATGGTTTGGCTGTGTCCCCATCCAAATCTCATCTTGAATCATAACTCCCACAATTCCCACGTGTCGTGGGAGGAACCCCATGGGAGGTGATTGAATTATGGGGGTGGGTCTTTCCTGCACTGTTCTCATGATAGTGAATGAGTCTCATGAGATCTGATGGTCTAATAAGGGGAAAGCCCTTTCACTTGGCTCTCTTTCTCTCTCTTGCCACCATGTGAGATGTGCCTTTCACCTTTCACCACGATTATGAGGCCTCCCCAGCCCGTGGAACCTCTTTCTTTTGTGAATTGCCCATTCTTAGGTATGTCTTTATCAGCAGATTGAAAATGGACTAGTACAGTAAATTGGTACCAGTACAGTGGGGCATTGTTGAAAAGATACCTGAAAATGTGGTAGCTCCTTTGGAACTGGATAAGAGGCAGAGGTTGGAACAGTTTAGAGGTCTCAGAAGAAGACAGTAAAATGCAGGAAAGTTTGGATCTTCCTAGAGACTTGTTGAATGGCTTTGACCAAAAGCCTGATAATGATATCAACAATAAAGTCCAGACTGAAATGGTATCAGATGGAGATGAGAAACTTTTTGGGAACTGGAGCAAAGGTGAGTCTTGTTATGTTTTAGCAAAGAGACTGGCAGCATTTTGCCATTGCCCTAGACATTTGTATAACTTTGAATTTGAGAGAGAGATAATAGGGTATCTGACAGAAGAAATTTCTAAGCAGCAAAGGATTCAAGAGGTGACTTGGGTGCTGTTAAAGGCATTCAGTTTTATAAGGGAAGCAGAGCATAAAAGTTCAGAAAATGGGCAGTCTGATAATGTGATAGAAAAGAAAATCTCATTTTTTGAGGAGAAATTCAAGCTGGCTGCAGAAATTTGCATAAGTAACAAGGAGCCAAATGTCAATCCTCAAGACAATGTGGAAAATGTCTCCAGGGCATGTCAGAGGTCTTCACAGCAGCCCATCCCATCACAGGCCCAGAGGACTAGGATAAAATGGTTTTGTGGGCTGGGCCCAGGGTCCTTGTGCTGTGCACACTCTAGGGACTTGGCACCCTGTGTTCCAGCTGCTCCAGCCATGGTTGAAAGGGGCCAACTTAGAGCTCAGGCTGTGGCTTCAGAGGGTGCAAGCCCCAAGCCTTGGCAGCTTCCACATGGTGTTGAGCCTATGGGTGTACAGAAGTCAAGAATTGGGGTTTGAAAACCTCCACTAGATTTCAGAAGATGTATGGAAATACCTGGATGCCCAGGCAGAAGTTTGCTGCAGGGGTGGGGCCCTCATGGAGAACTTCTGCTATGGCAGTGTGGAAGGGAAATGTGGGGTCAGAGCCACCACACAGAGTCCCTCCTGGGCCACCACCTAGTGGGGCCCTGAGAAGAGGACCACCATCCAGCAGACCCCAGAATGGAAGATCCACTGACAGCTTGCATCATGCACCTGGAAAAGACACAAGCACTCAATGTCAGCCTGTGAAAGCAGGAGGGAGGGAGGCTGTACCCTGTAGAGCCACAGGGGTGGAGCTACCCAAGATCATGGGAACCTACCTCTTGCATCAGGGTGATCTGCCAAAGTCATATAGCCAGGACTCAAATCTAGGTCTTACTGACCTGAAGCAAGACTCTTAATCACTCTATTTGATTGTAAACATCTGGGCTTTAGAGAGAGCTGTCCTCAGTGCCTGCCGTCTGTAGACTGGACTTAGTGCAAGGACATACCTAGGTAGTTCTTTGGCAAATTAAACCAAATAATCAACAGTATTCAGCATAGTTTTTAGCCCCTTCTTGAAACCACCCCTCACCCCTGCAACCTCAAGGATTTTCCTCTTAGCTCCTTTCAATCCTATAATGCACTGCTGGCACATAGTTATAATACTACCTAATGAACATTAATTTGAATAGGTGTTTGTTCCTTACATGTTGCTCATAATATTTCTTCATTTTTTCTTGCATTTTTGAATTGTTGTTTACCTTTTTTGCATGCACACCTGGTTGTCCCAGCTGGACTGTAAGTAAGAACTGTGCTTTCAGGATTATTCTCTATTTCATCCTTCCTACTCTATCCAGGCCAGGGCTAGTCTATTGCAGGGCTTTACCAATTATAACATGAATGAGAGAGGCTCTTGTAAAACTCACTGTGGACAGGAACTCCATAACAACTCAAGGTCTTCCCTTCTTTCCACTATTAGCTCTTTTAGTTGGTCCTTTTGTAAGGCCTTTTGTATATGCCACAGGCTTAGCTAGAAGGGGAGGATGAGGAAAAGCCTGCTTCTTGCCCTCAAAGGGCATACACAAGGTGGGTTACGTGTGACACAGACAGGGTTATAAATAACCATTACTTGAAGTGGGAAGGAAGAGTTCCATCAGAGAAGCACAGACAAATCTTAGTAAAGCATGTCAGAGGAGGGAGAGATTGTTTCCAGCTGTCAAGATCAGGGAAGGTGCCTCCCAGGATGTTCACTGTCTTATGCCACTCACCCCATCAAAGAGAGGTGACCCCGAAAGACTTCAAAGGATATTGCTAACTAAGTAGATAACTAAGCAGCTGGAGAACCTAGCCTTGTGTATGTCCCTTGAAGTACATTTGGATTTACCTAACATTGCACAATGGAATCCTGTTTTAAAGAATTGCATTGACTATATAGAATTCTGAGATAAGAGGATAGAGAACCTCAAGCTTTTGTAATCAAGTTAGAGGTTGTTTGGGAATGAAATTTTGGAAGAGTAGTAAGAGCAGAAGCCAGACTGCAAGGACGTAAATTGGGAAAGTAAGATGAGGAAATGGAGATAGTCATTTATTTAACCAATAACTGAATGCCAACTATGTTTATGCCAGGCACTGGGTGAGGCATTGGACATACTGAAATATACAAATCAGACATGGTCTCTACTCTTTGGAATTGGCAGCCTATGAATCCTCTTTCAAGAGGACTGGAGGTTCCATGAGGAGAACTGGGAAGGTAGCTCCACAAACAGGTTGAGGGAAGTTTTGTTTTGTTTTTTTATTAAAGTAAGAGAGACCAGCGGGAGTTTGAGATCAGCCTGACCAACATGGTGAAACCCCGTCTCTACTAAAAATACAAAATTATCCAGGTGTGGTGGTACATGCCTGTAATCCCAGCTACTTGAGAGATTGAGGTAAGAGAATCTCTTGAACCCAGGAGGTGAAGGTTGCAGTGAGCTGAAATTGTGTCATTGCACTCAAGCTAGGGCAACAAGAACGAAACTCTGTCTCAAAAAATAAAAAAATAAAAATAAAGTAAGAGAGACCAGGACATGGTTTCAGACTGAAGGGAGGAAGTTAGAGATAGTTTGAAAATGCCAGGGGGGAGACCGATAACTAAGAATGTCAAATCCTAGAGGAGATATGTGTATAATGCTGAAATCATGCCAGCACCATGCTCCACACATCTTGTAAATGATCTTATTCCATCCTTACTATAACCCTATGCAGCGGTTATTGTTAGGGATGGACACGGAGGTGCAAGTTCACATAGCAGGTAGGTGGAAACTGAGTTGTGAAGCCAGGTCCCACTGCTGAAGACATGCTCTTGAGAACTCCACTGCTTAGAGGGAATGTGGCCAAGAAAACATTCACTGGGTGTAAAACTCACTCCAGCTGGTCCACATCACAATGTTTTGCAATCTTCTCAGCCAATGTTTACCTGAACAAAGTTTTGAGTAGTGCAGCATGAGAGAGGGGGAATTATCTTCCCTTACTTCAGGCTTCTCTGAGTCTCAACTGCAATAATCCTCTGGCATAGATCCAACCCTGGGGACCACACTGCCTGCTCCTTCCTCACCTAACGCTCCACATTGTGAATCATCCTTGGGTGCCACGGTTGCTTCCTTTGGTAAATCCCCAGCACCTGTTTTCCTCATTCATTTCTCTAGGTGTGGGCAGTCACTCCCGATCCATCCCAGTTCAACACCCCCACCTCCAACTTAAAACAGTGTCTAACACATAGAAAATGTTGTAGAAATGATTAACAACATTTTATATTTCTGCAGCACTCAACTTCAACTCATATGGAATTAATAAAAAAACAAAACGAAAAGCACAGGGTTTGGGTCAGACAGACCTAGATTTCAGTTATCTTTCCATCACCTAGAAGCAGTGTGACTCAGGACAAGGTATTCTGAACCTGTATCCTCATCTAAGAAATGGGTTAACAAAACCTATTTCATACACTGTAGTGAGGATTAAGTGAGGCAACTGATGTCATTGTTAAATGTCACCTTTATAGTATATTTTCTTTTTTTTTTTTTTGAGATGGAGTTTCACTCTTGTTACCCAGGCTGGAGTGCAATGGCACGATCTCGGCTCACCGCAACCTCCGCCTCCTGGGTTCAGGCAATTCTCCTACCTCAGCCTCCTGAGTAGCTAGGATTACAGGCACGCACCACCATGCCCAGCTAATTTTTTGTATTTTTAGTAGAGATGGGGTTTCACCATGTTGACCAGGATGGTCTGGATCTCTTGACCTCGTGATCCACCCACCTCGGCCTCCCAAAGTGCTGGGATTACAGGCTTGAGCCACCGCGCCTGGCTATATTTTCAATAAATGGAATCAAATGTTGATTTGACTTGTCCCTTCAAATGCATTTTTTTTTCTTTTTTTGAGATGGAGTGTCGCTCCTGTTGCCCAGGCTGGAGTGAAATGGCACGATCTTGGCTCACCGCAACCTCCGCCTCCCAGGTTCAAGTGATACTTCTGCCTCAGCCTTCCGAGTAGCTGGGATTACAGGCATGCACCACCATGCCCGGCTAATTTTGTGTTTTTAGTAGAGATGGGGTTTCTCCATGTTGGTCAGGCTGGTCTCGAATTCCCAACCTCAGGTGATCTGCCTGCCTCAGCCTCCCAAAGCGCTGGAATTACAAGCATAAGTCACTGCGCCCGGACCAAATGCGTTGTATTTTATGTTATTTTTACTTTCTTTGAGATGGAGTCTCCCTCTGTCACCCAGGCTTTAGCTGGGACTACAGGTGTATGCCACCACGCCTGGCTAGTTTTTGCATTTTTAGTAGAGACAGGTTTTTGTCATGTTGGCCCGGCTGGTCTCTAACTCCTGACCTCAGGTGATCTACCTGCCTCTGCCTCACAAAGTGCTGGGATGATAGGCATGCACCACCTTGCCTGGCCCAAAGGCATTAATAAAACACTACCACTTAAAAGAGTCTGTTGAATTGGTTTCCTGATCCTCATTCCACTCTGTGGGGAAAGTATCAAAAAAGGAAACAGGACCTAAAGCACCTTCCAGTTTCTTAGCAATTCAACTGAGTTTGTTTTTCAAAACTGAAAAGGCTCTGCCTTTCCTATACTGCCACAAAAGGCACTGTTCACCAGAAGGGTGAAGTTAAAGGAAGCAGGAGAAAGGAATTGCCTTTTGTAAGGACTGTGCATGGTACTGATAAATTTTTTTTAAAGCTACTACAAAATTCCCTAGTAGAGTTCATTTGTTGTTGATGTCCTGAGATGCTTGGTTGACTTTAGAGTAGATCTTATTCACTAGACCAGGAGAAAGCCAAACCCTCCACAGGGCTGTCCTCTTTCCATAAGCAACAACAGATGAAGCCCTGATAATGCTCTTGCCCACAGTCATCTGCTCCCATGGTGCAGATGAGGCAGGGGCAAGAGGAGGAGGGAATGTTCCGGGATGCAGCAACCTCTGACCTCCCCACCCAGCGAAAAGACAAGCCTCCAGTGAGACAGCGCAATGAAACTGCAGACCTAGCATTTTGACAACCCCCTTGGCCCATTCCACCTTGTGAACCTTGAAAGACTTAAAAGATATGGGTTTTTAAATGTAAGTTTCACGGCCACATACAAAGGACTTGGTTAGTTGGTAATGAAGAAAAATGATTTTATTTAATAAGATCTACACCATCATCAATGGGACTTGACGGTATGTGATGTGATTTCTCTAGCAATTTAAAATAATCAGGTTAGCTCTAACAGAAGGGACCAGAGAGGAAATTCTGTTCTGCCTGCTCTGCCTCCTTCACCATTGGCAAGGAATCACCGTGGCTTTTTTGGACAGTAAAAAAAAATTGGCATGGTGTCTCAAAGTAGCATTTTTTCCTCTTCAGAAGGGAAACATTTTAATCGTTTTGCTGAGGCTAGTAATACAGAAGAAAGTTTTAACAACCTAACATTCAAAAGGTCAGAACCGGTCCACAGAATGATTTGATTTAGCTCCTTAATTATCCAGGCTAAAAAAAAAAAAAAAAAAAATTATCCAGGCTGACAGCTAATACATGTTTAGTGAGCTTACATGTGTAAAGGGGATAGAGCAAGCTAGAAGCAAAGACCAAATAATACATTTATATTTCCTACTTAAATCTAAAAATTTACTTCTTAGGAGAGAAAAGGCAGAATAATTGATTTGATTCTTAACTATTTCCAAAAGTAATCCACCTCTCTCCTTTCCTCTTCCTCTCTCCTTCCCTTTTCCCTTCCTTTATCTTCGTCTTCTCTCTTTCTTCCTCTCTTGCTCCCTACATCTTCTGTTTCCTAAACTCTCAAGAAAAGTCAAAGGGTAGGATACAGTTAGGGAATTTCCATCTTAAATTCACTTTCCATCTCCAGGACTGGCTTTGAGTAAAGTGAAGAATTTGGCCCTCTTGGCCTTAAGTCCTTTTCCTGCTCTGCTCACAGTAACTGGAGGAGACTAGAAAACCACATTTTCTGGGCCTCGCAAGCCTGGCTACTGCCAGAGATCTGAGGCTGCAAAATTGTATCTGTGATCCTCTGTGTGGCAATTAGGCAATTGCCCAGCCTAAGTGGCCATTTGTGCCTTCTGAATAGCATGCAAATGGCTGATTGTGGGTGCAATTCAGCAGCACATGCTCTTGGGTATCTGCAGTTTTGCTTCTGAGCAAAGGGGAACAAACCACAGTGGGGAAGTGCCCCTCGCCACCTCCATTTCTCTCTTTACCCCTTTCCTAAATATTGAGGACTACATACTGAGAACTGAGGAAGACAATTTTGATATGCTTGGAGCAAGCAAAAAAGTGAAAAATTCAGTCACATTCAAGAAACATCAACACCAGGATTTAAAAGGTTAGTTTAGAGGCAGCTGCTAAGCAGGTGAGTTTTTGGGCTCCTTTTCAAAGCTAAGGGGAGATGAGCTAATGGTCAGCCCACCTCCCTGCTGGAAACATGAACCACTGGTGCCACCTCCTGGCAGAAACGACTTTCAGACCAAGGCTGGGAAAAACATGGCAGCCATTTTGTTTTGAGTGCCAGAAAGTTCAACGCTGGGAGAAATCACAGGGCTGGTTCCAGTTCAACCTCGTCATTTTACAGGAAAGGAAATGAGGCCGGGAAACGGGACATGACAAAATCTGTGAGCTGAGAGGGAGGAGCGTAATGAACCAACATCTGTTGAATCCTTGCTAAAGGCTGAAAACTGTGCAAAGCATAACTACATCCTCACAACAACACTATGAGGAAGACATATATTGCCCCTTTTTCCAGGTAAGAAAAGTAAGGATCAGAGAGGTGCAGGCGATGGTTAATAAGTAACAGAGGTACCTCTACCTTTAAGACACACGATGTCACATGCAACTGATATTAACTCAGGCTGGAATGTGTCTGGAAAAAATGCTACCATATTGCCCTTCTCTGGAGTCCTTGGAGCCTGCATGAAAACAGGCCGTGTTCTGTGGAGTGGGGGTTCCCCAGGGAGCAATGGAATGGCATCCTGAGAAGGCAGGTGCTTCCTGAGAAGTCAATCAGTAAATAACATCCCACACCCTGTTCTCTCCATTCGTTTTTTCATAAATGTCAGACCAGCTTCTTATTTGGAAAATATGGTCCTTATGCAGAACACAGCAGAAACTCAACACAATATTATTTTAAATAAACTGTTGCAGAAGGGAATTTGGAGATTTTTTTTTTTTTTTTGAGACAGAGTCTTGCTCTGTCGCCAGGTGCCAGGCTGAAGTGCAGTGGAGCAATCTCGGCTCACTGCAACCTCTGCCTCCTGGGTTTAAGCAATTCTTCTGCCTCAGCCTCCCTAGTAGCTGGGACTACAGGTGCACACCACCACGCCCAGCTAATTTTTGTATTTTTTTAGTAGAGACAGGATTTTACCATGTTGGCCAGAATGGTCTCGATCTCTTGACCTCGTGATCCACCCACTTCAGCGTCCTAGACTGCTGGGATTACAGGCTGAGCCACTGCACCTGGCCTCATTTCTTTACTCAGTGCTGTAACCTTCTTTCTTTAACATGCATGCACACACATACACACTTCCAATTCTTTTTTTTTTGAGATGAAGACTCACTCTTGTGCAGCGGGCTGGAGTGCAATGGCACTATCTCGGCTAACTGCAACTTCCAACACCCAGGTTCAAGAGATTCTCCTGCCTCAGCCTCCAGAGTAGCTGGGATTACAGGCACCTGCCATGCCTGGCTAATTTTTGTATTTTTAGTAGAGATGAGGTTTCACCATGTTGGCCAGGCTTGTCTCGAACTCCTGACCTCGGGTGATCCACCTGTCTTGGCCTCCCAAAGTGCTGGGACTACAGGCGTGAGCCACTGTGCTCAGCGCACTTCCAATTCTTGATCTGTAGTCCAGCCTGAATACCTCCAGGAAACTCACCAGTTTTAGAGGTGACCTATTTTCCTTAAGTGCCTATTATTAAAATTATTCCTGTTGTTGAATCAGTTTGTCATCCAACAATTGCACTTCCTTGTCCTAACTATGACCTCTTAGGCAACACAAGACTCATATTGTTTGTCTTTTACATCATAGTGGTCAAGTTTTTACTATGCTTCTCTTCTTTAAACTGAATCTCCTTGGTTTCTTCCATAGGTCCTCAGCAAGTTTTCCTTCTTACCATACAGCCTCTATTACTGGTTACACTGTGTCCCCAGCACCCTACCCTGCTTACTGAGAAGCTTGGCTGGTGAGGAGCAGGCCTGACTTCTGTTTAGGCCCAGGAACATCCAGTCCCAGCACTGCCTACTTCTGCATTATCAGGTAAGACACGTAAACCTGTAGAGTCAGCTTTCTGTTACTTACAGCTGAACACTTTCCTAATGGATACAGGTGCCTGCTTTGTACCTGGCTCTGTGAAGATTGTTTACTAACGCCATCTTAATTCTAAGGAAAATGATTAGCCGTCCCCCCTCAGGCTCTCATGTGTAAAACAAGGGATCTGGACCTGATTACCTCTGTGGTCTTTCAGTGTCTGATGTAAGCCCTATTGGCATCACCACATTAGTGCTGAGTGCCTACACTGGACTCTAATAAACAGGAATGGCATTTTTCTTCAGTGATTTACAGTCACAACTGCACATCGCTTGCATTCTAATATTTTTCTTCCTGAAAATACTTTTCATAATTGCTCGAGGTAATTTTGGAGGAGAGGGGTTTTTGCAGGATCTATTCCAGCTGACTTGGAGAATCCTTAATATTCCAGGTCATCTGTCTTTTCCTCCCTGTCCTCCCACTTGTCAGCCATTCCTCAGGCCAGTCACTGCAAAAAAAAGTACTCCCAGACACTAGTTTCCATCACTTGGGTGCCCAGAGAGAGAGTGGGAGGTGGGCAAGAGTTGTGGTATGGGCTATTGCCCACTGTCCACCAAGCTTAGGGGGAAGGACCACACCAAGAGTACTGTCTGATGAACCCAACCCAGCAGAGGCTACTGACGAGTGTCAGGACATCTCAGGCTTGTATGTCTTCCCCTATATGATGCGGGTGGTCATGATACCCCCTGCCCTGCCTAGCCCACCCTGTGAGGTTGCACTGAGGTTTAACACTGTGACGACGCTATACAAATCAGGACCAATTTTAAGATTATGGTAGCCACCTTTTCCATATGATTATAATTTTTGTGATCAAGACTATCATTATTATTACAATTCTGTAAATGTGGGATGTTGCCTTTATCTACCTATTTCCATGTGTATTTCCACAAAAGATAATTTGTGCAACTACTGCATTTATCATGATGGAGAATACGGAGAATTTAGAGCATGTAAGTATTCTGGCACAAGAAGCATTTACGATTATATCTTCCTAAAGGGGAAATGCGCTCTTTTAAAGTAAATTACAGTTGCTTGGTTATGGCTATTCAAAGACCCTATTATTTCTGACCTTAACTTGTAAATCTCTGAAAAGCAAGGCAAGGATTAAGGTTGAAACCCTAATTCCAGCCCAGAGTCAGGGCTGGAGGTTGCCACTGAGTGTACCCGGGTTCCCCTGTGGGTAATGGAAGGCAGCAACTCCTCTAGTGGCCACCACTGCATGGGAATAATCATCAAAAGAGAGAAGAGACAAAAATATTTTAATTGCCTTGTAACCTCTCCTTAGCTGTGAAACAAGGTGGCCTTTACAGCTGCCCCCCAGAGAGACTAAACACTGGGCCGGGACTGTTTTGAATGGAAAGCTATAAAGTGCAAGCATCTAAAAGGAACACTACTCTGTAATCACCACTGCTATTTATAGAGCTTGCCCAGCTCTACAGGCTTATGGCTGCAAAGGGAACACTTCTCAGCAGCTGCCTTTACCAGCTGACCTTGCTCAGACTGGGGATAGAGGTCCCCGTGGAACCTGCAGTTAGAGGAAACCCGGGCCTGTGATGCTGCAGTCACTCATGCAAGGTGTCCCAGGAAGAGACCAGGGCTTGAGTCCAGCCTGGAGCATTCCACTATGGGAGGAAGGTGAGCAGATTGGTTGATCCCATCATCTCTTCTCTCTCTCTCTCTCTCTCTCGTACCCAAAACTTGGAAGCCAGGATTTATTCACTCAGAGTAAAATACCTAGAAGTTCTCTCCTAATGAAATTGAGCAACTCTAGAATTCTCTGGATTCTAGCATTTAGGGTCTGCTCAGTACAGCTGGCTTCCTCCTCTATGACCTGCTGGCTGACAGGTCTCTCTCCTACTCATATTCCTTAACTCCTCATTCTTTTTTTTTTTTTTTTGAGACAGGATCTCACTCTGTTGGCCAGACTGGCATGCAGTATGCATTGGTGTGATCTTGGCTCACTGCATCCTCGACTTCCCAGGCTCAAGAGATCTTCCCATCTCAGCCTCCCAAGTAGCTAGAACTACAGGCATGCACCACCAAGCCCAGCTAATTTTTTTTTGGTAGAGATGAGGTTTTGCCATGTTGACCAGATTGGTCTCAAACTCGTGGCTTCAAGTGATCTACCTGCCTCGGCCTTCCAAAGTGCTGAAATTACAGGTGTGAGTTAGCACACCCAGCAACTCTTCATTCTTTCTTTTTTTTTGTTTTTTGAGATGCAATCTTGCTCTGTTACCCAGGCTGGAGTGCAATGGTGCAATCTCAGCTCATTGCAACCTCGGCCTCCCAGGTTCAAGTGATTCTCCTGCCTCAGCCTCCCGAGTAGCTGGGCTTACAGGCCTGTACTACCACACGCAGCTAATTTTTGGATTTTTAGTGGAGACGAGTTTTTGCCACATTGGCCAGGCTGGTCTCAAACTCCTGACTTCAGGTGATAACGCCTGCCTTGGCCTCCTAAAGTGCTGGGATTACAGGTGTGAGCCACCATGCCTGGCCACAACTCCTCATTCTTAAACATGAACAGAAGCACAAGGATTACCAGTAAATGAAAAGGTTAAACAAAAACAAAAAAATTGACTTCTAGAAAACAAAGGTAATTTACAAAACGCCAATCTGTACATAGTATGCTCAGAAGGTATCATGTTCATAAAACAAGAACAGGATGTTATAAAAGAGGAAAAAATCCAGAAGAATTAGAAATTAAAATATGATTGCTGAAATAGAAACTAAACAGAGATATTAGAAAATAAAGACAAGGAAACCTCTCGGAAAATAAAAAAAAAGACAGACATGAAAAAGTAAAGACATAGAAGACGCCGGTAGGGTGCAGTGTCTTAAACCTTTAATCCCAGCACTTTGGGAGGCTGAGGTGGGCGGATCACTTGAGGTCAGGAGTTTAAGATCAGGCTGGCTAACATGGTGAAACCCTGTCCCTTCTAAAAATACAAAAGTTAGCTGGGTGTGGTGGCACATGCCTGGAATCCTAGCAACTTGGGAGGCTGAGGCAGGAGAAGGCTTGAATCCAGGAGGCAGAGATTGCAGTGAGCAGAGATCGAGCCACTGTACTCCAGCCTGGGCGACAGAGTGAGATTCTGTCTCCAAAAAAAAAAAAAAAGAAGACAAATCAAAGAACTCTAGATTCAGTCTTCAGTCTCCTGCATTTCAGAAAGAAAGAGCCACGAACATGGAAGAAGGAAAATAATGCAACTAAAATATAGTCGTAAAAGCTACGACTATAAGAAAATTTTCTGAAGCTGAATGACATTACAATGGCAATGAATGACATTGTTATTAAAATGAGGTACTGAGTGCTTAGCACAATAAGTCAAGAAAATAGATTTATTCCTACATATAGCATGAAAGTTCACAATACTGAAAATGAGGAAGATCCTAAATATTCCAAAGGAGAAAAAAACAGGACATCTACAAAGAAGCGAGAATCAGAATAACCATAGCAACTGTAAGTGCTAGAAGTTAGTGGAAAAGACCTCAAACTTCTGTGAGAGAATGATTATCAACAAGAGATCAATACCCAACAAAACTATCATTTGAACATGAGAGTAAAGCCAAGATATTTTCAAGACTCAGAAGGATTTCATGCAAACCATTTCTTAGGAATTTACTTTCAGATATGCTCTAGAAGCATGAAGAGCAAAATCAGGAAAAAAATAAGATCTAAGCAATAGTGGATTTAATGTAGGAGAATAGTTAAGGGATCCCAGAGATTCCTTCAGCAAGTAGTCCAAACTGGAGCAGGAAGACAGGAATCCCAAGAAAGAGGTCTCCAGGGAAGATGGACACCTAATACTTAAGTTATGAAGAATTTAGAAATAATTGGGCATATAAAAAAGGCAATTGACAGAATAAACATAAAGGAAAGCTAATGAGAAATTCCAGAAAAAACAGAAAGCTTAACAAAGGTAAAACTTTAATTATAGGCCAGGCGTGGTGACTCACGCCTGTAATCCCAGCACTTTGGGAGGCTGAGGCAGGTGGATCATCTAAGGTCAGGAGTTCAAGACCAACCAGACCAACAAGGTGAAACCCCATCTCTACTAAAAATACGAAATTAGCCAGGCATGGTGGCTCATACCTGTAATCCCAGCTACTTGGGAGGCTGAGGCAGGAGCACTTGAACCCGGAGGTGGAGGTTGCAGTAAGCCAAGATCACGCCACTGCACTCCAGCCTGGGCAACAAGAGCAAAATTCCATCTAAAAAAAATAAAACCAAAAACCAAAAACTTCAATTATAGTGTATATGCTATTTGAATCAGTAGAGAACAATATTTGCCTGGTCATAAAAATGATTGTGGCTTACTGATATTTAGCTGTTGAGCTTAACCAATAAGCAACACAAAGAAGACTAAGTTATGTTTTCAGAGCAAAATGTAACCATTCATTATACATCTTCAAAATATAAAAGTAAGTTTGGGGCCGGGCGCGGTGGCTCACGCCTGTAATCCCAGCACTTTGGGAGGCCGAGGCGGGTGGATCACAAGGTCAAGAGATCGAGACCATCCTGGTCAACATGGTGAAACCCCATCTCTACTAAAAATACAAAAAATTAGCTGGGCATGGTGGCGCGTGCCTGTAATCCCAGCTACTCAGGAGGCTGAGGCAGGAGAATTGCCTGAACCCGGGAGGCGGAGGTTGCGGTGAGCCGAGATCGCGCCATTGCACTCCAGCCTGGGTAACAAGAGCGAAACTCCGTCTCAAAAAAAAAAAAGTAAGTTTGGATGAACAGTATTAGGGGAAGAAATGAGAGGAGACCAGCTAGAGGAATAAAAGTGGAGAAACCAAGAAATATTATCTATAGTAAATGGAAGAAGAGATAAAGGTATTGTCTTTAAAGTGATAAAAATGGTCAATAGAGGCCAGGCACGGTGGCCTACACCTGTAATTCCAGCAGTTTGGGACGCTGAGGTGGGAGGATCACTTGAGGTCAGGAGTTCAAGACCAGTTTGGCCAATGTGGTGAAACCCCATCTTTACTGAAAGTACAAAAATTTGCTGGGCATGGTGGTGGGCATCTGTAATCCCAGCTACTCAGGAGGCTAAGGCAGGAGAATTGCTTGAACCCGGGAAAGGGAGGTAGGTTGTAGTGAGTCTAGATGAAGCCACTGCACTCTAGCCTGGGCAGCAGAGCAAGACTCATCTCAAAAAAAAAAAAAAATTTGAGGCAAAAATATTGTCTATAGTTATTGATAAGGAAAATAAAACTTTGAGGGTAGAATAGTATTGATAAAAATTTCGAACTACATTATTTTCTTTATATTTTGCAATAATCTTAGATTGAAGGAAAAGTTGCAAAAAATAGTACAGAGATTTCCCATATGCCTTTCATTCAGATTTCCTTCATGTTACCATTTTACATAACCATACCTCAGTGATGGAAACCAGGAAATTAACATCAATACACTACTATTAACTAAATCTTAAGACCCTCTCTGAATTTCACTGGGTTTTTTTCCCGCCTATCATGCATTTTCTGTGCTAGGATTCAACCCAGGAACCCGTAACTCATTTAGCAGTTATATATCTTTAGTCAGCACCAATCTGGGACAGTTATTCAGTCTTTTCTGGTCTTCCGTAACTTTGACACTTTTGAAGAGTAAGATATTTTGCAGACTGTGTCTCGGTTGGGTTTTTCTGATGTTTTCTCCTTGTTAGAGTGAGGTTGCATTTTTGGCAACAAGACCACAAGTGATGCCGTGCCCTTCTCAGTGCCTCATATGAGGTTGGGCCGTGTATGATGTCAAAATGGCTTATTACTGTTCAAGTTAACCTTGATCCCTTGGTTAAGATGGTGTCTGCAGTGTCCCTCCACCATAAAGTTACTATTTTTCCTTGATAATTAATATCTTAGGAGAGATGCATTGAGAATATGCTCATGTCCTATTTTCTCCTCACTTTCACCCTCTTTAGCATCCATCAGTGAGTCTTCTTTGCTTAATCATGCATTTTCAATTCCTTGTTCCTCTCACATTAATTGGAATTCTTCTGTAAGGAAGAGTAGTCTACCCAATATGTGTTTTTTTTTTTTTTTTTTTTTTTTTTTTTGAGACAGAGTCTCGGCTCTGTCACCAGGTTGGAGTGCAATGGCACAATCTCAGCTCACTGCAACCTCTGCCTCCCGGGTTCAAGTGATTCTCCTGCCTCAGCCTCCTGAGTAGCTGGGACTACAGGGCATGTACCACCATGCCCGGCTAATTTTTGTATTTTTAGTAAAGATGGGGTTTCAACATGTTGGCAAGAATGGTCTTGATCTCTTGACCATGTAATCCGACTGCCTCACCTCCCAAAGTGCTGGGATTACAGGCGTGAGCCACCACGCCCATCCCATATATGGTATTTTTAATTTTTAACTTTTTACAGAGACAGAGTCTTGCTCCGTTGCCCAGGCTAGAGTGCAGTATTATTATCATACCTCACTGCAGCATCGAATTCATGTGCTCAAGGGATCCTCCTGCTTTAGCCTCTCAAAG
The DNA here is from genome assembly GCF_009761245.1 of Sapajus apella. Lineage (NCBI taxonomy): Eukaryota > Metazoa > Chordata > Mammalia > Primates > Cebidae > Sapajus > Sapajus apella. The sequence goes on along the minus strand of NW_022436977.1, from coordinate 9,789,054 downwards.
TGCTGGGATTCCAGGTATTTATTTATTCAATTATTTGTTTGTATCAGTATGGACTCATGCATATTTATTTTATTCTATGGGTCACAACTTAATACTGTCATTATTTATTTCCTTGCTCAATTTGTTCCAGCGTCCTCTATCAGGAGCTCCTTCAGGTTGGTGCCTGCGTCCTTTTGATGTTCCTCTATTAGTTTCTGAGTACTTCCTTACTTTCTGTAATCAGAAGATGTTCCAGGCTTATCTTTCACTTTTCCTGCCCCAGCTGTGGATTCAACTATTATTTTCCAAAGATACCTGCTTCTTTTTATTAGAGAATAATAGATCTATCTATCTATCTATCTATCATCTATCTATCTGGCTATATATCTATCTTTATATATGTCAGAAACCATAAGTTCATTGTTATTCCTGCAAATCTAATCCAACACCATAGCGATCCTTCTAACCTTTCCCCCTTTTTTTTTATTGGTAACTTCCTTCTGGAACCTTGAGAAATGTGGCTTTCAATATCTACAGTATATTTACTTACTTTTCTATACTGGTGTATACCTATAGTCATTTCAGAATTGTTTATTAACTAGAGTACAGTATTTATATAGTTTGTCTTTGGCCTTATGTTATCCAATCAAAATACTGTGTTCATAAAGTTACTTAGGTTATTTCTTTTCTTCCTTACTCCTTTCAGTGAAGTTATTTGCAATTCAATTAATTTTTTACTATTTTATGCTGCTTTGGGTTTCCCCCAATCCTCATTGATTTTTTGTTGTTTTGTTGTTTTGAGACAGGGTCTTGCTCCGTTGCCCAGGCTGGAGTGGAGTGGCATGATCATAGCTCATTGCCATTATAGCCTCAACCTCTCAGGCTTAAGCGATCTTCCTGCCTCATCCCCTCAAGTAGCTGGGACTACAGGTTTTCACATGACTCCCAGCTTTGTTTTTTTTGAGACAGGGTTTTGCCATGCTGCGCAGGCTGGTTTCAAACTCCTGATCTCAAGCGATGCACCTACCTTGGCCTCCCAAGGTGTTGGGATATGACCTCCAGCCATATTAGATTCAGGGCCTACTCTACTCTAGTACGGCCTCAATTTAACTGAGTATACTGGCAATCACTCCATTTTCAAATAAGGTCACATTCTGAGGTACTGGGAGTTAGGACTTCAACATATTGTTTTGGGAGGGATGTAATTCAACCCATAACAGTAACCTATGTCTTTAGTTTCTAGCTCAGCCTCCCTGTATTTCTTCTGAACAAACAAATTCAGTAAGTTCTTAGTTAAGGTCATTGATAGGCTATTGGAAACTTCAACTTTAAGTGAAATGAAGTATAACAAAACCAGTTTTACTAGAGGCTAATTGATATAAATAAGCAAAGCTCTGTCACCCAGGCTGGTGACAGAGCAGGTGCAGTGGCGCAGTCTGAGCTCACTGCAACCTCCACCTCCTGGGTTCAAGCGAATCTCATGTCTCAGCCTCCCAAGTAGCTGGGACTACAGGCATGTGCCACCACACCCAGCTAATTTTTCTATTTTTAGTAGAGATGGCATTTCACCATGTTGGTCAAGCTGGTCTCGAGCTCCAGACCACAGGCGATCCATCCACCTGGCCTCCCAAACTCCTTGGATTACAGATGTGAGCCACCACACCCGACCTCCTAAACACTTCTAATAATAAACATTGAAATAAATGTGAGTTATATTTAGGAAAGAGGAAAACAAACAAGATAAGTGCTGGGTGCAGTGGCTCACATCTGTAATCCCAGCACTTTGAGAGGTTGAGGCAGGAGGATTGCTTGGGCCCAGGAGCTCGAGACCAGCCTGGGTAACAAGGAGACCCCCATCTCTATAAAAAAGAAAAAGAAACATATTAACCAGGCATGGTGGCACATGCCTGTGGTCCCAGCCATTTGGGAAGCTGAGATAGGAGGACTGCTTGGGGCCAGGAGGTCAAGGATGCCACGATCTCTGACGGTGTCACTGCACTGCAGCCCGAGCAAGATACTGTCTGACAAAAAAAAAAACATAATTATCCAACTTTTGGTGAATCGGTAAGTGATGCCAGGTTAAATCAAAGAATCCCTAAAATGGCATCATAGTGATGGTGGGTTAAATCAAATAATATATGTTTGCAAAGGGAAATTGTAAGGAGCGCCTCCTCCCACCACGCAGTACAAAAAAAATCACAAATATGGTGGGCTCCCTGAGTCCTGTGACACCACATGGTTCATCAAGCATGTGTATAATTATCATCTACTTCATGAAGTTTTATTTTACAAAAACTTGTCTTCATTCATTCACTCATTTTCCAACCTGCTCATGCCAGCTCAGGATCACAGGTGGCCCAAGTCTATCCCAACAGCTCAGGGGTCAAGGTGTCCTGGATAGGACACCATCCCATCATAGGGTGTGCACACTCACTCACTCATCCTGGCCAAGTGAGACATTCCAGTTCACCTAAAGGGCACAACTTTGGGATGTGGGAGGAAAGTGGAGCATCCAAAGAAAACCCACGCTTACCTGGGGAGGATGTGCAAACTCTGGCACAATGACCCCAGCTGGGAATTGACTTTTTTCCTCTTGAGTCTTATAATGAAACAATGTTGAAGAAAAAATGTTATTCAAGGAACTGCTATATATGTATTTTTTTCTTATATTCCTTATTATATGTAGGCTAGCATACTATCAATGCTCTTTTTCATGTTATTTTTTCACTTCAGAGTATATCCTAGAATCTACTGATATCAGCTTTGTAGAAAGACTTTCCTCATTCTTTTACAGAGCCACTTAGTACTTTACTTTATGGATGAGCCGTAGTTTATTCAGTCAGTCTCCTGTGATTGAACATTTAGATTCGTAATAACCAGAAATGATGTAATGAATAACTTTGTGCATATGTTTATTTTTCACACTGTTAGAACTGTGTCTTCAAGATGGTACCTAGAAGTGGTATTGCTGGGTCAAATTGCATATATAGTTTTGTTAGTTATTGTCAAATTCTCTTTGCAGTTTGCATTTCCACCAGCAACGTGTGAGAATGCCTGTTTCCTCACAGCCCGCAGGATTATCACCATACTTTTTTTTTTTTTTTTTGCCAATATGATAGGTGAATATCTCAGTGTGTAACTTGCATTTCTCTAATTATGAATGAATCTGAACAGTTTTTCATATATTTGAAAAAGATCTTGCCGATTTTTCTAATAGCTTTTGGTCATTTGCCCTTCATTACTTTTTAAACATCTTTATGAACGTCATAATATACCATGAAATTCACTCCTTTCAAGCGTAATGGTTTTAGTATATTCACAGAATTCAGAATCCAAACACAATCTGAGTTTAGAACATCTTTGTTACACCAAAAAGGAACCCTGAACTCACTCCCTGTTACCCCTCATCCCTCAGCTTTATGCATTTGCTAACCTACTTTCTGTCTCTGTGGATTTACCTATTTTAGACATAACATATAAATGAAGTCATACAACATATGCTTTTTTGTGACTGACTTCTTTCACTTATCATAACATTTTCAAGGTTCATCCACGCTGCAGTATGTACCAGTATTTCATTCTTTTTATTGCTGAATATCCCATTGTATGAATAAACACATTTTGTTTATCTGTTCATTAGGCAATAGACATGTAGGCAATTTTCAATTTTTGCCTATTGCTAAAGGCACCATTTAGAAAAATGTCATTTTTTGCTCTCTGATTTAGATGCCAGTTTTAAAATCTACAAAATTTTTGATATGTACTTAGGCCTATTTTGGGGCTTTCTATTCTGTTTTACTGGTCTATTTATGTGGTACTATCACACTTTTAAACATAGAAGATTTATAGTACAATACAGTTTTCGTTTGAGACGAAGTCTCGCTCTGTCACCAGGCTGGAGTGTAGTGGTATGATCTCAGCTCAGATTCTCCTGCCTCAGCCTCCCGAGTAGCTGGAACTACAGGCACGCGCCACCAAGCCCAACTAATTTTTGTATTTTTAGTAGAGATAGGGTTTCACCATGTTGGCCAGGATGCTCTCGCTCTCTTGACCTCATAATCTGCCTGCCTTGGCCTCCCAAAGTGCTGGGATTATGGACTTGAGCCATTGCGCCCAGCCAGTACAATACATTTTAACGTCCTGTAGAGCTACCCAGCTCTTACAGCTTTTCTTCAGTGTTTTCCCAGCTATTCTTGGATATCTGTTTTTCCATGTAAACTTTGATATCAACTCATCTAAAAAAGTTTATTAGTGGGCGGGGTTCTGTGGCTATAATCCCAGCACTTTGAGAGGCTGAGGTGGGGCCATCATGACCAAAGTGGAGAAGCTCTGTCCTAACAAAAATGCAGAATTAGCTAGGCGTCGTGTCACATGCCTGTAATCTCAGCTACTTGGGAAGCTGAGGCTGGAAAATTGCTTGAACCCGGGAGGCAGAGGTTGTAGTGAGCTGAAATCACGCCATTGCACTCCAACCTGGGCAACAAGAGCCAGACTCTGTCTCAAAAAAAAAAAAAAAAAAAGCTTATTTGTATGACATTAGGTTTTAAATTAAGTTAGCAAAAATGACATCTTTATATTGTTGAGCCATCCTATGCAAGAATAGGAGCTGTCCTTCCATTTATTCAAGAAAGTTTTTGTGTCTTTCAGAAATGTCAAATTGCATTTTAAAATGTGCTTGTTTTTTAACTACTTAGGGACTGTACTGAGTTTTTTGGAACGTGCTACCATACAAACTGGATAAAATATATGTTACATTGTCTGCAGAAAAAAGACCAATATCTTAAATCTGACGTGCATAGTAAGTTATGTTTTAAAAGCCTGTATCCTGATTGACCAGTGCCTTTGATGAAGTTTTTATCAGTCTCAGCTGTAGAAGGATGCTTTGGGCAGCCAGGAAATGCCAGAGATACAGGATTATTTTCTTTTTCGGATCTTCCTCTCAGTGCTCTGCAGGAAGCCAGATCTTTCCCACCTAAACCATAAAACTTCTTAAGATAAACAGTTTCTCCCTTCTTGAAGAGAGGGAAAGGGAGGCTGATATAACCAGTGGTGTCAGTGATCTGAGATAAAAACTGTCAGAATAAAGTGAAGGAGAAGAAGTAAGCATGTAAGTGTTTATAGCCAAGACAGAAAGCCCTTGGCATAGATCAGGCGTTGGCCATATTACAGAGAATTTACACATACACACCCACCCTTTCTGCCCTCATTCACATACACACAAGTGAGGGGATGACAGAAAACAAAAAACTTATCAAGCCATAGAGAACAAAGAACTGAGAGGTATAGAACAAAGACCCTCAGTAAGCCACCCTAGCTAGAGAATCTTTGCCAAGGCCTCCTCTGCAAATCAAGTCTGGTGTTCTGAGCCAAAAGCATCTCAGTACATTAGATTTCTAATTAGTTGTAACATTTAACTATTTGGGAAATTTTATCTATTGCTAGTATTCAAATTATTTTGAGAATACTGTATACTGGGAGTCCTAGTTTAAAGATCTGAGAGGGCTATATGAAAAATGCAAATCTGGCTAGGTCCTACTGCCCATGAGTCCCTGGATCAGGGATGGACAGTTTGCATTTCGTTTATCTACACTAATTGTGTCTTGAAGAGAGAAAGGAACACTGACTATATGACTGATACTCCAAATAAAGGGTTTGCCTCCAAACCTCACCTGCAGTTCGGGCACAGTAAGATTTAGGTGAGCTCATTAGTGCTAGACACAAGCTCTGAAGCTGTAGGATCAAGAGACCACCCAAAGAGGCTGACTTCCACTTCTAGATCTGCTCCTAATTTGCAGTGCAACCAAAGGCAAACCCTTGCTGTGTCTTGTTTTCCCTTTCTGAGCTCTCAGATGAGAATGATGATGTGTGCCCTACCTACATTTCTGGCATTTAGGAAGAGGAGACAATAAATGTGAAAATGCATTAAACTGAATTAAAAGTGCTATCTAAATGTAAGAGTGATTCAGTGAATTGTGTTCCAGCATTCTGCAATGTTCTAATTAGGAAAAAAAAAAACAATGAGATAGCTTTCAAACATATTTGTCATAGATTTAAAAAGTACCCACTCACTTTGTGGCTGAGTCACTCTTCCAATCTCTGTTGCATGCAAGTTAGACCATTTTAAAAGAGCTGGGAAACCCTCTGTTCCACAAGCTGAAAAGACTTCCAAGCTACCATAACTTGGCAGACAGGCTTCGGATTGTGGCTGTCCCACGTGGCTGGCAGAGTGGGCTGAGGATGAGTCAAAGGAGAAAAGTTATTGTCCCTTTGGAAAAGATTTTACAGACTCAGAGAAGTAGACTCTGTTATATATAACTAGGGAACCAATATAATTAAGGAAAACCTCACATTTTTGTCTGTCCCTCTTGCTGTAATCTTATTTGTTCTCTGAGTTCATGCCCATGGACAGTAAGCATCGTTTGGATAATTCGATACTTGGAAGTATTTCATGACATAGAGATTTGTGAAATAATTCTCTTACACAAAACCCCAAGTGAAATCTTACGCAGATAAAATAATTCAGTGACCTACGCTGTGACAAAAACATCATTGCCCGCACTGGAAACTGTTCCCGCTGTCTCTCTTGGTCTGAATTGGCTGCAGGTAGACAGAGCCTAAGATAAAATGGCAATGCTGGAAATAGTGGTCTAGGCCCTTGGTCTGCTGTTTCCAGGATCTTTACCAACTTAGGAGAAGTGTCCCTTTTTCTAACCTCTATCAATACTGGAACAGCTTTTTTTTTTTGAGATGGAGTCTTGCTCTTTCACCCGGGTTGAAGTGCAGCGGTGTGATCTTGGCTCACTGCAACCTCCGCCTCCTGGGTTCAAGCGATTCTTCTGCCTCAGCCTCCCTAGTAGCTGGGACTACAGGCGCGCTACCACGCCCAGCTAATTTTTGTATTTTTAGTAGGGGTTTCACCATATTGGGCAGGCTGGTCTCGAACTCCTGATCTTGTACTCTGCCCTCCTAGGCCTCCTAAAGTGCTGGGATTACAGGCTTGAGCCACCTCACTGGCCTGCTCTTATCTTTTACTATGAATACATTTGGGGTCAGAAGCCTTTCCTTTGTATTAAAATTTCAGCCTTTTAACTATGGAAGTGAAAGGCCTTATTTGCTATTAAGATAAATTCAGTCATCAGAAAACAGGTGGGGGCATAATCGGTTCCTCTTGAACCTCACCATTCCGGCCATGGGGACCAGCCCCGAGACGGAACCACATTTAGTCATTTAGGAGATTTTAGGGTCACTTATTATTTGGGATACAAAGGCAGAGAGGAGGGGCTCTCTCGCCTTCCTCCAGGGTCTGCTGCCTTATCTGGTCGGCCATCCTGGGGCTACCTGGGGCTTATTCCAGGTAGTCCTTGAGACCACACAGACTCTGGTCCAATCCCTGCCAAGGAGCCTGCATCCCATGTCCTTCGAGCCCTTCTAGGCCTCCCTACCTCATCTCTAGTCTCTATTTTCTTTTCTCCAAGACTCCCTAAAGAGCCTCAGAGCCCATCCCCACTGTGCTTCTCCCTCCCCAGGGCCACCTGGTCAGCTGCAGCCTCCCCACTTCCCACCCACCCAAACTTCTTTATGGAGGTCATAGGGCTGTTACCCAGCAGTGATGTTATCCACAGACACAGGGGCCAGAGCTCCCACAGCTTTCGGCCTTCTAGCACCTAGATGCGAAACTGAAGAGCAGCAAGAGGAACACTTTACAGTGCAAGGCACAGGCAGGGTCTCAGGTGAGACTGATTGCAGAGAAATTGGGCCTCGCACCACGGAGATTGGGAATGGGAGCCAGGTCATCAGCAGGTGTCAGGCTACAGCTGTGCACACACGTGTGCGGGTGTGGGCAGGAGTTCGCCCGAGGGGAACAGGACACCAGAGTACGCTGTTGGCAATAACTCTAGATCTTGGCATACCTAACAGAGACAAAAGAAAAACCCAAAAGCTTCCTTATGGCTAGAAAAACACTTCCCATTATACCGTTTACAGTCTTCCCCCACTTACCACTTATTCTATTAAATATAAAATATATTCGAATTTGCTTATCAGAAATAATGTTTGGTAATTTGATCAGCTTTCTTAGTGTGCTGCACATATATAAGGTCTCCCCACTGGCTAATGATTATTTGCTGATAACCTCCATATCTCTACCCACCTTGAGATCCACAGCTGCCTGCTGGCAGCCTCCCGTCTGACGTCTCCATGATCCTGTTTCTGTTTCAGAGGTGGCACCAGCTCTCATCCAGCCCCCCCAGTTAGAGACGTAGGTGTGGGTCTACACTCATGTTTGTGCCCTTCCTGCCCTTCCCTCTCCAAAAACAAGGGCAGTTCGGCCTCCCTGCATCTCTGCATCCAGCTTCACGCTGAGTTCAGACCACCACTGTCTCTGCCCTGTGTCATTGGAATGCTCGCCAAACAAATGTCTGAGCCCGGTCTTGCTGCAGCTGGAGAGAGAGAATGAGCTTTCTAAAGCGCACATCCCATCATACCACCCTTGGACTTGTAATTTTTGAATAGTTCTCCCATTGTTGATAGGATATAGATCAGATTCCTTTTGCGGTCAAATCCCTATTTCTCTCAAAATAATCTGCTATTTCACCCATTGAGAGTAACTCACAATGGTCTCTGATGATCCCTTGTTTAATTTTACGCTTTCTTTTTCTTGGGCCACACGCACTGCTGAAAATTAGAGGGCTGGTTCCAGTTCAAAGCCTTCAGCTGGGCTGAGCTCCATCTGCAGTCTATTAGCCCTTCTGATTGCATTTTGTTATTCTCCTTGCACTAGAAAAAACAAACGGATGCCTCTCCCACAGTCTATGCCTTCCCCTCTGTGTCAGAGGTTGGCTCCCAGGTGACCCCCTAGGACCTCCTCGGCAGTGGCCTTACCCTCTCAGTTGTCCTGTCTCAACACTGCTCGTGATTTCCGGCCGTTTCTTTCTTTTTTTTTTCCTTTTTTAAATTTTTGAGGCAAGGTCCCACTGTGTTGCCCAGACTGACCTCGAACCCCTGGGCTCAAGCAGTGCTCAAGCCTCAGCCTCCCGAGTAGCTGAGACCACTTGGCTTGCCCCACCATGCCCAGTTACCAGCTGTTACCCTCTGATAAACCACCCTGGTGCCCGTCTGCCTTCTCTGTTCTGGTGATGTTCTTTTAAGGTCCTAGATCCAGCACTTCGTACGGGATGCTGCTTCCCAGCTCTTCCCAATGTTTGCTTCTGCCCACAGCTTCCATGACCTTCAGTATGGAACACCTCAGTATTGTGGGGACCACCTCAGCATGGGGGGCGACTCTCAGCAAACTTCCTGCCTCTGTAGGAGATACATTGGCACACTCAGGTGTGACTTGGGGGCTTAGCCCACCTCTACATAATCCACATCAACCTCTTACCCGAGCCACCCTAGTAAACATATATCCTTAGTGAAAGTCATGTGCTTACAGTGGAAACACAGCTTCTCCTCCAACCAGACCACCATCCTTAAGCTTCTGAGTGTAAATATTATTTTATTTTTGGTGTAGGCGTTTTAATCTTGCTGGGCATATGTATTTTCTGAATATTCTACAATTTGTACATGTTCCATTTCAAATAAAACAGAATAAGTGATTTTAAAATTTAAAGAGGTAAAAGAAACTATAAGAAAACAGAAGCTGGCCGGGCGCAGTGGCTCACACCTGTAATCCAAGCACTTTGGAGGCCAAGGTGGGCGGATCACCTGAAGTCGAGAGTTCAAGACCAGCCTGACCAATGTGGTGAAACCCCGTCTTAAAAATATATATATATATATATATATATATATATATATATATATATTTAAAAAAAAAAAGAAAACAGAAGAAGCTTTAAATGAGGTGGTTTCAGCCGGGCACAGTGGCTTACACCTATAATCCCAGCACTCTGGGAGATAGAGTGGGGGTCAGGAGTTAGAGACCCGCTTGGCCAACATGGCAAAACCCCATCTCTACTAAAAATACAAAAGTTAGCCAGGCATGGTGGTAGGCACCTGTAATCTCAGCTACTTGGGAGGCTGAGACATGAGAATCGTTTGAACCTGGAGGGGCAGAGGTTGCGGTGAGCTGAGATCGCCCCACTGCACTCCAGCCTGGGTGACAGCGTGAGACTCCATCTCAAAAAAAAAAGAAAAATGAGGTGGTTTCAAAAGAAGACATTGATTTGATGAAAGAGTTGACAATTAAATACATGCCAGAGTACTGCACAAACCTTTGGAGAACAGAAGACATGTAAAAGTAGTTCCAATCTTCAATACCAAATAAGTTAATTATTAAGTCTGAGCATTGCTTCATATGTTTGTTGGCCATTTGTATATTTTCTTGTTTTTTTTTTGCTTCAGCTTTTAGGTTCCATGGTACGTGTGCAGGAAGTGTAGGTTTGTTACATAGGTAAATGTGTGCCATGTGGTTTGTTGCACAGATCTACCTATTGCCTAGGTATTAAGCCCAGCATCCATTAGCTGTTCTTGATGCTCTCCCTACACCCAGCCCCCACTGAGAGGCCTCAGTAAGTGTTTCCCCGATATGTGTCCATGTGTTCTCATTGTTTAGCTTCCACTTATAAGTGAAAATGTGATGTTTGGTTTTCTGTTCCTGCATAAGTTTCCTGAGGATAGCGGCTTCCAGCTCTAACCAGGTCCCTGCAAAGGACATGATCTAGTTCCTTTTTATGGCTGCATAGTATTCCATGGTGTGTATTGACCACATTTTCCTTATCCAGTCTATCATTGATGGGCATTTGGGTTGATTCCATGTTTTCATTATTGTGAATAATGCTACAGTGAACATACGCTGGAATGTATCTTTGTAACAGAATGATTTATATTCCTTTGGTATATATCCAATAATGGGATTGCTGGGTCAAATGGTATGTCTGCTTCTGGGTCTCTGAGGAGTCACTACACTATCTTCCACAATGGTTGAAATGATTTCTAAGGGTAAATTTTAAATTTCAAAAAGTGACTAAGTTAGAATGTTGTTTGAATTTCAACATTTGGCTTTCCAGGAAGAGCTTCTTCCTAATCTCTGGGGTTCCCTGGATGAAGCAAAATAATTTAGCAATACCACCAGGTGAGCCACTTGTAGCTGCATCTCAGCTCCTTTATGCTGTGTGGAAGTTTGACCTTAGGCCCACGGATTCCAATGCTGTCCAGTATGGTAGCACCAGCAATATGTGGTTATTTGAAATGTGGCCAGTCTGAATTAAGATGTGTTATAAGCATAAGGTACATATTGGGTTTTGAAGACAGTACCAAAAGTTGAAAATATCTCATAATAATTTTATATTAATCACATGTTGAAATGATTTTTTTTTTTAGACAGCTTTTTGCTCTTGTTGCCGAGGCTGGAGTGCAATGGCACAATCTCGGCTCAGTGCAAACTCGGCTTTCTGGGTTCAAGTGATTCTCCTGCCTCAGCACCCTGAATAGTTGGGATTACAGGTGCCCACCACCATGCTTGGCTAATTTTTTGTATTTTTAGTACAGATGGGATTTCATCATTTGGCCAGGCTGGTCTTGAACTTCTGACCTCAGTTGATCCGCCTGCCTCAGCCTCCCAAAGTGCTGCGATTATAGGCGTGAGCCACCGTGCCTGGTCTGAAATAATATTTTGGATATACTGAGTGAAATAAAATAGATTATTACAATTAATTTTATTTCTTTTTATATTTTAAAACATGGCTACTAGTAAATTTAAAATTATGTTGCCTGCTTTATATGACCATTAGATAGTGCTGGGCTAGTCCTAAGATACAGTTGAAGCCTCAACTGTGTCTTAATATATCTTCCAAAGGCTTGCAGTATGTGCTGCATATAACTCCCTTCCCCTACCTTGTCAATGCCTATATTAGTAATTAGAGGTCTTGACAATAAATCCCAAATTCCATTTCACAATGTCCCCAGATGGAGATGGGGCAAGTATATAGACTGAGGCCCTGGGGGAAGCACGGATATTCCAGAGTCCTAGTAGTGACTGAGTTAAGAGAGCTTTCTTTTTTCTCTTCTCACACTTCTTTTCAAGGAGTAGTCAAGAATAAACCACTACAGAATTCCTCGTAAAACCACACACCATCACCATCTATTCACAAGCATGATCCCGTTCCAACAAACGGCAAAACTAAAAAAGCAAACCCAGTTGGCTGCTATCCATTAATCACTGAGAACTTGGTTATCCCTTCAGAGGGCCAAACAGAGGATATTTCACTGTCATCAAGTCTAGAAGAATATTTATGCTACACTTGGACTTATGCCCAGTGACTGGGTATTAACAAAGTCATTAATCTGGATAGTGTTTTCAAGTCCAGCATCAGTGATAATCCTGTTTGTTTAAACTGAGATTATCTTAGTTCACTGTGCTCATTACCTTTTATTAGTTTGAGAAAATACGCTTGAATTTCTCATTTATAAAATATTCTTGTTACAGAAAAACAACTTTCAGGAAGGCATGATGTTTGCCCTGATAATAATTGATTATTTTTCAGAAGAGAACTTCAGTCAGGACCTTAATAATGAATAGAGTATAACTCATGAATCTATAGTTATGGCTTTAATCTTTGGTTAATTTCACCAGGAGAAAAAACTTTGTTTCAGGGTTGTGTGATTTCACAGAAACTTTCACTTACTTGGGCATCTGGAGGCCCTCCGTTGCGCTTCTCTCCAGAGATTTAAAGTAGGTCTGAACACATCTGCAGAGAATGATCACTAGCTCTAAGCTGTGAACTGCCTTCTTCCCTTCACAGCTCTAGTCTGATTTGGATCCACCTCATAATCCTGACCATGGTTTCACTGGAAAGACACCAATCCTCCCAATAAAAGGAGCAAGTATGGCTTTTCATTTCTCTTTATATAAGAAGCAAGATTATAAGGATAAATTGAATATAATTTCAGGCCAATGCAACCTTGATATATTGAGAAAAATACCATCAAGAGAAAAATATTGAGAGTAGTGACTTGTGAATTTATAGCTGCTGACGTGGAATCCTACTGGCTGTTGTTAGCATTAATTTATCTAGCAGGCCTTTCATTAACAAAGAGTGGAAAATGGAAGTGCACATTATAAAATGAGATATATTTAAGTGTTTTTCAAGGTGAATCTCCATAATCCTTAACTTTTCTATCCTTAACCTTTACCTTGTGTAAAAGGCAGGATTTTCCAGGAATGATCTAGGAAATACCTCATCCTCCTAATGTATGCTGTTTATGAACGTGATAAAAATCTTGGTCCCATGACTGTGTTCTGCCTATGATACAATTTTCTTTTTTGAGACTGAGTTTTGCTTTTGTCGCCCAGGCTGCCGTGCAGTGGCACGATCTTGGCTCACTGCAACCTCCACCTCCCAGGTTCAAGAGATTTTCTGCTTCGGCCTCCCAAGTAGCTGGGATTACAGGCACGCATCACCATGCCCAGCTAATTTTTGTATTTTTAGTAGAGATGGGGTTTCGCCATGTTGGCCAGGCTGGTCTTGAACTCCTGACCTCAGGTGATTCACCCACCTCAGCTTCCCAAAGTGCTGGGATTATAGGCATGAACCACTGCTCTCAGCTGGTACAGTCAGTTTTTGAAAAGGAAGACCATTCAGGTGGGCCTGGACTATTCAAATAAATCTTGAAATGCAGGGCATTTCCTTTGTCTAGTTGCAGAAGAGGGCAGCCGAATGGGAAATGAGAGATTTGAAGCATGAGAGGCATTGTTGGCTTGAAGAGGGAGAGGGCCAATCCATGAGGAATGGGGGTGACATCCGGAAGTTAAGATTGCCCCCCAGCTGCCATCCAGCGAGAAAACAAGGGCTTCAGACCTGCAGCTACTAGGAATTGGATTCTGTCAATAATTCAAAAGATCTTGAATGCAGGCAAGAGCCCAGACACCTTGGTTTTGGCTTTGTGAGACCCTGGGCAGAGAACCCTAAGCTAAGACCATGTGGACTTGTGACCTACAGAACTCTGAGGTAATAAACAGGTATTGTTTTTAGCTGCTAAGTTATGGCAATTTGTTGTGCAGCCCAAGAAAACGGATACATATTGGTAATTTGTTGGATTCCATAGCTTTTTGTTGTGGTTCATAAATCCACTGAGTTTACAAGCTGTGTGGCCTTAGGTGTATTACTTGTCCTTGAGCCTATAAAACCTGCCTCACCGAGTTTTTATGAAGATTAAATGAGATCCACATAAAGTGTTTACTGCACAATCCAGCACTCAGCAGGATCTCAATCAAGCTCTACCTCTGCTTGAATATTTACGTAGTCCGCAGTGTCTACCTAAATACAGAGCTCCTGCACATTATTGCCATTCCAAGCACATGATATGTGCTCCCAAATGGAGTCTACACGCAAACAGTGTTTCAAAGCTCAAATTCATCAAATATTTGCATTGGGAAATGAACATATGAAAAAGATGTATACAAAATTGTCTTTGTCTTCAAACTGCCCAGGTTTGTAGGACAGAATTACGTAAACAAAGAATTGTAATGCAATGTCATCCGCACTAACTGAAAGCATTCAGGCGGCACCGAAGAGTCTGCAGTAATTAGGGGCTGGAAGGACTCTGATTTGGAGGGGAACCAAGGGCACCTGAGTGAGGTATGATGGAAAGTGGAACTGAGACATTAGGCTGAGGATGGACTGCATTTCATGCAAACCTCCATGCTAATGGGTTTGTGCTTCGGGCTTTTGGCTCTGGGGCGCTCTTAGGCTTTTTTTTTGGCAGTTGAGTCACCTGATCAAATCTGTGTCCTAAAAAGGAAACATTGGTGGTGATGGAGATGAGTGGAACACAAACAGGAGGCTAGTGTAGTAATAGGTTTTAACTTTCAGAGAAAATACACAAAAATATCCTGAGGCTCTTTCTTCATAGTGAGGTCCTGACATTCTAATGCCTTAGTTTAATATCATTTATAAAATAAATGTCTGCTGTGATGAACAACAAAGCGAGGACTTCTTGTACAGGTGAGGCATGGTGTGGGTTAGCTGCTGCCCAAGCTGGCTAGAACAGGAAGGGTGGAAGGAGAGGGCTGTCGCCTGAGCCCTCAGTATTAAAAGCTGTGGTCCGGACTGTGGCAGAAAGAAGGGGCTGGAACAGCACCTTCCTAGGCTGGCTTGAGTGGGTGGGCGTGGATTCCCTTCTAACTGGGAAACTACTTCTCATGCCTGAGAGGAAAGAGGAAAAGACACTTTGTTCTGAATTAACAGTTGGTAACTCTTTTTCGCATATAAATGATGTTATAAATAGTGGTTGGCTATAAGACTGGCTTCTTTGATTCTTTGATGAGCAGCAAGATGCCCGAAATCTAGTTCATTTATAACTATTATTTTTATCTTCTGGATATTTCACTAATGGCCAGACTTTTGGAATATGACCTTTTTGTACAGTGGAAATTGATGATCTGTAGTTGAGAGTTTATAATCATGTTAGTTCATCAGGTAATAAGTTTAGGATCGTCTTGAGAATTTAATGCGTTGCGGTAAAGAACTAGACCAGAAGACATTGCCCAGCGTACTGACTTGGAAACATTTCTATTTAAAAATGAACCACATTGTTTTTTTTTTATTTTTTAAAATCAGAATAGAACTTTATTTGTGGACTCAAGATTTAAAAAAATGACTTTATACTTTAAAGTGTGCAATAAATTTTGATACATCAATCTTGATATATATATTTACCATATCAGAAGATTTTAAAAAGTCAAATAGTTTCTAATTAAAATGAATTGTGTTTAACTTGATACTTATATGGAATAACTTCAGCGTTACAAATAAAAAACTAAAACAAATACCATTTAAATTTGAGTTCTGATGAAATGCATCTGTAATACAATCTTATGTTAAAAATTTTAAATTACAGATTGTAGGCTAAAGTTATATGCTTATAATTTCTAGGAACATACAATGTCCTTGCTTTATGAAAATGATCCTACTGACTGTCCAGCAGTAGAATGCATTTGAGACACTTTTCTATGTGGGATAAGGGGCTGTGTTGCTTGATACAGATTCCTTCCAGACCATGAGTCCCCAGTGGGAGACGAAGGGGATGAAGGTCTGCAGCTGGGGAAGGGTGGGAGTGACTCTCATCTCATTAACACCATCTTCTGTGAGTCACTTAATCATCCAAATGAGCATCAGCCAGATAAAAAGAAAGCTTTGTATCTTCCTATGCTCTGATATTTCACAAAAGTGATATTTAAACAATTGTGGCAATATCCTGTTTTAACAAAAATAATTTTCACATTCCATTCTACATAATGAGGACATTTCCAAAATGCATTGGCCCACAATACTATTACTTTGCTGATATGAAGAAAATGAATTATGATGGTAAGATCCATATATGGACACATGTGTTTCCATGTATATTTATGTATTTATTATCAGCTATGTTCCTACTTCCTTGTCTCTTAGAAGTCACTTTACTTTTACATGATTCTTTGGGAGCCTGGTCAGTTTGCACATCTGACTTAACACAATCTGATGGTCAGCACAAAGCACCTTCTGATTGTGTAACACTTTAAAACGTACTTTTTGCTTTCTCATCTTTCTAGAACTTATGACAGTCTGGCATGACAATGAGGCTGGGCATGATGATTCTCATTTGACAGATGAAGAAACACGAGTCCAGAGAGGTTAAGTAAGCTGCTTCAGTTCGCATAGCTGGTGAGAGATCAAACCAGGATTATACCTGGTGCTCATGCCTGACCTCTGGTTGACAGTGGTGAAGACAAAACGCACGGTGCATTAATCTGTGAATTGCTTCCTCTAAACCATGCTGACGATGTGGTGTTTGGAAAGTCGAAAGTGGTTTTGCTACTGTCACATTTCAGATTTCTAACAGATGCTAATGAGTGCTCGTGATGTTATACCCCAACAATCTTAAACCAAGAAACGGAAGTAATTTTTACAGTTCTCACAGGGTGTATATATATAATATATATAAAATATGTATATTATATATATAAAACATATATATATTTAAGAAGATTCATAACATATATTTACAATTATTCCTAAATCACTGAGATACAATACTGAGAAATAGGCTTCATCTTTTTAAGACCCATTTTCTATATAATCATGCCAATATAAGGATGAAACAATATAAGTGTGAAATATAAATACAGTCTCGGCACACTTATCTTTGCAGGTGCGCTGGAATCTAGAACACTTTCCCTTTTACCTTCTTCTGCTTAGCCTTACTTTTGATTGTTTTACAGATTCACTGACACATCCGTAAGTTCTTGAGGATCAGGACTCAGCCAGGTATCTCTGAAGCTGACAAATCTTACCCCAGGGCATAGCACAGTGCTATGCACATAGCATTCAATAAACGTTTGATGAATACCTGTACATGGTCTTTATGTATTTCAGTTTGGTTAAGGAAGGATTCAACCTATAGCATTTTGCCTACAGAGTTTTGGATGTGTAATAAAACATTGTCTTCATAGTAAACAGTATTTTCAAAAAGCATAAGAAATATAGTAATAAATTTAATACAAATTATGCATTATATCAACTCTTTGGTTATTTTAAACAAATCATTTGGTTTTTTTTTAACTAGAGTGATACTAAAAATATAAAAATGCAACTACAGAAATTAGCTTAATCTGTAAACATAATAAACCCTGTAAACATACATTTACTACATAATTGTACAAGTGTAAAGAATGACTAGTAAAGGCAAGTGCTATACACTTCATTTAGTTCTTCAAGGCATATTTAGAAATACTGCTTTGTGGCTCTTTAATGTTTGAAGAAGGAATTCTTCTAACTACACTAAAATATGAAAAAATGCTGACTATACCAATGATCATAAGGATATGCAGGCAAGAGAAAGGCCTTAATACTTTTTGCCCATTGCAAAAACGACTTGCTTCACATGTCTTATGAATCACCTGTTTAGTAAAAACTGCATATTAACAAAAAGCCAAATACTTTGAAAGTGAAGAAGTAAACTGTTTTTCTGCGAGTTAGTTGACTAGAAAAATAGATAACACACTCTCCAAGGTTTTTCCAAAAATCTAGGCAGTAAGGTGCATAAGGCAGGTCTACAAAATAATAAACAGCTGCAAGTAGCACTAAATATATTGTAGTTTATGCAATAGAATTTTTTTTCCCAAATTTCAGTTTTCCATCTCAAAATGCATCAACATTTTCACAGATCACACTTATCACAAATATTTCACAGTTATAATCTCAGTAGTTTAAGAAAAAACTGCCTGGCAGATACTATACAAGAGGTAAATGTTACAGACAAAATTCACTATTTAAGTCATATGGGACTGATATCCTATTGTGTGAACTCTAAAGACAGAATGAAACTGTGTAAATGTGACACATTATTTAAAAGTGATTAAAGTTGTCATACTATTTCTTCAAATACTTTTTATACGATTTTCTTCAGGATCTGGGAAGAATCAGTGGCCAGGTTTTAGTAGTTCCCTGGAAAACTTTAAGTCATGATTTGGCTTATAAAACTATGGCAGTAAAAACACCATAGACTGTTATTTGTAATCTAATCAACTCCATCAAAACCCTGAGTGTTTTCAATTGCCATCTGAAGTTTATCCGATAATTCTTCAAATGATTCATAAGGTGGCAAGTCCAGGCGATTAAAGCTGAAAGAACAGAGAGGAGCTGGTTATGAAAGACACTGACAAAGCAAGTACCACCACAGCAAACAGCAATACTGCTATTCATGAAGAGTACGTTCCAACGACACCAAACTATGTCTTTTCATCAGGGCTTAGAAGTAAGATGTAGGACTGGGTTCTGGGTGTGGATGCTCCACACGACTCCTTGTGGAGTCCTGCCTTTACTATGTCTTCCAAATGGCTGAGTTCCTCTACCATTCAACCTCCAAAATGGAATGTTCTAGACCCCCAGGACAGCCCATCACTCATCACTCAGTTTAAATGGGCCTCTCTGGTCTTCAGCTACCTGGATTTCAAGGCCCGGCCAACTTGGTAACAAAACACTTATTCGTTGGGTTAGTGTTACCGCCTCCTCCTTATCCATAATCTATAACTGCCACCAATAATAGAGGAGACTCTTTCGTCTGCTGTAGCTAGACGAACAATCAGAGGACCCTCACTCTCTGAGGCTTTGTTCTATCAAGGTCCAAACAACTGCTTACCAGGTATGTGCTCTTGGCAGCTTTTCAGGAGTACCCCACTGTTCAACTGTAAACAACTGTGGTCCGTTTGAACCTATAAGGAAAAATTTATTTGATTTCATTTACTCTATACAGGAATCTCCAGGCATATCAGAATTTTTCTAGTGTAGAACCTACACATACAAGGAGCTAATCTGGTTTATTTGTATTTTAGAGATGGGGTATCCCTCTGTCACCCAAGCTGGAATGCAGTGGCATGATTCAAGTTCACTGTAGCCTCAAGCTCCTGGGCTCAAGTGATCCTCTTGCTTTAGCCTCCGGAGTAGCCAGGATTACAGGGGTGCACCACCATGCCTGGCTAAATGATAAAAAATAGATTTTATAGAGATGGGGGCGTCTCACTATGTTGCCCAGACTGGTCTTGAACTCCTGGCCTCAAGTGATTCTCTCAATTCAGCCTCCCAAGTGTTGGGATTACGGGCATGAGCCACCATACCCAGCCTTCTAATGTGGTTTCTTTAAACTCAAGAGATGATCTCCTGTGCTGGATGGCTTCATTGTTCAGCCATGAAATTAGGATTCCTTGTCTATCAGTTCATTTTTCATATCACACGTGGAGTGGCATGTCTGACAATGCTTTTGCTGTATCCTAGCTCTATACACACTACATTTCCATATACAATTTCCCTCATAGGTACGAAGAGTAAATAAGCATTTTCTTTCTTTTTTGAGTACCACTGAAAATAGCTTTAATTTTTTTGAATTATACAAATAATCTGGCCGACTCTGGGCATACTACCTATGAGTTAGCCCTGCTAATTAAACAAACAAACAAACAAACCATAATCCCAGCACTTTGGGAGGCTGAGGCAGGCGGATCACTTGACACCAGGAGTTCGAGACCAGCCTAGCCATAGCGGCGAAACCTTGTTCTACCAAAAATACAAAAATTAGCCAGGTGCGGTAGTACATGCCTGTGGCCCCAGCTACTTGGGAGGCTGAAGCATGAGAATCGCTTGAACCCGGGTTGTGGAGGATGCAGAGAGCTGAGATTGCACCACTGCACTCAAGCCTGGGCAATAGAGTGAGACTCTGTCTCAAAACCAAACCAAAACAAAACAAAATCCCAGAGAGTAGAAAGATGGAAACCAGAGACTGGGAAGGTTATAGCGTGTGGGGGAGTGAAGAAAGTGGGGATGACTAATTGGTACAAAAAATAGTTAAAAAGAATGAATAAGACCTACTATTTGCTAGCACAACAGGGTGACTACAGTAGAAAATAATTTAATTGTGCATTTAATAATAACTAAAAGAGCATAATTGGGTTGTTTGTAACAAAGGATAAATGCTTGAGGGGATGGATACCCCATCTACCCTGATGAGATTTTTACTCATTGCATGCCTGTATAAAAATATGTCAAGGGCCGGGCGCAGTGGCTCATGCCTGTAATTCCAGCACTTTGGAAGGCCGAGGCAGGCAAATCATGAGGTCAGGAGTTCGAGACCAGCCCGTCCAACATGGTGAAATCTTGTCTCTACTAAAATTACAAAAAATTAGCTGGGTATAGTGGCAGGTGCCTGTAATCCCAGCTACTTGGGAGGCTGAGGCAGGAGAACCACTTGAACCTAGGAGGCAGAGGTTGCAGTGAGTTGAGATTGTGCAACTGCACTCCACCCTGGGTGACAGAGTGAGACCCATTTCAAAAAGAAAAAAAATGTTGGGATTACAGGAGTGAGCCATCACGCCTAGCCGACTTAAAATACTTTTTATTGGCTATCTAATATTGCATTGTAATTTTAACAGTTTGAAATAACTTCTACTTCTTTCTATAAATATATAAGAATTTGACTTTACATTTTAACACAAACAACTCTGGCACTATGTGGGGGATATCTGCCCCAAATTTGAAACAGCGCATGAAATCAGTGGATGGTTATAGGCCTGGGTTACATAAAAGAAGGAAGAGGCCAGAGATGGAAAGGAGCATTTGTTTGCCCTGCCTTCATTCTCTACTAACTGGTTAAGGTAGAGAAAATAAAGGAAGGGGAGTCAGGTGAAACCATGAAAAAGAAAGAGGCTACGAAGCCCAACTAGGCAAGGAATGACGAATTGGTTAGTGGCAAAGCTAACCACTTTGCGTGGTTACTCTAGGTAGACAAGGAGCAGCTGCTTGACTGGTTCTGCAAACACACATTAATGAAGTTTAGCAAGCTGACCAGATTTGACATGGAGAAGGCAGGATTTAGCAATCCCATCAGATGGCCAGCTTCTATTTACATAAAAAAATTCAGCTTAGCAAATTCCTAGGCAACGGTCCCCGACCTCTCGTCCCCAGGACAATCCTAATCTTACTCGTTATTCTGAATAGGGCTCTCATTTTAGCTACATCTTTTCTAAAGATTTATTCTTCGATTCTTGGTGTCCTTAAAAACAAGTAAGTATCATTCCAATATAAACAGAGTATGAATCAGTGTGAAAAAAGTTGCCGTGATCTACACCAGAAATGGCACTTTTAAACAAAATACACCTACAGTTTTATACATCAACTGGAAAACAATTTGACAAAATACATAGAAGCTTACTTTATAGAAAACTACATTAATTATTCTGAAAATCAAGAGATATGTGCAGTCTTATGCCCAGTCCTGCTGCTTCCCCCAATAAGTGAAAAACTGTAGCCTAATGAGATTCTCCACCCCTATCTTGAAAGGAAAAAAAAAAAAAAAGATTTCATGATTAAGTTTGGAAAACAATGCTTTTGTTTTTTTCCGACAGTAAAGCTTATCATAAGTCCTGAAGAAATCCATTTAACTTTGTTTAGTATAGCATTTCCTCAAAGTTATTCTACTATGACTCTTTGTTTCTTTTTTTAAATACACTTATTAACATTCTGTGGAACTTCAAATGCTATCCTGAACTACCACATTAGAGGTCATGCTTTTTTTTTTTTTTTTTTTTTGAGACAAAGTCTCACTCTGTTGCCTAGGCTGGAGTGCAGTGGTGCGACCTTGGCTCACTGCAACCTGCGCCTTCCTGGGTTCAAGCAATTATCCTGCTTTAGCTTCCTGAGTAGCTGAGACTACAGATGTATACCACCAAGCCCAGCTAATATTTGTATTTTTTTGGTAGAGATCGGGTTTCACTGTGTTGGCCAGGCTGTTCTTAAACTCCTGGCCTCAAGTGATCTGCCTGCCTTGGCCTCCCAAAGTGCTGGGATTACAGGCATGAGCCACGCCTCCCAGCCAAGGCAATGCTTTTTCTGTAACTGAAGCATACTGGGCATAGAATTTGAAGTTAAAGAACAGAAAGTGACGCAAGTCATCTGATGATTCCAGTTTTCTCCTTTATGATCTGACTAGAAGGTGTAAATATATTTTAGCCTACTCCACTGTCTCTAATGATATCACTTTTAAAAGCTTAATTCTTTTTAAAATTAAGCTAAATGTTAGTAAATGATAAAAGCTTGAGGATTCATCAGCCATGAAAAAGACAACAGGCATCGCTCCCTTTTTTAATGATCTATGGAAAATCCTTACCATATAGTTCAGCAAATCCATTCATGGGCACCCGAGATGTGCCAGTGACAAACTGAAGCAATCTTATTCTTTTTTCTGAATCCATCATTAAAACAGCCTGAATAAGATAAAAACATAATTTAGGGAACAGCACTGAAAAAAGGGTAAACAAATAATCCTAAAACACAAGCAAGCAGAATTTAGTTAGAATATTAATAATCCCTTACTAGATTTGCATATTTCTTTTAGTTAAATTTTTGTTTATGGGTGGCTTACAAAGTTCTTGAAAACTTTATTTCTAAGGCTATGTGGCAACCTTTTAGAATGAGATTATAACCTTAGTGAACTAAAAAAATTTATTTTCAGATGTGACTCAAGGCTTTTAAACATTATATGCTAGGCGCAGTGTCTCATGCCTATAATCAATCCCAGCATTTTGGGAGGCTGAGGCGGGGACATCACTTGAGGCCAGGAGTTTGATGCCAGCCTGGCCAACATGGTGAAACCCCATCTCTACTAAAAATACAAAAATTAGCCAGGCGTGATGGTGTAGGCCTGCAATTCCAGCTACTCAGGAAGCTGAGGCAGAAGAATTGCTTGCACCTGGGAAATAGAGGCGGCAGTGAGCTGAGACTGTGCCACTGCACTCTAGCGTGGGAGACAGAGCGAGACTGTCTCAAAAAAAAAAAAAAAAACCCACATTATATTAATATTATTGAATGGCATACATATTTCTCTATCAGATATTTTAAAAGAGATATCCAAGAGTCCCTAGAAATACCCTGCAGGTTATTATAAGTTCTTTCAGAGTCCCTACTTTAGCAAGAAACTAAGCAATTGTCTCTGCCTGTCGTTCTACTTACTACCTTCTGAACATTTTACATATGTAGTAATAGTTACAGTCCCAGCAGGTGCATGTATACAGTACAAAATGAAAGATAATTTTTGCTGGTCTATATATTTTTTCTGTATCAGTTATATGTAATCCACCAGTACAGTGAATCAAGAGTTGACTTAGATATAATTAAATCTATCAAAAAGTAATTTACAAAAATAGAAGTTTCCAATTACCTTCCAAAACCATTGTATAACCTGATGATTTGCGCTGTAGCCATTTTTATACTTGGTATGTTCTCTCCAGTCATTCACATCCACATCTCCCAGTCCACACATAAGAAGCTACGTAAGGAATGTCAAATCATAAACAAGGAAAATAATCGCTTCAAAATTTCTGTTTTAACATAAAATGTTAGGAATGTTATATCTTACCTCTAGTTCATTTTCATCAAAAATTTTGATGAGATCCTGTGGTATGAGTTCAAAGAATCCCTAGAAGAAAGACATATTTAAAAACCTGATGGGCAGGGCCAATGGCCTTTCCTATGCTTCAGCTTCTGGGTTCCAGTGGAGGAATCGCACATCCACCCAAGTTTCTACCACTACACAATCACGGGCTCTTCCCTGAGATCTCAATATTGGTCAGAAAATGTACGTGTGCCCAGTCTGTTCTCTCTCATTTATTCCTCAAAATGGCTATTTTCAAACTCTCTATGGCCAGGAGTGGAAGCTCATGCCTGTAATCCCAGCACTTTGGGAGGCCGAGGTGGGCGGATTGCTTGAGTCAAGGAATTTGAGACTAGCCTGGGAAATGTGGTGAAACCCCATCTCTACATATACAAAAATTAGCCAGGCATGGTGATGTGCACCTGTAGTCCCAGCTACTGGGGAGGTTGAGGTAGTCCAGCCTGGACGACAAACTGAGACCCTTTCTCAAAACAAGAACAACCCCAAGACCTAAAATGCAATTAAAAAAAAAACACAAACAAAAAACTAGAACAACAAAAACCAAATTTCTCATCCTTCTCAGGCCTCCATATCACCCCTTCTTTACAGAGTAGATAAGTTCTATTTGGGAGAAAACAGAGGCAAGTGGCCGGGTGCGGTGGCTCACACCTGCAATCCCAGCACTTTAGGAGGCTGTGGTGGGTGGATCACGAGGTAAGGAGTTTGAGACCAGCCTGACCAACATGATGAAACCCCATCTCTACTAAAAATACAAGAAAAATTAGCCAGGTGTGGTGGCAGGCACCTGTAACCCCAGCTACTCAGGAGGCTGAGGCAGGAGAATCGTTTGAACTCAGGAGGCGGAGGTTGCCATGAGCCGAGATCACACCACTGCACTCCAGCCTGGGCAACGAAGTGAGACTCCGTCTCAAAAAAAAAAAGAAAAGAAAAGAGAAGAGAAGCAAGTATGCATGATGGAACTCCCTCAAGCTTCTCCATCCCTGCATCCCAGCCATCACCAACACCCATCATGGCCTCCTTCCCACTGCATTGGAAGAGAGGTGCCACCTCCTCTTTCAGGCTAGGCCTGCACCTGTGTTTCACCTGCTCCTCAGGGAGGTCATCTTACTACATCTCTTTCTCTTTATTGGCTTACTCTGTATGCATTAAAATTTGTTAAAACAAAGCAAGCAAGCAAACAAAAAACCTTAATGACTTTCCCTTCACAGCCAAGTTCTTGGCAATGCCATGCAGTTACCAAATCCACTCACTTACCTCCCATCTAACCCTCAGCCCACTGCCATCTGACCGCTACACTACAGCTTCCTTGAAATTGTTCTGGAAAAAGTCAAGGACAGCTTTGTAGGTATATCTGATAAATACTTTTAATTCCTTATCATATTTGACTTCTTTGCAGTATGATTAAAAACATCTTTGCTATTGAAACTCTGTCTGCTCTTGATACCCTTGTCTACCTTTGTTAATTTCCTTTGCAGTTTCCTTTCCGCCCTCCCCGCCGCCATGCTCTAAACTGTCCATTCATAAACCTTCCATTCAAAACAAGGGTTAAGATGCTGGTGTTCCTAGGTCTCTCTCCACATGTGAGGCCATCTACTTTCACTGCCTTTTCACATTTTCCATCTTACCGAGTTCACCGCTTCACTACACAGGCAGATAATCCCCGAATCCAAACATCTCTACCCTTTAAGTCTCCTTTCCTGAATGACATTCAAATGCACAGGTAGTTCTTATCACCACCACTATCTTCATTCCCTTACCATTCTTATCACAGTTCCCTCACCATTACCTTAATTCCTTACCATTTCTCACCAGGATTACTGTAGCACTTTCCCAGCTCTGCTGGGAAGTCTGCTGCTAGTCTTGCTCTCATCTAACTCACTCTACATAGCACTTCCAGAATGATCTAAAACGTAAATTGAATCCTGGTGTCTTATTGGTTAATAGCCTTTAATGCTACCTTCCTTTCCCGTCCTTGAAATTCAGAGAAAACTCCGAACTCTACTGATTCACACACAGGCCTTTTATAAACTGGTCTCTTAGCTCTGCAGGCTTATTGATCCCCTCTTGCATTCTCTCAGCCAGCATGCTCAACTGCCTGTGGGTATAGCCTACCTTATTGCCAGACTTCACACATGCTGCTCCTGCTGCTTAGAACTGCATTTCCCTCCTCTCCATGGTTGGCCAACCCCTCTAGTCCTTCTTTGTCCCTTCCTTTGCCCCTCCCTGATTTGTACTTTTCTTCTGTGCTCTCCTAGCATTTATGCTTGCCTCTGTTCATTTCCCTCTTTTTGTCTTTTCTTTTTTTGAGACAGAGTCTTGCTCCGTCGCCCAGGCTGGAATGCAGTGGCACGATCTGAGCTCACTGCAACCTCTGCCTCCCGGGTTCAAGAGATTCTCCTGCCTTAGCCTCCTGGGTAGCTGCAATTACAGATGCGGGCCACCACGCCCAGCTAATTTTTGTATTTTTAGTAGAGATGCTTTTTCACCATTTGGTCAGGCTGGTCTCAAACTCCTGACCTTGTAATCCACCTGCCTCAGCCTCCCAAAGTGCTGGGATTACAGACGTGAGCCACCGCGCCTGGCCCCATTTCACTCTTTGCAGCATACATCCCTTGACAGCAGGACCTATGCCTTTTGGCCTGGTACAGCACCATACACACAGTATTCAATACTGAATTTATGAAAAAGTATGTGATACACACACACACATTTTTAGACACAAGGTTTTACTCTGTCACCCAGGCTTGAGTGCAGTCGTGCCATTATAGCTCATAGCTCACTGTAGCCTCGACTTCCCAGGTTCAAGTGATCCTCCATCCTCAGCCTCCCAAGTAGCTGTGACCATAGGCACATGCCACAACACAAGGCTAATTTTTAATTTTTGGTAGAGATAAGGTCTCCCTATGTTGTCCATGCTGGTCTTGAACTCCTGGGCTAAAGTGATCCTCCTGCCTCAGCCTCCTCAAGTGTTGGGATTATAGGCATGAGCCACTATGCCCAGCCAGATACACATTTAACAGAAGATGTTAAGTTAGCTTAATAAATGAGTGCTCTGACAATCACTTATATGCCTACCAATTGGGGAAGTTTAAATAACATATTAATTTATATTATGAATAAAATATAGCCACAAAGAAAGGCAGCTATATGTCTCCACATGTAAATATCCCCAATAAATATCTGATTAAAAAAAGAAAGTAGGTTGGGCATGGTGGCTCATGCCTGTAATCCCAGCACTTTGGGAGGCCAAGGCGGGTGGATCACTTGAGGTTAGGAGTTTGAGACTAGCCTGATCAACATAGTGAAACCCTGTCTCTACTAAAAATACAAAAATTAGCCAGGCATGGTGGTGGGCGCCTGTAACTGCAGCTACTCAGGAGGCTGAAGCAGGAGGATCACTTGAGCCTAGGAGGTGCAGGTTGCAGTGAGCCGAGATTACGCCACTGCATTCCAGCCTGGGCGACAGAGTGGCCAATCACTCTAGTCCTTCTAGTCTAAAAAACAAAAACAAAAAAACAACAAAGCAGAGGGCATTAAAAATCTGAAGACAACAGTTAAAGATGAATCTGCTAAGACTATGAAAGGGGAAAGGCACCCAATTCTCAGCAATAATAAACAGCTTATGGGGAGGTTCTTACTTTCATCTCATTGGTATTAATAATATATTAATAATTAAAATTCCTTAAGTTAGAGAGCTTCCAGAATTCCTCACTCTTAACATGTAAGAAATTACATATGGCCGGGCGCGGTGGCTCACGCCTGTAATACCAGCACTTTGGGAGGCTGTGGCTGGTGGATCACAAGGTCAAGAGATCGAGACCATCCTGACCAACATGGTGAAACCCCATCTCTACTAAAGATAAAAAAAAGTTAGCTGGGCATGGTGGCGAATGCCTGTCCCAGCTACTGGGGAAGCTGAGGCAGGAGAATCGTTTGAATGCAGGAGGCCAAGATCTTGGCAGTGGCCAACATCGGGCCACTGCACTCCAGCCTTGGCAACAGAACAAGACTCCATCTCAAAAAAAAAAAAAAAAAAAAAAAAAAAGAAGAAGAAAGTAAGTCACAAAACAAAATGTATGAGGTGATCCTATTTAGAAAAACAAATATGTTACACTATCCCTACAGCACTCTGGTTCTTTTGCTGTCCTACGGTGAAGGGAATGGAGTTGGGAAAACGCCTGGGGAAGGGGACCTTTCAATGTCTATTGTCTAGATTTCTTGAATGAATGAATGGAATAGCTAATACAAAAATATAATTTAGAATGATTTCACAAAACAAGTCATATACTTATTTTTCTCAGCTGTGATGAGCCCTAATATTTGAAACTTATGGGTTATACTGTGAAATTATGGAAGAGCAAATAAAAGAAAATAAATACCTCTTTAAAAGCAGCCATTTGCTTCTGGATTCGGTTTACAAATCGCCACTGTATTACAAGACTAAAAAGAAACATTTCATTTTCACGTGAACCAAGACAAAATTCAGAGGCACAATTATTCCAGTTAGAAACAGAAACCAAAGACCAGCTGAGCCCTAGGCAAAAGCTGAATGTGAGTGCTTGCTACTAAACTGGGATGGAGAGAGAAGAAGAACACTGGGATTCTGGCCAATGGGACAGAGAAAGATGGTAAGATGAGGCTTTTTGGAATAAAGTATAAAATTATGTCCAATAAAATACTTATTAATAAAATACTTACTAAATATATTCCTTTTTGTTCTTATTGGTGACAACTATTTCTGATCCACCATTTTTCAACTCATGTTGGTGTGTCTAAAATCAAACACAATGCCTTGGTATGTTATTTTAGTGAGAAAAAATTTTAAAGTATACATACTGTAGTTATACAAGAAACCTGGTGTTTTAAATTATGTCCAGTCAAAAGTAAAAAGCTAAGAAAACTTAAAATATTGGTTTTACTGAAATAAATATGGAACGAGTCAAATGTCAAAGAAAGCACAAAGTCTTGCTGAGAGACAGCTTTTGTTACTGGAAACTAAGTGTAAAAGTAGAGCATAGAAAAGTATTAAGCGTAGGTATTAACATCTAAACATTTGTTTCACAATTTATGTGCCATTTTAACTGATCAAAATTCACAAACCTGTCCAAAAAGTTCTTCATCTATAATAAACCTGAGGTCCAATTCTGTTGGGTCATTTTCAAGAATCCATCTTAGAGAATTGTAATATTCACTATCCTAGATAGGAAAAATTACAAATTTAAAATTTGTATATATAACACACCTGAAATCGCAAAAACCAGTATGCACAGGGTCTGAATAGTTGGGTAAAAGACGAGAGGTCGGATGGACATCCTTTCCTTACACAAATACACATATCACAAAAAGTGGATGACAGGTAAGGGCAAGAATAAAAATGTATCAATCAATCAAGTGGTGCCTACTTAAAAGTTCAGAATCTATGTCTATGTGGAAACAGTGGAGGCACGGATTTTATTATCCAGTTAAAGGAGTGAATCAAAAAGTTTTCAGATAAAACCTAACTTCTGTGGATACCCAGGAGCACTTAGCACATTCCTCACATGCCTATGTGACTGTGTGTGAAATGTTTTATTTATTTTTTAATTTTTTTTTGAGACAGGATCTCACTCTATCACTTAGGCTGGAGTGCAGTGGTGTGATCATCACTCACTGTAGCCTCGACCTCCTAGGCTCAAGTGATCCTCCTGCCCCGGCCTCTCGAGTAGCTGGGACTACAGGTGTGCACCACCATGCCTGGCTAATTTCTGTATTTTTTTGTAGAGACGAGTATCACCATGTTGGCCAGGCTGGTCTCAAACTCCTGACCTCAAGTAATCCACACCTCAGCCTCCCAACGTGCTGGGATTATAGTTGTACACTGCTGTGTCCGGCCCTGTGTGTGAAATGTTTAAGTAGCTATGAGGAGGCCATTATTTATACGCAGCCAGAGTTAAAGAAAAATCTCTAAATAAATATAGAGGCTCAATGAACCAACTCAAATAACTGTGCAATCTTGAGAATAATAAAGAATCACATTGTTTGTGCTGTAAATATGTAACAAGAAAAGAATAAAAAATGAACTTGGTACTAAAGAAGATGCCCTAGAATTCATGTGAACACACATTGTGTGAAGCTATTCAGCAGCACCGGAAACAACATGGCTATAGTCAGAGGTTGAATCCTTGGGCTTCTGTTTCTTTCTAGGAGCCTAACCATAATGCTTTGCCATTTGACTGCCATTTAAAAAATATACACCATTCATCATAAAACATCATATTTCAAATACTAATTCAAAAGATACATAACTTGTATAACCTGTTGAAGTATTTATGTTTACTGATACCTATAACTTGATAACTATAACTCTGAAATGCATGAAAAAACTAAGATAGGTTGATGGATAGACAGACAGGTATGTGATCAACTAAATCTAGAAGACAATGCAATTGTGAGTAGTGGATATAGAAGTGTCCAGTGTAAAATTCTTCCAACTTTATTATACATTAGAAAATTTTCATAGTAAAATGTTGAGGAAAAAGTTCATTTGTATTTTGAAACATGATAATTTATTAATTTCCATATCATTAAAATCAAATTCTTCAAAATGCTCAAGTTGCTTGTTAAATTATACTTCCTCTATACTGTAAGTGAAAAAGACATACCACAGATTCCATATCATGAAGGGTTATCGGTTTGTGAAGCATCATCTTGTAAAATGGGCGGATGAAAAAACCTTGCAAAAAACAAAATACATTTAGGATGATTACCAAGTGAAAGAAAACAGGTAATTACATTGTAAAAAGTTTATACTTAATACTAACCATCCAACAGTTTGCCATGATAAACTGCCATTCCAGCCACCCGACCAATAAACTTGAAGTAAGAGAGGTGATCTTCATTACACAATCCAGAGTTTGGATTTATCTGTAGGGTATAATTGTCCCTGTAAAGACAATTCCATTTAAATACTCCATTTGAAAAACTTTAATATGACAAATAATTATAAAAAATCTTCCTCTTTTAAGAATTGTTTACTAGTGTTAGAACCACATTCCTCCACTGGACTTAATGGTTTTAAAAATAGCACTTTCTGTCAAAAAGTGGAAACAACACAAATGTCCTCTGGCAGATGAATGTTTACACAAAGTTGTTTTTTTTTTTTTTTTTTTTTTGAGATGGAGTATTTCTCTGTCCCCCCAGGCTGGAGTGCAACGGCATAGTCTCGGCTCACTGAAACCTCTACCTCCCAGCTTCAAGCGATTCTCCTGCCTCAGCCTCTGAGTAGCAGGGACTACAAGCACCTGCTACCACACCCGGCTAATTTTTCCACAGTTTTAGTAGAGATGGGGTTTCACTATGTTGGCCAGGCTGGTCTTAAAATTATGACATCATGATCCACCCATCTCGGCCTCCCAAAATGTTGGGATTACAGGTGTGAGACACTGTGCCCGGCCTAAACAAAGTATTATATGTAAAAATAATGGAATATTATTCAGCCTTAAAAAGGAAGGACATTCTGATACATGCTACAACATAGATGAACCTTGAAGACATCATGCGAAGTGAAATGAGCTGATCAAAAAAGGACAAATAGTGAATGATTCCACTTAAGTGTGGTACCCAGAGGAGTCAAATTCATAGGGACAGAAAGTAGAATGGTGGCTGTCAGGGAATGAGGAGCAAGTGCTTTCTGGGTACAGAGTTTCATTTTGGGAAGATGAAAAAAGAAAACGTTCTAGAATTGGATGGTGCTGATGGCAACTCAGCAATGTGAATGTATGTAACGACTCTAAATTGTGTATTTAAAATAGTTAATTTGATAAATTTGATGTAATGTGTATTATACCACAGCTTTTTAAAGTCACTTCTGAAACATCAGTTAAAATTGCCCTTTTCTGGCATGACATACATTTTCCTTGTATCGCATGACTCTTACTTCTAAAACCGTGATTTTTCTTTTTCTGCATATAGTCATTGTAAAGTTACTTACGTAGCAGAATATTCGAACAACCCATAATAAGGGTTAAACATTTCCTTTGAGATCAGAAAGAACCATTCTCTGGCAACTCCTCCATAATCCAATCCCTTTTCACCATCAAACTCAATCCACAGTCGAGCCTTGAGGAAGTCTGCTCTCTTGACACCCATAATTCTCCGGTAAGAGTCCTCGAGAACAGTTGCTCGGCGAAGTTTCATTTCAAATTTGTTTGGAATGTCATTCTGAAAACCCAGAGGAGAGACTTATGGTTTCTATCAGTTCAACATAGTAACGAACCTGTCTCTCCTAAAGTTATAACATTCCCTCTACACCCTGTGTCTAAGTCCCTTTTTCCTTACGTAATATACTCAGGGCAAACACAACTAGGTATATTGTCTTGCTTTCCTCAATGGTATGAGAGAGTTCCTGCATTTTCTCTAATTACTTACTACTGTAATATAGACTTCTTTATATCTAAAAGGAGCTTTTGACTTTTTCTTTTTTGGAGAAAGTTCTGTTGTCTAGGCTGGTGTGCAGTGGCGTGAACATGGCTCACTGCAGCCTCGACCTCATGGGCTCAAGTGATCCTCTTACCTCAGCCTCCTAAGTAACTAGACCATAGAAGCATGCCATCATGCCTGGCTAATTTTTAACATTTTTGTACAGGTGTGGTCTTGCCATCTTGCCCAGGCTGTTCTCAAACTCCTAAGTTGAAGCAATCTTCCCGCCTTGGCCTTCCAAAGTGCTGGGATTACAGGGATGAGCCACAGTACCCAGCCTAAAGAAGCTATTGATGGTGATGGTAATGCCCCCATGAAGCCATTTCGTTAATAGTCCTTTTCATATTAAGTTCCAGTGACCGCCGTTCTGTGACCTGTAGGATAGCCACTGCTGCTAGTTGTTGCCTGCCCATTTGTTCACAGTTTTCCCTTTCTCTACCTTTCCTCCCTGGAGTCTATCCTCTTTCATTCATTAACAGATGCTAACACTTACAGATTGTGCCATATACGGTTTGGCTGGGTCCCCACTCAAGTCTCATCTTGAATTGTAACTCCCACAATTCCCATGTGTCTTAGGAAGAACCCAGAGGGAGATGAATGAATTATGGGGGCGGGTCTTTCCTGCACTGTTCTCGCGATAGTGAATGGGTCTCGCGAGATCTGATGGTTTCTTTGCACAAGCTCTCTCTTTGCCTGCTGCCATCCACCTAAGATAACATTTGCTCCTCCTTGTCGTCCGCCATGATTGTGAGGCCTCCTCAGCGGCGTGGAACTGTAAGTCCAATAAACCTTTTTCTTTTGTACATTGCCCGGTCTCGGGTATGTCTTTATCAGCAGTGTGAAAACAAACTAATACAGCCAGGCTCGGTTCCCCTGGAACGGGGGCGGAGGGGAGGCGTTAACTCATTTAACCTTATAACAATACCATGCAAAAGCTACTATTATTGCCTTCATTTTATACATAAAACTGAAGAAGACAACTTAAGAAAGTCTTAACTCCTGAGTCTGTGCTCTTAATTAATGGAGCTACATTGCCTTACTAATCTTTTGTACATTTTTTGCTTACGTGACAAGTGTATGTAACTATGCTTTAGGCGGACCTTACTGTAAATTTTACGAAAGATACATCTAAATATTTCATTCCTCAGTACTTCATGGGCAAATTTCCAGGGGAAACTAGTAAGAGAAAACATGCCATCAACATTTTGTCACCTCCAAAAAAGAAGGTTAGCTCTAAGGAAAAAAAAAATTTATTCTCAATTTATTTAGAGAAAATGAGAAGCCCTATAGAGACATGACAATGTTAGCAGTTGATAAAAGCAATATAAGCATAATATGAGCAGTTTACTGCTTATGTCATTAAAAAAATGGTAAGCTTGCAGAAAAGCACTTTTAGACTGGATACTAGGCAGCTGGCGCAGGTAAGCATTTATCAAAGACCCACTCTGGGCCAGGTGGTATTGTAGTAGCCAAGGATGGGGAATAAAGGGAATACAAACAGGCTGTAAAATGTTGCTTCCTCAAGGAGTTTCTAATCTGGTGCATATGTGAAAAACAAGAGTAAATGCTGCTATTTCTGAGACTTAAAATAGGAGAACAATTGCTGATGATAGAGATGTAAGCAGTGTTCTGCAGGGCATAAAAGACTGAGCTATTGACTTCAAATGAGGCAATCAAGAAGGCTTTGAAAGGAAGTCTTTAGACAGAAAAAGAGGGAAGGAGGAACAGCATACATGAGGGGTCTGATATATTTAATACCCAGAGAGTACAGAAGGAGAAGGGAGAGGAAGGGAAAGCAAGCAGGGATTATAGTGAAAAAAATGTGAAAAAGTAGTCTGGGGGAGAGGGTGGACAGTGTGAATGCAGTCGAGAAGAGAGTTTCTGAGCAGGGGAGCCACACGGTCAGATCACTGGGTTCTCATAAGCTGACGGGACAGGGTATAAAGAACAGTTTTAAGGAGGAGAAACAAGAGGCACACTGGTCAGTTAAAGACCCCTGGAACAGCTCAGAGAGAAGAGACAAAGGGATGTGTGAAGCAGCAACGGCAGTGGAAGAAGGGAGGACTACAAGAGAAACTTCGTGTTTGAACTGAGTAGTAGACAAGTGCATGCATTCTGGAATCTGGCCCTGTGTTCAAATTCTGACTTTACCATTCACTAGGTGTGAGACTTTGGGCAGGTTACATGTCTTTTCTAAGGATTAATCTCCTCATCTATAAAATAGGAAAAATAATAATGATAGCTACCCGCATGGAGTTGTTTCAAGACTTAATGGGGTAATGCATTAAAAATGCTTATACAGTATCTGGCACATGGTAATTATTAGCTATCATTATTCCTAACTACGAAATGTTGATGATAAGGAAGCTGAAAAGGTTAAAGACAGCACATGGCTTTCAATCACTGGTTTTTAATTTTTTTTTTTTTTTTGAGACAGAGTACTGCTCTGTCATCCAAGCTGGAGTGCAGTGGCATGATTATAGCTCAGGGCAGCCTTGAACTCGTGAGGTCCAGTAATTCCAGTAATCCTCCTGCCTCAGCCTCCCAAAGTGCTGGGATTACAGGCATGAGCCACTGCACCTGCTGTTTTTAATATTCTTTATCTCTGTTTTGGTGCTACGCTTTCTGACATTCTAAGTGTTCTTGATGTTCTGCTCTTTTGCTGTGATGTGTCTAGACATAGATTTTAAAAATCCTGCTTGGGCCCTTTTATTAATGTGAGAATTCATATTCTTAACCTTCTCTTCCTCATGATCTTGGTCCCCTCCTTCTGGAATGACTTCATGTCTTTGAACCTTTCTTTTGTACGTTTATCCCTTACATACCTTTGTTGCATTCTGGGTCATTTCCACAAAAATTAACTTCTCTTTTAATTTTCTTAATCACTAACATGATATGTCATGTTGGTTAGGAACATGGGATCTGGGGCTAGACCACTTGGCTTTTCTACTTAACCATGGGACTTGATCACATTACCTATTCTCTCTGTGCCTCAGTTTCCTCATCTGTGAAATGTGATAGTACTCCCTTCCTTACAGAGTTATTGTAGAGATTAAATGAATAACATATGTAAACTTCTAAGAATAATGCCTGGTATGCAGTGAGAGATGAATAAATATTACTGCTTTTTAAAGTTTTTTTTTTGTATTTCGTATTTCTGTATTTTGTAGCCTGTAATGGGACTGCCTCCCATATCCTGCTGCCTGAAAGACATTAACAATTAGATACTATAACATGTGTCAAGCACTCAGAGTGGCAAAAAATGGAGAAGCTAGTGCTTCTATTCCCCCAGCATATTCTCATTAAGAATGAAAATATTTACCAGAACAATAAATCAGCAAACATTTAAAATCCCCAAGTCTAGAAGCAGAAAAATTTCCAGGGAAATTTTCACTCAAAGTTATTCTTTCTTTCTTTTTTCTTCTTTTTCGAGACAGGGTCTCACTCTGTCACCTAGGCTGGAGTGCAGTGAAGTGATCTCAGCTCACTGCAACTTCCACCTCCCGGGTTCAAGCAATTCTCCTGCCTCAGCCTCCTGAGTAGCTGGGATTACAGGCGTGCGCCACCATGCCCAGTTAATTTTTGCATTTTAGTAGAGATGGGGTTTCACCATGTTGGCCAGGTTGGTCTCAAACTCCTGACCTCAAGTGATCCACCTGCCTCAACCTCCCAAAGTGCTGGGATTATAGGCATGAGCCACCACTCCTGGCCCAGAAAATTATTCTTAAAAACGAGTGTAGAAAGTTGATGCTATTTATGAATTTTAGTAAGGCAGAAAATATTTAGTCTAAAAAACTACCATGTTTTATTTTTGTTAAAAATTTGGGTGAAAATTTGAGGTAGCCTACCCACCATCTTGAATCTTTGTGAAAGCAGGCTTCTGGCTTAGAATGCAAGAAAGTATAACCCAATATGGCCACCTAGTGGTAGTATTCCTAAAGTGCAGGCAACAGAGGACAGGATGAGCAAATTGAGAGGCAATAAAACTAATAGACACCAACAGAAATGAAATAGATGGACAGGTGATAAGTTTAGTTCCAAACATGTTGCATTTGTGGCTATGGGAAAAAGTGTAGTGAACATAACTGATAAGCATAAGCAGACAAGTCACAAGAGCACAGTTCCACTCATGATTGCAGTTTTAAATTATGCAGAGAGATTACATTTGAAGCTGTAGAGAATGAATGACTATGGCTGGAGAAAAACAAAGTCATAAAAAATTCAGTGATCTCCAACACAGAAAAGACTAGCTTAGAAGATAATTGCCTGAGCCACTCTTGCTCAGATTCTACAAAGATCAAGCCCCACAAACTCCACAAGGACACCCAGGTTAGAGCTCTGGAAAGCAAACTTTTAATGCCATTATTCTGTATTATAAAATGTCTTCAAAAATAAGGACATAAAGTAATTATGATCTGTAGTGATATATCACAGCTACTCAAAAAATTAGCATCCTTTTTCTATGAAAAACTTTTCACTCAAAGTTGTTACAAATATAGAACAAATTCTTAGTTAAAAAAATAAAAACATTTTCCTTTACTTTCCATCTATGTATTGATGACTCTTAAGTATTTTTTTACAAACATCACTAACCTGCTTCTTCAACTTTCTTCGGAAGAACTCATACTTTCTTTTATAATCCCTGGAGTACGGCACTGCCTTCAGTTGAAAATTTTGGAAAAATAAATAAGTTTAGGTTGTTTTTATTCTGGAACAATTTTTAAAGTTCCCTGCTGGGTATTTTATGAACATAAGTTAAGGGCATTAAAATAAAAATATTGGGAAAGAAAAGTTTAATTAGAAGAAAAACAAATACAAAACTTCAAAATGTTTAATTTCTCGGTTAAAGGTAAAATTGTATTCAGCAGTTCCTATGACTGTAATTTTCATCATGCAATATTCTTAAAATGTAACATGCCAGAAACAGGAAATTTCTTCCAAGCAGAGAAATATTAGAAAGAAAAATTTCCATTTCTAAAGACACTTTCGAAGTGATTTCTCCATTAAAGGAAAAACGTGAGAAGTGTACTTTTTCCTTGAACTCTGGGAAGCTGCCTTTTTTAGTCCTTATTTTAAAGGACTACATGTTGAGATAGTAAATAGTAATAAAAAACTCTATCTTCAGTTTTACTTATTTTTATGAATTAGAAAACATCTGAATAAAAATGGAAAAGGCAGCTATAAAAAACGATAAAAATTATCCTATCAAACTGACTCAAGAGTAGTACAATTATCATACACGGTAATATTTATACTTAAATGTGGATGTGTCTTTTTCTTTTTTTTTTTTTTTTTTTTTGAGACAGAGTTTTGCTCTTGTTACCCAGGCTGGAGTGCAATGGCAAGATCTCGGCTCACCACAATCTCCGCCTCCTGGGTTCAGGCAATTCTCCTCCCTCAGCCTCCTGAGTAGCTGGGATTACAGGCACGCACCACCATGCCCAGCTAATTTTTTGTATTTTTAGTAGAGACGGGGTTTCACCATGTTGACCAGGATGGTCTCAATCTCTTGACCTCGTGATCCACCTGCCTCGGCCTCCCAAAGTGCTGGGATTATAGGCGTGAGCCACCGCGCCTGGCCATGGATGTGTCTTTCATACAGGCATTTACAATATTTTTTTGTTGTTGTTTAGATAGAGTCTCACTCTGTCACCCAGGTTGGAGTGTGGTGCGGCAATCTCAGCTCACTGCAACCTCTGCCTCTTGGGTTCAACCGATTCTCCTGTCTCAGCCTCTCAAGTAGCTGGGACTACAGGTGCCTGCCAACAAGCCCAGGACTTTATTTATTTTTATTTTTTTTTTGCATTTTTAGTAGAGAGAAGGTTTCACCACATTGGCCAGGCTGGTCTTGAACTCCTGACCTCAGGTGACCCACCTGCCTTGGCCTCCCAAAGTGCTGGGGTTACAGGCATGAGCTGGGCCCGATTTCTATCAAAAAGTTTAAGAATGACCCTGGAGTGGATAGGGTGCTGCTGCGTCCTCATCCAGATACACTCTCTGCTCCTTTCTGATTTGTGGAGGACTGTCATTATTTTTGTTCAGACAGCGGCAGGCACCAGACTGAGCTCAGCAGCCTACACTGCCTTACCATTCTGACGGTCTGGCTCACTTGTCTCCCACAGTTATTGCACAGGGCAAGGGTAATGACGTCATAGAATCTTTTCAAATAACGGAGACTTGGAGTATGGGAAATAGGGGAGAGGAGAGAATAGCCGATGTGCTTGAGGACTCAATGCCTGTAGGGTTATGCCCTTGACTATCTGCTCTTGAAGAGACAGGTGAGAGGACAGTCTCATCAGAGCACACTGGTACAGAGAGACTTACTGGTCCAGTTATTGCTACATTCTGCAACCGAGGATCTTCCCATTGTGTTCTTTTTATATCTGAAGGGTAGAAAAAGGAAAAAGATGTTCTTTCTCACACATAAAATTTATTATAAAAAATAACATAATGAAAAATCACAATGAACATACTGTGATTTATGTAGAAGATTCTTCCATCTGTGTGAGTTCTCTCTTCCCATCCTGGCTATAATTAAGAATGTATTTCAATTATTTTAGAATAGGGTTTTAGATGTATGGATAGAAAAATAGCACTGATTGTATGGTTAATTTAAATCGCATATGCCGTTCCATTCTTAGAAGGTATCAACATTTTAATAATAAGATTAATTATAGCTGATAAAGAACTACTATATCCCAAAATACAAAATATTTGAGACAGCCAAGTAAGAGAGGTTAGTATTCTATACACTTACAGGTAAAGGCCCTAGATCACTGGAAGTATCAAGTGCTGTCTTTCCTCTCAGATGGGCTGGAATTTTCAATCTTGGATCTTCCTTTTTTGGTACAGTAAATAAAGAACAACACACACACAAATTTCAAAATAATCAAAGTCAGTCTATTACTATGTTTTCTAATATCAATGGACATTTAAAATATTCTCTTGTAAAAGTCCTTTCATATTTTATTTCCTAAATATGTGACATAATATTTTCTCCTTTGAAATCTACCACTCTCAGGCTATAATATCAAAAGGAATAAGGATCAGTTCTCAGGGATCACCACTAACTGGTCACCTCTTTGCCCCGCTCTTTAGGAAATGTGTCACTCTATGGGGGTTTTCTCTACGTAAAAACTGGTAAAAGAATGGGGCATTAAATTGGACCACATGATATTTCTAAGCTCCAGAACATGCATTTTGGCAGCTCTGTTCAGGTTGATTCATATTTTTGAATAACAGGAAGGTAAGCCCAAAAAGGTTATTAAAGGTCAATTCAGAATGTTAAAAATGTGAACAAAATTCAATTTATGTGGTTTAATTTACATATATTATTTTAATATTATTAATTTATTAAATAATTTTAGTAGTATTTAAGGTATGCTGGTCTTTTAATAATTAATTAAAATTTATTCATCTGCTCCTAATTTTGAGTAATTTTTCTAGTGGTAAGCCAAGCACTAAACAACTTTAAGCCTTACCTTAAAATAAAAAAACTTGTTCTACCTAGCCTCACAAGGTTTTTTGGTATTAAATGAGATAGGGATTCAAAAGTTCTTTGGAGCTAGAAAGCCTCATATAAAAGCAAAGGATTATTCCTACATATCTTCCTAAGCATTTATGGCTAGTGAGCTAAAAACTGGAAATAGGAAGTAAACATGAGTATCTCCATCATAATCCAAAACAATATTAAAAAAGAAGGGTAAGTATGTTCCTGAATATAAATAATATTATTAAGAATTCAATATATCTTTTAATGAATACTAGAAAACATAGGTTATACTAATATACACTTAAAGATGATAAGGAACTATACATAAGAGATGACTATCGTTGTTATAAATTTAAATGGAAGAGTATCAAAGTTACCCAGGTGGTGGTTTTAGTGTTGTGGTCAATAAAGAAAGGCCTCCCATTTGGTGCATGCCGGACTTCCCAGCCTTTAGGAAGGAATCCTTGCTCAGTTTCTGATGGCTGGGTCACCTGCTGGCCTGAATCACTTGTGGAAGCTTGTGACTGAGGGCCCGCAGAACTCTGGCTTGATGTCAGCTGATTGGTCTCCACTGTGGCCTAGCATATTTACGAAATCATATCGTAATATTTTATAGAGAACTCACAAATAGCAGCAGTTAAAAAGGTAACTTAACCTGCAAATGCAATACACATCTTCCTTTAAAGAGACTCTAAACATTTCAGGCTCATTTTCAAATGTAGTTATGGCATATTAATATTTTCCCAACATTTTAATAATGCATTACATTTAATAACATTTTTCCAATAAGCTATTTTGTCAAATTTGATTTTAATAATAATTTATAATTTCTCAACTAATTCTCAAGCAGTGAGATAGCAGTTAACAGTCTGTTGTGGGTGCATCTGACTGAGGGAGCGAGGTCCACACGCTCAAGACCTAGCTGCAAGCGGAGCTCTGGTGCCTATAGTAGGAGGTTGTCTTTATTCTCCCAAAACTCATAGGATGGGGGATTCTTATACACAGAAGTAGATTCGAATGTCAGGCAGACAAAATGAATGACAAATATCTACCACAGAAGTGGATAACTGAAATGTAATATAGTCATATGATGGGATATTAGTAGTTAAGAGAAATACACTGCGTCTATAAATAACAACATAGAGCTTTAAAACAATGTTAAGCAAAAAAAAGATGTAGACCTATGGGGTCACAACATCAATTAAAAAAAGGTTTTTTTTTAATGGAGCAGCACCTCATTCTATAAATTGAGTGTTCCCTAGTTGCAAAATTAGAAACACAGGCATATAAAAAATATTTTACTTTTTTTTTCTTTGAGATGGAGTCTCACTGTGTCATCCAGGCTGGAGTGCAATGGTGCAATCTCCACTCACTGCAAACTGCGCCTCCTGGGTTCAAGCGATTCTCTTGCCTCAGCCTCCCGAGTAGCTGGGATTACAGGTGCATGCCACCACAACCAGCTAATTTTTGTATTTTTAGTAGAGACAGGGTTTCACCATGTTAGTCAGCCTGGCCTCGAATTCCTGACCTTGTGATCTGCCCAGCTCACCCTTCCAAAGTGCTGGGATTATGGGTGTGAGCCACTGCACCCAGCTAATTTTAATTTACATTTTCTAAGCTCTTTAAGTATATAAAATTGGCTAGAAGAATACACAACAAATTCAAGACTGTGGTTCCCCCTGGGGAATGGAACCAAGAGCTTGGCTAAAAGAAATTTAGGTTAATCTGTAAGACTTTATTTTTAAAAATAAAATGTCTAGGAATTAATATGGTAACTTATTAATGATGTTAATTCTGAATAAAGGATATGTGTATCTGCTATATTATTTTCTAGACTTTTCAGTGTTAAAAAATTTTTCAACAAGAGATACGGTGATAAGAGAAAATAAATATTTTGCTAAACAGTTAAAAAGGAAATATTACAGGTGAAACTGTTGCCAAGGGTGAGGTGTTATCGGCATAAATTTCTTTAATAGATACCAATCACCAAGATTATGTTTTAGTTAAAATAATGATCTTAACTATTCAAATTATAAAAATACCCAAAGACCAGATTATTTACTTTTTCCTCTTATTCTCATTTGAACTTGTTTTATATAATAACGAGTGGTAATTTGTGTATATTAGAGATTCACAGGAAATGGTGGACACTTAGCATTAGTGTCAGAAAATAAATAATTTGAAGATGCTACAGCCAGGCACAGTGGCTCATGCCTGTAATCCCAGCACTTTGGGAGGCCAAGATGGGTGGATCACCTGAGGTCAGGAGTTTGAGATCAGTCTGGCCAACGTGGTGAAACCCTCTTTCTACTAAAAATACAAAAATTAGCCAGGCATGGTGGCACATGCCTGTAATCCCAGCTACTCTGGAGGCTGAGGTAGGAGAATCGCTTGAACCAAGGAGGCACAGGTGCAGTGAGCAGAGATTGCACCATTGTACTCCAGTCTGGGCGACAAGAGTGAGACTCCATCTCAAAAAAAAAAAAAAAAAAGATGCTAGAAGTATCCAGTATATACTATAAAGTGATGTAATAGTTTACATAGGATGTGAGTTTAAATCCTGTAAGAAAGTAAATTAATAGGTTGCAGGGTACCTGTACAGTGGGCTTTGTCCAAGTAGTTGTTCTGGAATTGTGATCTACATAATATGATCTTCCTCTTTCATCTTGTTTTTCTTCCCAACCTGGTGGTAATCCAGATGAAGTAGGCAAAAGCTAAAGTGAAGAATAACAGAAGAATTAAATATATCAAATTTAAGAATCCTTCTATTACCCCCAAAAGTTCCCTCAATCCCCTTGCCTACTCTCAGCTCAAGCAACCACTCATCTGCTCTCTGTTGCTAGTTTTGCCTTTTTTAGAAATATATATATATGTTTATAGAGAGAGAGAGAAAGAGAGAGGGACAGAGAGAGAAACAGAGAGAGACAGTCTTGCTCTATTGCCCAGGCTGGAGTGCCGTGGTATGATCTCGGCTCACCGCAACCTCTGCCTCCTAGGTTCAAGCGATTCAAGTGCTTCAGCCTACCGAGTAGCTGGGAGCACAGGCATGCGCCAACACACCCAGCTAATTTTTTTTTTATTTTTAGTATTGACAGGGTTTTGCCATGTTGGCCAGGCTGGTCTTGAACTCCTGGTGTCAAGTGATCCACCTGCCATGGCCTCCCAAAGTGCTGAGATTACAGGCATGAGCCACCATGCCTGGCCAGAAGAATTAAATATTAATAAGAAAGAATCCTTTGAAAAGCACCACATTCCTTCTTCACTACTTGCTTGCTTTAAAACAAATCATATTTTATTTTATTGAACTAAAAACCATGTCTTATAATGAAAAATGGGTAAATTATACATCTTAATTTAGTGAAATAAGCCATATTTTAAATATTTTAAAGTGTGCAAAATAAAGTGTTCAGTATTTCACTTGGGGGAAAAAAATCACTAGCACCAACAACGATGAGAGTGAAAACAACCCTAATAAAATACGTCAACAATAACAAGCACATGCTAAGTGTTTAATACAGATGTCATTTTCTTCCCACCTGAATCTTAATGAGATGATTGCTAATATTGGCCCATTTTACTTGTGAGTAAACAGAAGCTTAAAATATGGAAGTAACTTGTTACTACACTTGATCTTGGCAAAAATGCCAAGAAGTCATGGAAGTAACTTGTTAAGCGACATTGCTTGTAAGGAATGGAGCTGAGATTTGAACCCAGGTAATTTAGCAGCAGAAATCATACTTACCTGTTGCATCAGCAGTTACCCATGCTTTGTTTCTCTAAAAGCTAGGAGATGCTATTTATCATAGTTTGTTACAATTGGATAAAGAGAGGTCTGATTATTTCTAGGCTTACTTAAAATAGTTCTAAATCCAGGCTGGGTACAATGGCTTACCTCTGTAATCCCAGCACTTTGTGGGGCCGAGGTAGGCAGATCACGTGAGGTTAGGAGGTCGAGGCTAGCCTGACCAAAATGGTGAAACCTCATCTCTACTAAAAATACAAAAAAAAAATTAGCTGGGCGTTGTAGCGGGCACTTGAAATCCCAGCTATTCAGGAGATTGAGATAGGAGAATCGCTTTAACCCTAAAGGCAGAAGTTATGGTGAGCTGAGATTGCACTATTGCACTCTAGCCTTGGCAGCAAGAGCGAAACTCCATCTCAAAAAAACAAAAATTAGCCAGGCATGGTGGTGGGCACCTGTAGTCCCAGCTACTCGGGAGGCTGAGGCAGGAGAATCGCTTGAACCCAGGAGGTGGAGGTTGCAGTGAGTCGAGATGGTGCCACTGCACTCCAGCCTGGCGACAGAGCAAGATTCCTTCTCCAAAAAGAAAAGAAAAAAAGAACAGAAAAGAGTCCTAAATGTGGCCTTCCTATTGTCATTTTGAACCAGATTAACCCTGGTTTGGTGTGGCTCCCTAAGGTGGCTTACAACATAAGAACCATCACCACCAGTCTCCACACTAAAGACACTGCTTACTAGATACACAGGAGCTCTATGTACATTGCTGGCAGTTGTGATGAGCTGTTAGATCACAAAATGATGGATTTAAATGCTGTCCAGTTCTATAAATGTCCATCTGCTGGTGAATAGATAAATGTA
The DNA here is from genome assembly GCF_009761245.1 of Sapajus apella. Taxonomy (NCBI): domain Eukaryota; kingdom Metazoa; phylum Chordata; class Mammalia; order Primates; family Cebidae; genus Sapajus; species Sapajus apella. Next base: position 9,744,610 of record NW_022436977.1, on the reverse strand, counting down.
GTGGATATATCTCTACAATGGAATACCATGCACTAAAACAGGCATGCAATAACATAGATCTATCTGAAAAACAGCATAATAAGTGAAAGAGGGTGGACACAAGAGCCTACACCCTACGACTCCCTTTACATGAGATTTCTAAAAAAGGCAAAACTATAGCGATAGAGAGCAGATGAGTGATTCCTTGGGACTGAAAGTAGGCATAGGGATTGAGGGAACTTTCGGGGGTGATAGAAGGTTCTTAAACTTGATTGTGGTGATGTCTGCTTAACTGTATAAATTTATAAAAACCATTTATTTGTATGATCAAAAGTGGGTGGATGTTAAGGTATGAAAATTATACTCCAAGAAAACTCTTAAAAAAAAACAAAATCAATGTACTGAGGAAAAAAAGGTATGGAAACAACTTTTCTGGCACATAAAATATAAATCATCTTACGATTCTGCTGCTCACCAGGTGCACCTAAAGTTGTGTCTTGGGTGAATATCTATGAGTCAGTGAGAACTTCCACATATGCATTGTATAGAGGACATCATAAGATGCAGTGGGAAAAATACCATGGAACTCAGCTTGAGCGGGCTCTGATCTAATGGAGGAGGCTAGACAGGTGACAGTGAGCGAGAGAAAGGCTGGCAAGGGTAGTCTTTCAATGGCATCTGTCTTCTTGTTGATGGTCAGTACTGACTAGGGTAATGTATGCATAGGTGGGTGACCCCTCATTCCTCGGCATAGGATCTGTGTCCCTCTCTTAGTGCAGGGTGTTGTTTAGACAGATAAACCACTTGTGGGCTCTGGATTTTGGAGCCTCTGCATTCCTGTGCTAGAACATAATCCTACTTTTTAAAGCTATCTAGACTGCCATTCAAAATTCCAGATGGTTGGGGAAGAAAATAAGAAAGCCATTCCAAGTGGGGAAATGGAATGCACACAAAATCAGAAGAGGGAGAGAATCAGGACATGGGAACAGTCTCCTTGGAAGAAAAAGCACAGACATGAATGAAAGCAGCAGGAGGCTTCTGTTGGGGGATAAGGAGGGGTAGGCTGAAGAGGCTGGGAGCCTGGGAGTTTTGCTCTGGTTTAAAAAACAAGCAGAGTGAGCTGGGCCTGGTGGGTCACGCCTATAATCTCAGTACTTTGGGAGGCCAAGGTGGGCAGATCATGAGGTCAGGAGATCGAGACCATCCTGGCCAACTGGTGAAACCCCGTCTCTACTAAAATACAAACAATTAGCCAGGTGTGGTGGCACGCACCTGTAGTCCCAGCTACTAGGAAGGCTGAGGCAGGGGAATTCCTTGAACCCGGGAGGTGGAGGTTGCAGTGAGCCGAGATCGCGCCACTGCACTCTGGCCTGGAGACAGAGTTAGACTCCATTTCAAAAAATAATAATAAAAAAATAAAAAATAAAAATAAAACAATAAGTAATAAATAAATAACAAGTAGGATCTCTGAAAAAGAGAGACAAACTCAGAGTAGCGAGGCTTGTGTCAGGAAGCGGATGGAGGCAAGGTTAAGGTCCAAGCTGCCACCTAGGCTGTGGCTGGGAACAGCACTGAGCAGGAAGCAGAGGCCTCAGTAGACTGACGGACGTGATACCTCAGGGAAGAAACAGACCAGGGACTGATAAACTCCAACCTGGCCACTGGGTTTGTCAACGCCAATGGACACCTGAGTGATGAAACCCTGGCTATGCTTCGGGTACAGGGAAGACATGGCTGCTGGATGCCGTGTGTATGTGCAGAGCATCAACAACTGGACACAATGATTCTGAATTGTATGCTGCATGCAGCAACCACCTCTAGCCAGCACAGTGCTTCAACCAACAAGCCCAGATACCACCCACAGTCACCGGCATGCAGAGACTTTGCTTTTAACATGGGAGGGACAGTTTTGCATGTTTTGTCTTTAAGGCCCTTCCCTGAACATCACCACCTGGGGCCTAGATTCTGTGCTGTACGGGTCCCCTGTAAGGCAAGTGTTCACACTCAGTCTTCCAAAATAAAAATAAAAAGAGAGGCTGAGTTTTATATTTTTTATTAATTGATGGAAGAGGGTAAAACTCACCATAGGAAGTGTAGGTTGTTCCTCAAAAGTATAGGCTTGTAAGCTGCCTCTTCTGCTGGAATGATTCTTGTAAAAAACAAGACAACAGAATAAGAATACCTTGAGATTTGTGATTTGCCTTTGAGTGTCAGCTAAGGTGGTGAGGGTAAGCATGACAGGGCAGAAGAGAGAAGGCTGGCTAAGACGCAACTGTAGAGACTGCAGGCTGAGGCACCTGGTCGCTCTCAGCCCCCTAGGTGGACACCTTCACACATCCAGCTACCACGCCCTCGGTGCTGGACTGCCTCCTGGACACCTTCTCTTGAATGTCTTAACAGAAATCATTCTCAAATACACTCCCTCTACACTTTAGTTCTAGTTTTTTGTTTTTTGTTTTGAGATGGAGTCTCGCTCTGTTGCCCAGCCTGAAGTGCAGTGGTGTGATCTTGGCTCGCTGCAACTTCCACTTCTGGGTTCAAGCAATTCTTCTGCCTCAGCCTCCTGAGTAGCTGGGACTACAGGTGCATGCTACCACGCCTGGCTAATTTTTGGATTTTTAGTGGAGATGGGGTTTCAGCATATTGACCAGGTTGGTCTCGAACTCATGACCTTGTGATCCACCCACCTCAGCCTTCCAAAGTGCTGGGATTACAGGCGTGAGCCACTGCGTTTGGCTCGTAGTTCTAGTTTTATAGTTTTAACTTCAAGTTTTCACCTTTTGTCACTTTCATTACAATGACAGCAATATCCTAAGAGGTTTCCCTGTTGCAAGTCTTACTTCCTTAAGTCCACTCTCCATGCTGCATGCTGCAGGTTCAGAGCATCCTGCACTGCACAGCCAGTCCTGTCCTGGAGCTGAACCCCATGATGGCACAGAAAACAATGTTTCCTGAGCATCACGACCTGCCTCTTCCTGACTTCTTCAGCTACTTCCCACTTCGCAATCTATCCGTTGGACATTCTGGACTACTTGTTTTCTGGAAATCTCATGTTCTTTTTTTCCTTATGTTTGTATATACATGTTATTATCACTATCTGAAATAACTTAGTTTTGTTATTTAATGACATCAAAATTTACAATGCACATAGAAATTAAATCAGAAGATCTACTGTAGTTCTGTTTATAATAGTACTGTAAACAATCTAAAGTTTTTGAATAGGAGACTGGTGAAATAAGAATTACTTGTACGATGGAATATGCTAGAGTTTAATGATCATTTTAATTGGCTTTTAAAGGAGTACATCTATATATACTGAAATGGTTCAATGTCTAAGAGACAGCAAGTGAAAAAAGCAAGTTACCAAAAAGTATATTTAAGATGATCTTAGGTTCAAAAATCACCTACAAACATGTGTGTATGTATGCATGTTTATGACTATACAGAAACAGTGTCTATATAGGTATCCAAGTTATTTATCACCAGCAAATCAATAATCATTTATTCTTTAGGTATTTGACCACTAATAGTGACTGAGGGAGAATACATTAGGGTAATATGGAAGATTTAATTTTATTTATTTATTCATTTAATTTTTTTGAGACAGGGTCTTACTCTGTTGCCCGGGCTGGAGTGCAGTGGCACAATCCTGGCTCAGTGTAACCTCCACCTCCCGGGTTCAAGCAATTCTCCTGCCTCAGCCTCCCGAGTAGCTGAGATTACAGGCACATGCCACCACACTCAGCTAATTTTTGTATTTTAGTACAGACGAGGTTCTGCCATGTTGGCCAGGGTGGTCGAACTCCTGACCTCAAGTGATCTGCTTGCCTTGGCCTTACAAAGTGCTGGGATTATAGGCGTGAGCCATAATGCCTAGTCTTAAGTTTTATTTTATACACCTAAATACAGTTTCAATTTGTAACCATAACCATACAGTGCTTTAAAAATATTTCTTAAAATAGTTAACACTCATACATGTTATAAAATTCAAAAGGAACCTGGGCAACAATACTATAGCCGGTCTCTACAAATTATTATTTTTTTAATTACTGGGGGTACAGCGGCGTGTGCCTGTAGTGCCAGCTACTCCAGAGGCTGAGATGGGAGAATCCCTTGTAACCAGAAGTTTGAGGTTGCAGTGAGCTATGATCATGCTCCTGCCTTCCAGCCTGGGCGACAGAGTGAGACCCTATATCGAAAACACAAAAGGTACAAGCAATACATATCCTGCTCATTCTCTGCCTCTCTTCACAGGCAAGCAGCATTACTAGCTTCCTGTTTAGTCCTTGAGTAATATCATACATTCCTAGCATACCAAACACATTGTTCTGTACCTTGCTGTTTTTCATTTACCAGAATCTCTTAGGGATTGTTCCATCAGACATATACAGTCAAGCCCACCTTGCTCTTTTCAGTGGCTACATAGTATTACACTGTATGGGTGCCATGTATGACGATAAGTAAAAAAAAAAAATACCAGGAGGAAAGGGAATGGGATCGCATGTGATTTATTACCAGCAAATCAATACAGTTTATTCTTTTTTTTTTCTCTTGAGACAGAGTTTCTCTGTCGCCCAAGCTGGAGTGCAATGGCGTGATCCCAGCTCACTGCAACCTCTGCCTCCTGGGTTCGAACAATTCTTCCAGCTCAGTCTCCCGAGCAGCTGGGATTACAGGCATGCACCACCACACCCAGCTAATTTTTGCATTTATAGTAGTGATAAGGTTTTGCCATGTTGCCCAGGCTGGTCTTGAACTCCTGACCTCAAGCCATCTGCCCACCTTGGCCTCCCAAAGTGCTGGGATTACAGGCATGAGCCACTGTGCCTGGCCTAATATAGTTTATCCTTTAGGTCTCTGACTGACCAGAATCACACCCCCATGAAAAAATGAAATGAATCGAAGACAGGACAAACAAATGGAAGAAAGGAAGGGCAGGAGGTAGGCAGGCAGATGTACTTGCAGATATTCATATTCCCTTACAACTATCTACAGTGAAGCTTCTTGAAGAAGATGCTAGAGCAGAAGCTAGCAAACATTTCCTGTTAAGGTCTAGACAGTAAATACTTGCTTTGGGCCATATGGTTGCTGCCGTAACTACTCAATTCAGATGATGTAGTGTGAAAGCAGAGATGGGTAATACCTAAACAAATGATGTACCTATATTCCAACAGTATATTATTCATAACAGGCAGCTGCTAATTTGGCCCACTGGTTGTAGTTTGCTTGCCTCTGCACTAGAATATAAGTCACATGAAGGCAGGAGATACTGTTAATTTTACTTACTGATATATCCTCAGTAACTAGCATATAGTACCTTGCATATATGTGATCAGCTCTCAATAAATCCTGACTGAATGAAAGGCAGGGTAACCTCAACTGGAAATGACAAATAGCATCCTCAGGGAATAATTTTTGTCTTCTACTCAATCTCCCTTGATGATACAGACGGTACAGCTAGCCATGAAGTTCTCACCATGGAAGCATATGCTGGAATACTTTATTCTGAACCCTATGGAAAGCAGTTTTTACAGTGGTGGCTGAAGTGAAAATGTCATCTATCTCTTTGTTTAGTCAAAATACATAAGTTCTTATTCATATATACCTGTTGGTGACATCTGCGATAAAATGTTAAAACTTCCGGCCAAATGCAGTGGCTCATGCCTGTAATCCGAGCATTTCGAGAGTCTGAGGCAGGTGGATCACTTGAGGCCAGGAGTTCAAGACCAGCCTGGCCAACCTGGTGAAGCTCCATCTCTACTAAAAACATAAAAATTAACCGGGTGTGGTGGTGTGTATCTGTAATCCCAGCTATTCAGGAGGTTGAGGCACGAGAATTGCTTGAACCCAGGAGGTGGAGTTTGCAGTGAGCTGAGATAGCACAACTGCATTACCATCTGGGTGACAGAGTGAGATGTCTCAAAAAAAAAAAAAAAAGAAAGAAAGAAAAACCAACTTCAGCATAACGGAGAGAGAGAAAAGCAGTCCCTAACATCCAGGAGCTGGTCTGGCACTCACAGGTAAGATCAAGACAAAACCAAGACCACTCTGTAATCATGGCTGAATATAGACAAAACATGAACATTGTCCAAGCCACCAAATACCAAACATTTCCCTATCCTGGCAAACGTGAGTGACTGTTCTATTTTGCTAATCACAGCTTTAGCCTCACTACAGGGAAGATTTGAGATACAAAATCACAGAATTATCCTTGCTTCCTGATAGCATCTCATGTAGAGCAAAGTCCTGCTTCTTAAAACCCTCTTCAAAATCACCTAACATCAGCCCAAATCTTTTAAGTTTTTTCTAATATTCTGTTATCAAAATACCAATGGTGCGCGTTCTCCCTTGCTAAAATGAATAATAAACCCAACTTGTTCAATGACGAATGTGTCCCTAGTGATTTCTGACTGGAGGGCACTGACATAATGGAAATTTGGATGCCATGACTCTGGTCCATAATATTAATGGGGATATTTGAAAAATGACCATGCTGTAAAGTCCTAAGGTCCCTGACATATTATTGCATTTAAGACAAAATTTTACATAAAAGTTAGTTGTTGAATGGTATAATATGTATAATATAAAATACTGAAATCATAAACAAATCTAAGAGCATCTTACTGAGCTGGATACTGGCTGGCTTGTGGCTGAATTTCCAAAGATGGTGAGTCTGGCATTTAATTCTTCTGCAAGGTGAGCAGGAACATCCAAGTTACTTGATGGTGGAGGTGATGGGAAGGCCTGGCTGCTATACATGGTGGCTTCATCTTCTCTTATAATTTCCCAGTTCTAAAATGAACAGAATAAGGTTGAGCCACACATACTTTAATCTATTGCTATAGCATGTGTCTATCAAGGAGAACTAGGAAACCACTTATACCTCGGAAGACTCTCGGTTGTCAACACTTTCTGTTTCCTCGGATATTTGCCGCCTGGTGGTAAATGCACGCTGTGCTTGCAGTTGAATGTTGCCATTCTCAGCATCTGTTAGGTTGTCCCTATATTGGAAGTATAAAAAGCCATCATCTATGTCTTAAGTAGTTAAAATGATTGTCAAAGATTCTGTGATCACTGAAAAAAAATCTACATGATATCAATAAAAAAATTTATTGTTTTTGACCAAAGGCCAAAATGAGAGAGCTTCACAGATTATTTCGTTATGTTATTTTGCCATGTTATTACAAGAGTAATAAAGTTACACATTTTGTGAATCAGATAGCACCTTTTCTAGAAGTGGTCTTAAGCCAGGAGTAGAGTACTCCATGCACCAATGTGATGGGCAGAATGAAAGAAGGTGTAAGGACTTTATAATTAAAAGCTTAATGATTTATGAATCATCTATCTATTAGGAATGGTATCTGTTTTTTTGGTAATATACAATCACAAGCCTAAAAAGTTAACAGTAAAGATTTGTCTAGCTTAGGAGAGGTACAGTAAATCAGATTGGATGGTTAATAAGGATTACAAAAATAGAAACAATGAATAAGACCTAGCATTTGATAGCGTAACAGGTGACTACAGTCAATAATAATTTAATTTTACATTTAAAAACAACCAGAAGACTATAATTTGATTGTTTGTAGGAAAAAGGATAAATGCTTGAGGGGATGGATACCCCATTTTACATGATGTGATTGTTATGCCTTGCATGCCTGTATCAAAACATCTCAGGTACCCCATAAATATATATATATATACCTACTAAGGTACAAATATATATACCTACTAAGGACCCACAAAAACTAAATTAAAAAATCAGATTGAACACCCTTGAATATAAATAGAATAATTTATATTATTCTAGTTATTTGCATTTACTATAACCAGACTATAAGATCAAGAATTTTGTTCAAATATTTAATAATAAAATTATTGTTAATTTATTTAATGCCACATGAGCCCACGCTAGTCAGAAGACCAGTTATTACATGGTTCTAATGGAATGCGTCGGTTTTTTTGCCCCTAAATATTTGATTTTGGCTACCTGAAAATGACATTAGCCACGGTGAAAGAAATGTGATTCTGCTCAAGTAAGGTTTGCTATAATGCTGAGGTATGCAACAGGGCAACTCTGCAGAATTTCATAGTGTCTTCAGCTTTGTAGTCTGTATGTCACTCTGTGAAGATTGATCCTTCTGTGCCATTAAGTACTTGAACCGCTGATTTGTTTTAAAAGGATTTGAGAACAGAAAATGTCTATGAAAGTGCTTGGCATATATCAGATGCAAAATATCAAAGCCAAAAATTAGGAGACTAATGAACACATTAAAAAATTACAAGTATGTTTCAAACATAAGACTAAAGGAAGACTTCATAAGACTCTATGGAAGAAGAAATGGAAGTGGATTTGAGAATAAATATGAAAAATGGGAGATTTTATAAGTGTATATACAGTTTTATGATAATAAAAGAAAAATATCACTGAGGAGACATAAATTAGAATATGTGATCTGTGCATGCTGGAAGTTATGTGGACATTGAGCAGACTGTCAAATAGGCATTTAATAAAAGATCCTTATTATTGAGTCCTTTATATTTTATAAATAATTTATATTTTAAAAATAGAGTACTGTAGAAATTAACATTTTATTATACTTTAATAACAAACTACAAAAATTCTTCAAGACTTCTAATTCAGCCTAAAAAGGCAAATGTACCATTTGTGGCTACATAACAATTAAAAAACTTAAAATTAAGAGGCAATTAAAAGGGTAGTATCTATGAATCAAGTATTATTAAGTCATTAAAAAAAAAAGAAACAGCAGAGTTAGGACTTTTTAAGTCCTAGGCCATAAAAATCCTAGTATTATTATAGTTTATGCATCACTATACTGTTACGAATCCATCTGAGACATGACTTCAAAGTGAGAATTAGTAGTTAAAGTATTTCAAGATTAAAATTGTAAAAACCATCAGCACATACTGAGGGGTTGGTCTTTTCCACTGCGTTCTTCTAGATTCATGGTTTACATAGTAGGTCCTTCCAAGGATATCCTGCCTCTCTTCCCACCCTGGAGGTAGAGGAGAAGGTTCTCGTTGTTGCTGCAAATGGCAAGCAGCATCTGGTTGGTCCAAAACAACCCAGCCAGGCTGAAAACAGGATGGTAGCCATTAAGTTTATGCTTGATTTTTTTAACCTTATAAATTATATGCTAAAGGAAATTTAAAAAGAGATTTTTTATATAAAGTTCTAGAAATTATGCATAGACAGAATTAACAATCCTCAACTTTTAAGACCATAATATAAATACTTTATGATAATGAAGACTTTTTTTGCAAAAATGATAACCATTTAATTTTTGTTTGAAATTATCCAAAAATTTTTCCAAAACAACCTTTAAAGGCAAACGCCTATAAAGTTTCTACCGGGTTCTGCCTGGGTGACAGAACCAGACCCTGTCTCAAGGTAGAACAACAACCAAAACTTTAAAACAAATCTATTTACAATTTTCCTAACAAAAAATAAAAGTGAGGTGACAGATTTAATTTGCCTGATTTAATCATTATGCATTGTAAACACACATCAAAATATCACACTGTCCTCTATAAATATATACAATTACTGTTTGTCAAACAAAAATGAAAATTAAAAAATCTAATAAAGGACAAAAAATCTAATAAAATAAAGGACAAAAAATCTTTTAAATAAACAACAGTGGAAAGTTGGAAAAAAAAAAGCACTGAGAAATTGAGAAGCATAGTTTAAGTTACTGGTGCAATCTCAGGCTATTCTCTAAATTATAAGCTGAATGACGGGCAAGGATTATGTGTTATTGGTCATTGTCTTTCCTGAAGAGAAAGCACCTTGCTTATGGTAGAAATCAATAACTATCTGAGACATGGAAAAATGATTAAAGGTCAAATACATAGACGGGCAAGATAGGGAAGGGCAAATGATTTTGAAATAATTGTTACAGTGAACTCTCTAGTGATGGAAAAGTCATTGTGATTCCCTTGTCTGATTTTCTCTCTTTCTCCTCTGGACCGAGGCAAGCCATTTTAGTAAAGCCATAAAACAGCCAAATAAAGATTTTTTTAAAAATGCACTGGAAGTTTGGTTTCTCAGAGACTAACAAGAGGCAAAATTAAGACAAAGCCTTAGTTAAGCCTAAAGTAAGGAACTGATAGAAAAGAGTAGCAAGAATTAATGCTTTTATATGGGAAACCTCATAAAAGAAAAGGCAGTAGGTAAAAGATTTTATTAAATACTGACTGGTTAGGACAACATTCGAAACTGAAATAAACTGGTGAAGAAAACTTTTAAAATGCTCCCAAAGGGACACAAAAGAAGACCTTAATAATGGAAAGGCATGGTCTGATCTTGGCTGGGAAGATTCAGTCTCACAAAGGTGTCAATTCTTCCTAAGGTAATCTATACATTTGCCAAAATTCCAACACAACTACATTAGGATTTAAAAAAAAATAGGCCAGGCACAGTGGCTCACACCTGTAATCCCAGCACTTTGGGAGGCCGAGGTAGGTGGATGACCTGAGGTCAGGAGTTCGAGACCAGCCTGGCCAACATGGGGAAACCCCATCTCTCCTAAAAATACAAAATTAGCCTGGCATGGTGGTGCATGCCTATAATCTCAGCTATTCAGGAGACTGAGGCAAGAGAATTGCTTGAACCTGGGAGGCGGAGGTTGCGGTGAGCCAAGATTGTACCATTGCACTCCAGCCTGGGCAACAAGAGTGAAACTCTGTCCCCCTCACTCCCCCCAAAAATACAAGGCAATTCTCAAGTTCAAATAGAAATATAAACAAGCAGCAATAAGCAGCACAATTCTAAAAACGAAGGGCAAGAAGTGAAGATCAACCCTACCAGATAAAGCATATTATAAACAACAACAATTAAAGCTGTGTGGTACTGCATGCAACAACAGGCAGCTCAATAGATTTGCCCAGAAAGAAATTCAACTTAATAGGAATTTCAACCGGGCACAGTGGCTCACACCTGAAATCCCAGCACTTTGGGAGACCAAGGCAGGTGAGTCACTTGAGGTCAGAAGTTCCAGACCAACCTGGCCAACATGATGAAACCCCATTTCTACCAAAAATACAAAAATATGCTGGGTATGGTGGCAGGTGCCTGTAATCCCAGCTATTTGGGAGGCTGAGGCAGGAGAATTGATTGAGCCCAGGAGGTGGAGGTTGCAGTGAGCAGAGATCGCACCACTGCACTTATCCTGGGTGACACAGCAGTACTCTCTCTCAAAAACAACAACAACAAACAACATTTATAGGAATTAAGAATAAGATAAAGACATTTCAAATCTATGGCAAAATAGGCATATTACTTACAAAATGGGTACCCATTTGGGAAAAAACTTCACTTGAATCCCTACCTCATGCCTTATATCAGGATAAGTTACAGACTGAATAATATTTAAATGTTTAAAAGTAAAACTAAAAAGTATTAGTAACAAATTTTTGGAAATTTTAGAAATATATTTTAAGAGTGGGACACTGTTGAGTATGACACCAAACCCTCAAGGCATGAAAGAGAAGATCCATAAACTTGACAACAAAACACCCAAATTTGTATATGGCCCAAACTACTAAATAACAACAAAAAACAAAACAAAAACCCACAAATAACATATAACATAAGTACATCACAAAGTGGCAAACATTATGGTACTTTGATAATAGACACAGAATAATTTCCTTATATGCAGAGTTTCTGTTCTAGGCCTGGAGAACAGCAATACATGACTGCGGTGTGACAGGCAATGGATTGCTTAGAAGATGGAAGATAATTCTTCTGTGTTGGAAGGCTAGACTTGAAAATTAGGGCTCAGGGAAAAGAGTTGGGAAGGAAAGGAATGTTTTTTGGTAGCAGGGAGAAATGATTAGGGGTTTCTGCAGCAAGGCTGATTTATTTTGGCTAGTTCTGTATAGAAGGTGAGGGGTGTTGGCAGGGGAAGATGACAGAATAAATTATTTTGGGGAAAAAGGTCTGGACGGAAATTTTTCATTCTTTCTTCTCTCTCCTCACAGGGTCTCATTCTGTCACCCAGGTTGGAGTGCAGTGGTGCCATCACGGGTCACTGCAGCCTTGACCTCCTGAGCTCAAACAATCCTCCCACCTTAGCTTCCTGAGTAGCTATAGCTATAGGTGCGTACTACCATGCCAACCTAATTTTTTATTTTTTGTAGAGATGGGGTCTCGCTATGTTGCCCAAGTTGGTCTCAAACTCCTGGGCTCAAGCAATCCTCCTGCCTTGGTCTCCCAAAGTGCTGGGATTACCAGCATGGGCCACTGTGTCCAACCTTGCTTTTTTTCTTTTTACCTCTTTTGTAAGAATTGGAATCTCTGTTTTTTTTCTTTTTATGGCCCAAATTCCATTCTCTTCTTTCCCTATATCCTCTTACTTTGTCTGCCTATCCATGTTTATCTTCCTTCTTTCTTACTTTTCCCTTACCTTAAATTATTATAATATAACATCTATCATGCCTAAAAATTAGTCTTACATAGATTGAATCAGATTGTATTTTTCTGGTTTCAATCCCAAAAACATGTAAGTTAAATTTTTATATTTTACTCTTTTGAGAAAACATAAGCTTAACATTTTTTGGTGAATATAATCAATGATTACTTTCCTTTAAGATTAATATAATTTATTAATAAAAGAGTTCTCACTACTGCTGTAAAGGATTATAAAAATAGTGCTAGAAAAATGGTACCAAAAGAATATTTCTTTTAAAGCTTCTTAGAGATTTCTCTCTTAAATGTCTGCTTATTGTATTTATATTATCTGAGTAAATTCAAGAAGAGAAAGAACAAAAATTAATTTATTAAGGGCTTTTAAAAAATGGTCTCAAGTTTGTGGAAGTACAGTTGTGCAATCAAATACTGTTTAGAAAGACTGGATAGAATGCCTCTACACAGTCACTTTTTTGGATAGGATGCCTTCCTATTAAATGTGTATCAGCTGCTATTCTCTATAAAATAACTTTCTAAGTATTAATGAATCTTATTTAATTTCTAACCTCAGAGCCAATATGTAATTGCCCACAATTTAATCAAGTCAAAGAGGGTCACAAAGAAAGCATTCAGAGGTATAACCAAGAGTTTACATGTTAATTTTGTAAAACACATACAACTAACCCTAAAGTTGTAAGGGGTATAAAAATCAAAGATTACATAATTATCTACTATAGCCATACTTTACTACAGAATAGAGACTATCTAAGAGTCACCTTCATTTCAAAATTAAAATTGTTTTCCTTAAATAGTAGAATTTTATATATACAGTCACAAACTAGCTGTCAAATGACTAGGCAAGACTCCTCTAGTCATTAGCTACACAGATTCATGTGTAAATAAGCACAGAGTCATGTGTTTGAATTCCTAGACCCTTTCAAAAATAAACTCCTACACGCTTACCTCTCCTGAAATTATAAGGTGCACTCTGAGAGAATTCAAACATTGAGACATGTGACTGCAAAATGAAGCGAAGCAGTTCTTGCCACAGAAACTGAACTGTGAATAAGGTCCTATGATGTGTGCATGTGGGCAAAACTTGGAGCAGGTTACTAAATAACGAAATGCTGTTAAAATTTTTTAAGTTACTAAGCAAATAAATTTTTTTTCTTTACAGCAGATATCCTTCATTTCAAACAGAATTCCATTATGCAAGATACTCTGGTACACCAAAAAGCCAGGTAGAGAAACTTCTATTGAATAAATACTTGAAAACTTTAAAGAGGATTATTACATGAAAATCGGAGAAAAAATAAATAAGAAAAAGTTAATCAAGTAAGTGAAGATACAACTGAGAGGAAAACAAGTTCTTTGATCACCAAACTAAGGGCTATCTATACTCTCTGATTTGAAGAAAAAAGTTCTTTCCTGGCTCATGCCTGTGATCCCAGCACTTTGGGAAGCAAAGGTGGGTGGACAGCTTGAGGCCAGGAGCTCAGGAGTTCAAGATCAGCCTGGCCAACGTAGTGAAACCCCGTCTCTACTAAAACTATAAAAATTAGCCAGGCATGGTGGCACATGCCTACAGTCCCAGCTACTTGGGAGGCTGAGGCACAATAATTGCTTGAACCCAGGATGCGGAGGTTGCAGTAAGCTGAGATTGCACCACGGCATTCCAGCATGGGCCATAGAGGAAGACTGGCTTCCTTTGGGGAAAAAAAAAAAAAAAAGGCTTTCCTTCTGTTAAAGATTTTCCCGCAAAGCAAAATCTTACTAGTGCATTTACAAATTTCCCAGAAAGCTTTGTTGCAAATTCACTACCTGTTCTAGAGCTTTCTCTCTCAAGGTACATATGCATGTAAGGTAGAGCCTAGCCCCTGGGGAAGGCCGTCAGCTTTTCTTATGGAGACCTAAGCAGGCCCTCAGTCAAAGAGGCAAAAGTGTTAAAGCAAGGCACCAAAAAAGAACCCTCCAGAGTAATTTGGTGCCATATGCTGTGTATGTTCAGTGACTACTGTTGATAGGGTTTGGCTGTGTTCCCACTCAAATCTCATCTTGAATTGTAGCTCCTATAATCGCCTCATGCTGTGGGGGGGGACTCAGTGGATAGGAGGTAACTGAATCATGGGGACAAGTTTTTCCCATGCTGTTCTCATGACACTGAATAAGTCTCACGAGATCTGATAGTTTTATATAGCAGTTCCCTGCTATATACTTTCTTGCCTGCCACCATGTATGCTGTGCCTTTGCTCCTCTTTCACCTTCCACCATGATTGTGAGGCCTCCCAGCCATGTACAACTAGGAGTCCATTAAACCTCTTTTTCCTTATAAATTACCCAGTCTCAGGTATTTCTTCATAGCAGTATGAAAATGGACTAATACAGCTATTGAATAAATGATACTTCTTTTTGATGATAATGTGCTTTTAAAGGGAACCTCAAAGAGCAGGTATTTTTTTGCCCCCTTTTCAAATCATAAATTTTTCAGCAGGAAGAAACCCTCAAGGTCATCTGGTGCCGTCCTGTCACTCTGCAAACAAGATCATGAGGTTCAGAAAAGTTCAATGACTCACACAGGCCTGGTTGGATAGAATGTGCAACTAGAATTCCAGTCTCCAAACCCTATTCAATTCTATTTGAAATACATACTTTCCGCCTCCTATTTGATTATCCCAGATGGATGTAGCTCTACACAAATCTTGACTTGAACTTTCCTCTCCTTCTGTCATCCATGACAATTTTTAAATACTACTTGCCCCACATACATAAAGCTCTTTATTAGATCACTTAAATTCTCCTTGCCCCCTAATTCCCTTCCTTTCCTATTAGCCCTCCCACCATAATAAGATTATCAATGGAACTTAAATTTCATAAAACAGTTCCTAATTAGTGGAGTCTCCTCAAAATGTCCATATATTTAACTTCAAAATAGTAAATTGTATTATTTCTTTAATGGAAAACATGAAGTTTTAGAAAACTTTGAAAAACTAGATTTATATTCTGTTCCCTATTTCTTAACCTTTAAGAAGGCCATCAAAAATTGGGGCCACTTATTCTACAGAAATATTCTTAGAGGAAAGAAACTATTAATGAATGCTTATGTGAAATAAATGTCCAAGTAAATAATTTTTATTGCACACATAACTTCATTCAATAAAGTTATTGTTCTTTAGAGTACAGTAAAATAAGAAACTGATTTTTTTTAGTTTAACCAAATATTTATAAAATCTCACCTCTAATTCCTCAGCCTGTTCTGCATTATCGTCTTCTGAGCCATTGGTTTTAGGTAAATAAGTCATTTTTAGTCTCAGATAACCTTTAACTCTTGATTTGTGACTGTAGAAAAGGAAAAACATATTCATAAAAATTTAACACCAGGGAGAAAAGTCTTCAATTAATAAGAGCTTAATGAACCCCCAGTAGCTAGCAGGGTGTCTACAAGGGGAGGCTCAAAGACAAGTTCCAGGGCAGAAGATATCCAGGGAAAGGAACAGAAGGTGGAGAAAAGGAAAACATATATAAATAAATAGTTGTTGGCTACAAAGAAGATGGTAAGGAAGTTTAAGTAAATGAACAGAGACAATGTCAAAGAGAAGCTGGCCTTGAGTTGGGATTAGAAGATTGGGGAGGATTCTTACCTGTGACAGCAGAGGAAAAGGCATATGAGTGGGAAGAGGGCAAGATCCAGGAAACAGATAGGAAATTTGGCATGCAATTAAGGAAATGACAGTAGTTGAGTTTGGCTGGATTAAAGGATTTATAAAGGAGACTAAAGGAGGTAGGGATGGTCCAGAGGTCATGCAAAATCAGAGAACTTCAGACTTTATTTTGCATATTTTGGCAAACCACTGAGCATTTTGAGATGTGCTTTAGGGTTATTAATTTGGCCATACTGTATTGGATGACAGAAGAGTAGAAGGTAAGGCCTGATAATTGTCTGAAACCTGCTACATCTCTTTGGCAGCTGTTTGAATCTGCCACACATCAATTTACCTAATCTATTTTTATATCGTATCACCTCTTTGAATAATTACTTGTCTAAGCTAAAGGCTGCTGCCTGCTGTAGTAATACTTTAAATCTTTTGAAAACCTGCCTTTCACAAGCTGCTGCTCCTTCTTTTTTTTTTGAGGTAGCATCTCCCTCTGTTGCCCAGGCTGGAGTGCAGTGGCTCAATCATGGTTCACTGCAGCCTTGACCTTCCAATCTCAGGTGATCTGCCCACCTCAGCCTCCCAAATAACTGAGACTACAGGCATGCACCACCACGCCCAGCTAATTTTTGTATTTTTTTATAGAGACGAGGTTTTATCTTGTTTCTCAGTCTCGTCAGGAATTCCTGGGCTCAAGCAATCCACCCACTTCAGCCTCCCAAAGTGCAACCATTACAGTGTTTTCATAAGCTTTTAATTTAAGGCTTAATCCTATCTATTGCCCTCACCAATTCTAACATCCGATGATTTACTTAAGAAATCCTTGCTTGTCTCAGCTTTCTATATAGATTTTTGGGGGATGATTTTTACAGTTATCAAATATGTAGCAATTACCCTATGTCTTTCTAGACAAGAGTCCTAATCCTTTTATTCTGTCTTCAAGAGATTACCTATCCCTACTCCAAAGCCTCCCCTAATCCTTTTAGCTCTTCTCTGTATAGTTCTCATGAATTTGGCAAATTTAGTGTATCCTTTCCTGAGTAGTCAGTGAAATCCCCGATGCTTACTTCCAAGGCCACTAATGTGGCTTGTGTCTCCATATTGAAGGAGACGTGAACATTCTGACTTGTTGCTATGAAAGATGGATACAGAGAATGTGCTCAGAATTTGTTGTTTTGAAAAGATTCTCTACAATTATATGTTTCATGTCTTCTCAATTAGAAAATAAGCCTCAAGGTTTTGATTTAATGAAGCTCAAACAAATTTAGGCATGTAGTACATTTTCTATCTGAATAAAGTTCTTTCTGCACTTGCAGTAATATTCGGTGCAGACAGAAGCAGCAAATTGTATTTTTTAAAGACAAAGACACCAGAAAGCATCTGACAAACTGAAAAGCAGGCTACTAGGACAATCAAATAAGAAAAAACAACTTAGTTTTTCTCGGTATACAGATGTCACAATCAGTCTAAAATTAAAGGATGCAAAGAGACTGACATTCCAGATATCTACAAAAATTAAATGTGACTTCCTTTATAGAAAGTAATTTTGTTTTAATATTTATATTACAAACAGTAATTTTCAAAAAACATTTTTAAGTGAAAATTTTTACTAAGTTTCAATAGTACATTTTCAAATGCATTTTATAGTTTAAGAAACAAGACAAATACTGTCGCTTTCACAGATGTCCTTTCTCTGCTTTAGTTTGACCTTTTAGACAGTAAATCCACACACATATTTTGACTAGGTTTTACTTCACAATGTGGTATAGAAGATCAAAAGGAGTTTTAGTTACAGCTTAAGTTTAAATTTTTTTTGATAAACATCAAGTAATTTCATTTAGGAGAATGGAATTATAAGCATGCTATTTGGGTTTTAAATTCCAGTCTTATGTTATTTTCTCTAAATATTTGAGTCTTCTGAAATACTTTTTAAAGTAGGCAAAATATAGTTAGGTTTTTCCGAAATTGGCTTTGTACATGTCGAGTTGGATAATGGTTTTAGATGAATTCACGTTTGTGATTTTTAAAAGCATAGTATTATGACAATATGACATAAATTTTAGGATATAAAATAAATATAAAATAATGACACATTCTACCCTTCTAGTCTGATAAGTATTAAGAGGACAAATCTTTCCCAAAGAAGTGTGATCACTTTCTGTATTTTCAGAATGTTTTGCAATGTGCACATAGTACTTCTTAATCAGAAACAGCAATGAAGCTTTTAAAAAATAATAATATTTAGAAGTAGCTTATTTATAGAAGTTTAAACCCTGAATTTCTAATGAGGCTACTGGAAGGTGTAATGAAGAGACAAAAAACTTAGTATGCTATTATTTTATATTTACTGACCTTCTTGGGTGAAGAACAAAATCCTTAAATGTATATGGTCTCTCCATTCTTGGATTTTCTGTCTAGAATAAAATAGTGGGTTTTCAAAATATATCTATAACAACAAAAGCATGTACTTCTCAAGAATCACCTAAGGCATAATTGAAGTTAGAAGTGAGAGAAAAAACGTTGCTTTAGTTTATCCAATGCTAACTTGACAGTACTTTCACTTTTCTGCCCAAGAGGAAGTGCCGCTGCCATCACAACTCAAATGAAAATTAGCTGAGCAGGTGGGTTGTGGAGCCAAAGGGGGGCAGAAGAGAATAAGCAGAAAAACAATATAGAGTGGCTAGTACATTGACATCTCAAAAGAATATGGAATATGCACATGTCTGCAGCCTTGGTTAGAGCACAGAGATAATTGCAGGAGATCAAAAAGTAAATAGCCTGGAAAGTAAGAATGGATTAAGTATATTACTAAAAAGTTATGGTCTTGCACCCTGTTTAAAAAAAAAAAAGCTTATGCATTGGAAAGACTATAGAGAGGTAGCAAATATAACTCAAAAGACTGAAAAATAAGCGTTTTTTCTCTTTCTTTAAAGTTCAGCAGCTGTTAGTTTGTATTATCCTCTGCTGTTTTGTATTGTTAACTACCCAGTCTGCCTTGAAACTCTTTTCTTAAATTCTCATGACATTATTTTACTTGGTTCTTTTCCTGTTTCCCCTTGTCTGCCTTCTTTTTCTTTTCTGATCCACTCATGTTGACTGAGGGTCAATGGATGGCCCTCTGTTCTTATGTCTTTTATTTTTTTTTATTTTATTTTTTTAATTTTTTTTTTTTGGAGACAGAGTTTCGCTCTTGTTACCCAGGCTGGAGTGCAATGGCGCGATCTCGGCTCACCGCAACCTCCGCCTCCTGGGTTCAGGCAATTCTCCTGCCTCAGCCTCCTGAGTAGCTGGGATTACAGGCACGCGCCACCATGCCCAGCTAATTTGTTGTATTTTT